>NC_051076.1:85789359-86150919 GCF_004664715.2 Peromyscus leucopus | reverse complement strand
AATTCACCAAGATGAAGTTTCAATTCTGAACATTTATGCCCCAAATACAAGGGAACTGACATGTGTAAAAGAAATACTATTAAAGCTTAAATTAAACATTAAACCCTAAACACTAGTAGTGGAAAACTTCAATACCCCACACTCATCAATGGATAGATCTGCCAGACAGAACCTTAACAGAGAAATAAGGGATCTGACAGATGTAATGAATGAAAGAGACTTAGTAAATATCTACAGAACATTCCACTGTAACACAAAAGAATTTGTTTTCTTCTCAGCATCTCATGGAACCTTCTCTAAAATCAACCAAATACTTGGTCACAAAAAAATCTCAATATATACAAAAATATTGGAATAGCCTCCTGTATTTTATTGGACCACCATGGCTTAAAGTTAGATTTCAACATCAACAAAAATTACATAAAGCCTACAATCTCATGGAAACCAAATAATCTCAAAAGTATCACCAATGGGTCAAGGAATAAATAAAGAAAGAAATTAAAGACTTCCTAGAACTAAATGAAAATGAATGTACTACATTTTCAAACTTATAGGACACTATGAAAGCCATACTAAGAAGAAAATACATAGCAATAAATGCCCACATAACGAAGTTGGAGAAATCTTTTACTAGTGACTTAAAGACACACACAAGCTCTAGAACAAAAGGAAGCAAACTCACCCAGGAGGAGTAGACAACAGGAAATAATCAGACTGAGAGCTGAAATCAATAAAATAGAAACAAAGAGAACAATAAAAAGAATCAATGAAACAAAGAGTTGATTCTTTGAGAAAATAAACAAGATAGACTAACTAACTAAACAAGATAGACTAACTAACTAAACTAACTAAAAAGCAAAGAGAGAACATCCAAATTGACAAAATCAGAAATGAAAAATGAGACATAACAACACAGTTAGAAAATCATCAAATAGAGAATCATCAGGTCATACTTCAAAAACCTGTCCTCCACAAAATTGGAAAAATCTAAAAGAAATGGACAATTTTCTGGATAGGTACCACATATGAAAATTAAATCATTAAATAAAGCAGATAAACCATTTAAATAAACCTATAACCTCTAAGGAAACAGAAACAGTCATTAGAAGTCTCCTAATAAAAAAAAGTCCATGACCAAATGGTTTAAGTGTATAATTCTGCCAGAATTTTAAAGAAGTGCTAATACTAGTTCTCTTCAAAATTTTCCACACAATAGAAACAGAAGGAATATTGACAAACTCTTTTTATGAGGCTCCAGTTACCCTGATACCAAAACCACACAAAGATGCAACAAAGAAAGAGAATTACAAACCAGTCTCCTTCATGAATATTGATGCAAAAATATTCAAAACAATACTGTCAAACAGACTCCAAGAACACATCAAAACAATTATTCACCATGATCAAGTATGCTTCATTACAGATATGCAGGTATGGTTCAACATATGAAAATCTGTCACCATATAAACAAATTGAAAGAAAAAAACATATGGTTATCTCATTAGATGCTGAAAAACCTCTTCATGATAAAGATCTTGGAAAGATCTGGAATAAAATAAAATAAAAGAAAAGAAACGTACGTAAGCATAATAAAGTCAATTTACAGCAAGTCGACAGCCAACATCCAATTAAATGGAAAGAAATTCAAATGATTTTACTAAAATCGGGAAAAAGACAAGGCTGTCCACTCTCCCCATGTCTATTCAGTATAGTACTCAAAGTTCTAGCAAGAGCAATAAGAAAACAAAAGGAGATCAAGAGGATACAAATTGGAAAGGAAGACATGAAACTTTTGCTATTTTCAGATGATATTCTAGTATACGTAAATGACCACAAAAATTCTACCAGGTAACTTCTACAGCTGATAAGCACTTTCAGTAATGTGGCAGTAATGTGGATACAAGATTAACTAAAAAAAAATCATTATCTCTCCTATATACAAATGATAAATGGGCTGAGGAAGAAATCAGTGAAATATCACCTTTTACTATAGGCACAATTAATACAAAATACCTTGGGGTAACTCTAACTATGCAAGTGAAAGACTTTTATGACAAGAACTTTAAAGTCTCTGAAGAAAGAAATTGAAGACGATATCAGAAAATGGAAAAATCTCCCATGATCACAGATCGGTAGGATTAATATAGTAAAAATGGCAATCTTACCAAAAGCAATCTACAGATTAAATGCAATCCCCATCAAAATCCCAACACAATTCTTCAACAGCTGGAAACAACAATGTTCAACTTCATATGGAAAAACAATAAAGCCAGGATAACTAAAACAGTCCTGTACAATAAAGCAAATTCTTGAGGTATCACCATCCATTACTTCAAGCTCTACTATAGAGCTACAGTAATAAAAACAGCTTGGTACTGGCATAAAAAACAATATGCAGAGCAGTGAAATCAATTTTCAGATCCTGACATCAATCCATACACCTATGAATATCTGATTTTCAACAAAGAACCCAGAACTGTACAATAGAAAAAAAGAAAGCATCTTAAACAAATGGTGCTGGCATAACTGGATGTCAACATGCAGAAGATTGAAAATAGATCCATATCTATCACCATGCACAAAACTCACATCCAAGTGGATCAAAGGCCTCAACATAAAACCAGTTACACTGAACCTGATAGAAGAGAAAGTAGAAAGAAGTCTTGAACTCATCGACACAGGAGACAACGTTCTAAATATAACACCAGCAGGGCAAACACTGAGAGCAACAATTAATAAATGGGACCCCCTGAAACTGAAAAGCTTCTGTAAGGCAAAGGGCATGGTCAATAAGAAAAAACAACAGCCTGCAGAATGGGAAAATATCTTTACCAACCCCACACCTGACAGAAGGCTGATCTCTAAAATACATAAAGAACTCAAGAAATTAGACATCAAAATGATCAACAATCCAATTTAAAAAAGGCTACAGAGCTAAACAGAGAATTCTCAAAAGAAGAATCTCAAATGGATGAAAGAAATTTAAGGAATTGCTCAACATCCTTAGTCATCAGGGAAATGAAAATCAAAATGACTCTGGGATATCATCTGTCAGAATTACTAAAAACAAATACATTGTTATGTTGGAGAGGATGCAGAGCAAGGGAACACCCTTCCACTATTGGTGGGAATGCAAACTTATATAGCCACTTTGGAAATCAGTATGTCAGTTTCTCAGAAAATTGGAAATCAATCTTCCTCAAGATCCAGCTATACCTCACTTGGGCATATACTCAAGTAATGCTCAATTGTACCACAAGGACACATGCTCAACTATTTCCATAACAGCATTATTGGTTATAACCAGAACCTGGAAACACCATAGATGCACCTCAACCAAATAACAGATAAATATGGTACATATATACAATGGAGTACTTCTCAGCTGTAAAAAACAATGACATGATGAAATTTGCAGGCAAAAGGATGGAACTAGAAATATCCTGAGTGAGGTAACTCAGACTCAGAAGGACAAATAGGATATGTACTCATTCATAAGTGGATACTAGACATAAAGCAAAGGATAACCAGACTGCAACCCATAGCTCAAGAGAGGCTAGCTATCTGGGAGGACTCTAGGAAGGATTCATGTATTGCCCTGGTAGGGAGAAATCGATGAGATCTCCATGAGTGGACTGGGGATGAGGGGGGCAATGGAGATTAGGGGATGCAGGATGAGAACATAAGGGGATGGGATGGCCAAGCTGGAACAGGGACAGAGCAGGAGAGCAATGAATGAGATACCATGATAAATGGAGACTCATGGGGATAATAAGACACTAGTGCTCGTAAAGATCCCAGGAATCCACAAGGATGACCTCAGCTTAGAAAACTGGGGATGAGGGGTGGGCAATAGTGGGTAGGGAGTAGGGGATGAGAACATAAGGGAATGGGATGGCCAAGCTGGAACAGGGACAGAGCAGGAGAGCAATGAATGAGATACCATGATAAATGGAGACTCATGGGGATAGTAAGACACTAGTGCTCGTAAAGATCCCAGGAATCCACAAGGATGACCTCAGCTTAGAAAACTGGGGATGAGGGGTGGGCAATAGTGGGTAGGGAGTAGGGGATGAGAACATAAGGGAATGGGATGGTTGAGGAGGAACAGGGATGGAGTGGGAAAGCAATAAAAGAGATACCATGATAGAGGGAGAGATCATGGGAGTAGAGAGAAATACAGTGCTAAGGAAGTTGCCAGGAATCCCCAAGGATGACCCCAGCTTGAACTACTAAAAATAGCGGAAAGAATGCCTGAACTGGCTTATCTCAGTGATCAGACCGGTGAATACCCTAACTGTTATCACAGAGCTTTTTTCCAATGACTGATAGAAGCAGATGCAGAGATCCACAGCCAAACAGTATCAGGGACAAGGACAGAATCTCTAGTTTGTGGAAAAATACAGACCTCCCATAAGACAGAGAACTAGATCATCTTACAGTCAGGTTGCCTAGCAACAGAACATTGAGTCAGAGCCCTTGACCCTTTCACCCTGTAAACATCCTATACAAACATCCTGTTAGCTTATCCCACCTTATGCAGATGACAGCTTCTTGCTCCCCCCACCCTGCAGGAACGATATAAACCCTTCTGGAGAAAAAAAAATAAAGTTGCACCTTGATCAGAATCTAGACTTTGTGTATTTCCTTGTATCTCCTGTCCCTACATTCCCTCCTTAGGGTCGCTGAGTACCCGTTGTAGCTGAACTCCAGGCATCCAGCCAAAGAGAGAGAAGAGGGATTCTATGAGCAACTACATCAGGATCATGATGGGGAAACCTGAAGAGACAACCAAACCAAACTAATAAGAACTCATGAAAGTTGGATCAATGGCTGTGGAGCCTGCATGGGACTGGACTAGGCCCTCTGCATGCATGTTGAAGACAGTTGTGTAGCTTGATCTGCTTGGGGAACCTCCTGGCTGTAGGATCAGAATCTATCCATGGTGCATGGGGCTTTTTGGAGCCCACTACCTATGATGGGACAGTTAGTGAAGCCTTGAGATAGGGGGAAGGGCTTGGATGTGCCTCTCCATGGGAGGCCTTGTCTTCTTGTGGGGGAGAGTGGGGGTGTGTTGGAAGGGGGAGGCTCGGGGAGCAGGAGAAGGGAAGAGGGGAATCTTTGATTGATGTGTAAAATGAATGAAAAAAATTCTTAATAAAAAAAAATACTGGCAATGGTTCAGAGGGTACCTGAACTGGCTTACCTCAGTAATCAGATTGGTGAATACCCTAACTTTCATTATGGAGCCTTCATCCACTGACTGATAGAGGCAAATTTAGAGATCCCAGCAAGGCACCAGGCTGAATTCCAGGAATCCAGTCAAAGAGAGTGAAGAGGGATTCTATGAGAAAGGGGCATCAAGATCATGATGGGAAAACCTATGGAGACAACCAAACAAAACTAGTGGGAATGCATGAACTTTAGACCAACAGCTATGGAGCCTCCATCAGACTGGACTAGGCCCTCTGCATAAGTGAGACAGCTGTGCAGGTTGATCTGCTTAAGGGGCCCCTGGCAGTGGGATCGAGATCTGTCCCCGGCACATGTGCTGGCTTTTTGGAGCCCACTGCCTATGGTGGGACAACTTGTACAACCTTGGTGCAGGGGGAGGGGCTTGGACCTACCTCTGCTGAATGAACCAGGCTCTGCTGACTCCCCATGAGAGGCTTTGCCTTGTTGGAGGAGGGAATGGGTATGGGTTGAGGAGGGGAAGCTGGGAGAATGGGAGGAGGGAGAAGAGGAGGATCTGCAGTTGGTATGTAAAATGAATAAAAAATTCCTTAATTAAAATAAATTCTTATTATGTCTAAAAGTACAGAATTGTTCTTATAGTAACTTCAAGTTGGTGGCATACTGTATTCACTGTTCTATGAATAGTTTTATTGATTTCATTCACTAATTTCATCATTTATTATCAACCATATTAATTATATGTAAAAAAAAAACTACTAGAGTTGATTTTTATTTTTTCCTACTGATACCTGATTAGTCCACAAAGTTTTGAAGAATACAGTAGTTCAGGGTTGAGATAGGGGCGAGTATACTTTTTAATTGTTCTTTGCTTATTAATATTAATATTATTAATATTAGGGTACCAGTTTTCTCAGAAACTGCAGAAAGTGGACATTCTCCTTAGATAATTATTATATTTCAAATGTGTTATACTGGTATCCTTTTGGAGGACAATTTGGGTTGTAGAAGATTTGAACACATACAAAAAAAGGTTGTAAAATATTTCAAAATCACAAGCTTTACAAAGGGGACTCTAGTGATGAAGACACCCTGTTTCCACTTTAGTAACTGTATCACTGATGTCCCTGGTGAAAGCATAAAAATTAAAAATATCTTGGCCTCTTACCAATGTGTTGTGGGACAAGAAATCTGGGAAGATGTTGGTCACAGGGTACCAAGTTTCTACGAGACACAATCAAGTATATCTAGAGTATAATTCCATGACTATTGTTGATAGTAATAAACTTTATTACCTAAATTTTCCTAGAGAATTGATCTTAATTCTCACCATGAAAAGATATGATTACTAAATGAGTTCATGAATATGTTGAATGACTTCACTATGTAAATAACTTCTAAGAGCACATGTACGTCAACATATCACAAAAACATACATTGATATACACAATTACACATATAATTTCTATTTGTCACATGAACATGGGTAAGTACAGAAAACAATGAAGTTATCTTTGATGACTATGTTAAGTACACTAAACTCCAGGATAGTGAATTTGAATAGTAAATTAGATATTGTTGAAAACTCACATATTGTAATCTGTAAAAAATATCCTGTAGAATTTTACAAACTATTACACTTGCTGAGTTCTTCTGTAGTAGATAGGGACAGAGTATCATGTTTTCCATGGTGACCTTGAATTCACTGTGTGCCTAGGAGTGACCTTGAACTATTGATCCTCTTGCTGACACTCTAGACATGTCTCTAATCATTAAATGAAATACCATTAAATATTGATCCCTGCTTTCTGGGTTTTCAGTTTTTTCCAGTCAAATGGTAGAGTTAAAAATGTGATAATATGTGTATGTACACACACACACACACACACACACACACACACACACACACACACGTAAATGACTCTTTCCTGAAGGAAGAAGAGACTTCACTCCATTCATAAAAATAAAGACCTACAATAATCAGATGTTTCATGGAACAAAGGGAGCTGTATTGAGAGATAGAGTCCAACTCAGGCTATAAAAATTCAACAGCATACTTCTTATTATCTATAAGAAAAAAGTTCCCTATGACTTTTTCCTTTAACTACCCTTAGTTTCTTAGTAAAATACCCTTGAAACACATATCATTCATCCTTACATGTATTTATAGCTCAAATATGTATTTGGGCCTTTCTATTAAGAATAATATACTATTCTTACTTTGCTTGAATTCACATAGGAGTAATTCTCGACAGGGCTACACTTCATTTACTTTTTAAGTGTGTAACTCTGGATATTATTTGAATATAATAAAAATGCTATTAAATGTACTTTTGTTGAACAGCATAATAAACCTCACTTTAATAATCAAAATGTAATTCAGTCATTTGTCTTCTTGGAGAACATTTCATGCCTAGTAACAAAGGCAAGGAGCTCTATGTATACCGGTTCTCCAATCTTAATGTCTAACCAAGGCTGAGAAATAATTATAGGCTATGATATACACACTGTTTGTTAAAATCAAATCCATAGCACTCATTTCTGCTCTTCTGTGTGAAAATGCAGAATGAATGGGGGCTTAAGCGTGCCTTTATTTCATAACTTTTCTGTTAACAATTACATAAAGGACATGAAAAATAATGGGAATATTCCAAGCCATCTCAGGAAATTATAGGGAAAGTACATAAATTACAGTGTGTGATAGTTTAAGGAAATTGGGCTGTGTTATTGTACGTTGGAAAAGCCCTGGGAGAAAGCTTGCACTTACACAAACCTCTTCAATTACAAAAGAGCAATTTTTCATATTTTGTTTTTGTTTAAAGTTGCTATGTGGTTATACATGGGGGGTACATTCAAAAGTATCTTTTTGTAAAGAATATAATTTTGTCAATTTCAGAGTCTGTATTTAACCTCTCTTGAAATGCAGAATGTAATTATGTTACAGTTATCTTCATTGGAATGTCTTCTCTTAGAAACAACAGCCCTCATTAGGATTGACCTTTCTCCTTGACATTGTCTAAAATTCCCTCCTTTGAACAAAGCTTTAGTCAGGGCTCCCAATTCTCTGTCAAATTTAGGTTTTCCTTCTTTGTCCTGGTATTTTGTGTGGTCCTTTTGTCCAAGCTCAAATGGTCTCCTGGATTGGAGGGAGACTCACAGAACAGAATGCTAAAGAAACTTATAAAATGAAGGAAACTAAAGAAGTTTAAAAAAATTCACAAGTCTGCTCCACAAGGATGAACAGCAGTAACCAATTCCTGAGGAAAGGGAGACTTTCAAGTGAAGGCTTTCTATAAGTTGCTCAGGCAGCTCTAGGGTCACATCTTTCCTGAGTTTCTACATGCTTGGATTGGCTTTTAAGTGGTGCAGCTGTCTTGGTGCCAGCCATACTCCTGTATTGCACCTCTCACCTACATCAGAACCCCAATGCATACACTAATTGACAAAGCTAAACTCAGGTCAAACTGTTTCTTTGGCCTGTCATCAACATTCTATTTGGAGTGTAAATAGAGATTGCTCAAAGCTCCCAGGGCATGGGACACAACGTGGTGGAACACAGATAATACCAGCACAATCATTGAACACACCCGACCGTGCATTCAGAAGCTCCCCATTTGGCTGCCTTTGGCAATCATCCTACAGTTTGCTAAATTAGAAATTACTTATTCTTTTTTTCTCATGCTAGTTACCCCGTGGCTGACTTCATCCTTGCCACTTGGATATAATCCTCATTCATCGCCTTTGGAGTCAGACCTTAATCCTTTCTCTACTGTAATGAAATACCATAATATAAGTCTGTCTTCTATCCTTAATAAGGATCATGGTATCATTTGGGCCCTGATTTCCTACATTTCAAAAAAATAAGATAACTATTTTAATCTTTAAAATCAGAGCTTTCTAAGTCTACTTAGTTTGGTTCAGGTTTGAATTCTCTGGTACTTAACACACTAATGGATTAGGTGTAATTACATACTATGAAATCCAGATGATATAGATTTGATAAAAAATTATCCACCTTCTCTCTATCAGTCCTGGATTTGTTTCTCTCCTTAATTCATTCCTGAATATCTATTTGATTTACTGTAACTTGCTGAAGCCAGAAAAAAAAAAAGATCAAAATTAATCCCCCTCAAATTCACATTTGTAAATTTCTCTTTTCTTCTTGGTTTCATTCAGAACACCACATTTATCTTGTAGTGCAAGGAGGAGGCTTGTCTGAATCCCTTATGTTCACAGAGGTCATGCTGGAGATACAGACAGTCAGGTTTCAATTTATGACTAGATGGGGATTTCTGAAATGCCAAATGATACTGATGCTCAGCCTTCACTGCCTGTCAGAACCAATCTGAAGCTGAAAAAGACAGAAACAGCAACAGAACAAAAGTACTGATAACTGAATCCCACCCTAGAGCCTCTGGTTCAAGGGACCTGGAGTGTAATCTGGGCAACACGTTTCAAAATACAGGTCCCTGTTGATTTGAATAGCTCAGAAGACCTTCTTCCAGTCCTTCATTGTCGTGTAGAGAGAGATTTAAAATGCTTGATTTTGGAAGGCCATGCAGATGAGAGAAGAATTTTGCTTATCTCTTTTCAGTTCAGATCTCAGTTGAGCTCTCTGAAGTATCAGTTACTTGGTCAGGGGGTGGCAGGGAATAGGACTGTGTGTTGTCTGGATAAAGTTTTATCTCTACCATCCATAGGTCAGAGAGATGTGTGACAGGCTTGCTATGACAATTCTCTAGCTAATTGTCAGAATCTCACTTTTATTTAAAGCCGTTGAAAGAGCTTTTTAATTATGTTCATTTCTGAAGCTTCTACTTTATCTAGTGACTAAATGTTTGTCAAATAATTATAAAGGCCAAATTTCTTGTCTTTTTTCTGATTAATAGTTCTATTGTTATTAAGGAAAATAAAGTGTTTCTCATTAGTACTGACTTTTCTTCTATCATGGTAAGGTCTTCAGAATCAAGTCTTATCCAAAGACAAGGATGTGCCCTTTTCAGATAGAAAATTCAGTTCAAGCCTCAGTTCCCCCTTTCTTCCCTGCTTTAATAATTCTGAAGGCAGTGCTGTAAAAGAAGTCAAGCATAGTAGATGTGCTGTGAATTCTTGGGAAGCACTGGCAGGAACTCAAACTCAAACATGCATGTAGTTATCTAAGGGCTATTAACTGAGGCTCACATCTGCCCTGGGGATCAGACCTGTGACACTAGACTGTTGGAGTCATCTGACAGTGATAGCACACTAGAGGTCAGTTCTCCCTCATAGCAGCCAGAACATTTCTCCATCAATACACGGAATAAGGGCCACATCTGCTTTAGCTCGATTGTCCACAGGCATTTTCTTGTTCTAGTGTAGAAAATACGGTCTTCCCCTCTCTGTATTATCTATCTGTCTGTTTCAGTTTTATTTGTCCTAATTCTTCCCTCTCCTTCTCTTCCTCACTCCCTTCACCATGCTGAGGATTGTTCATATACATATCTAGAACCACATTGGTCATTGAAATACATCAATCACTATTCTGTTCACCCTGTGAAATTAATGCTTATAATCTCAGACCTGAGTGTGACTCCTCTCCTCTGAGCACTTTGGGAACACTCATCTAGTCCTTTAAGCCCTGAATTTTCTAGACCACTGTTGATACATAGCTGCAGTTTTGATTCATAACAAATTCCATTTCATTCGGAAGATTCAGTTTTTAGCCCAAACTCCTAACTTAAGGGTGTGACAAACCCGAAGTCCCAACTGAACTTGTTCTTTGACATAATTGGGAATTTCCTTTATCCTCCATTTTCCTTCCCGGCTTTCCACTTACTGATTCAAATGATTCCACATTTTATAATTTCAACCACAGTTTTATTTTCACACAATTTCATCTAATCAATAATTTTTATTTGAAATCAAGTTACAGTAAACTGAGTATTTGCCTAGATCTATATGGTCTGGGACAGTAGCTACCAGCCATAATACATACATATACACATACACATACACATACATATACATATATATACACACACACACATATATAAAGAATACAACATTGAGTTATTCATCATGAAAATATAAAATGTTACAAATAATATTTTGTAGAAGTAACTGTCTTATTCAATAAGAAACACAGAACCAATGCAAAGAAGAAAGCCAAGGGGTCAGAGCAATAGCTAAGAGCTAAAAACCTTACCCTTCCTCTCGCGGTGGTCCTACCTCTCCGAAAGAGAGCTACTTCCTGTGTATTTGTCTTTATAAAGACTTTCTGTTCTGCCTTCTCATTGGTTGTAAACCCAACCACATGACCACCTCGTCACTGCCTCTCTGTACAGACCTCCAGGTCTTCTATGGTTGGTATTGAGATTAAAGGCCTGTGTATCCAATGCTGGCTGTATCCTTGAACACACAGAGATCTACCTACCTCTGCCTAGCAAGTGCTGGGATTAAAGGCGTGCACCACCACCGCCCAGCTTCTGTGATGGCTTGCTATTATCTCTGACACACGGACAACTTTATTTATTAACATGCAAATCACATTTTAGTACAAATAAAATATTACCATAATATTTTATAATGATTATATGTTTACATAATACCACTTTTGTGAATTTGGTTAAATAAATTATATTTTTAAAATTAATTCTTTCATTTTCTCCTCAGATTAATGTTTACATATTTATTAATTATGTAATTTATGTATGTCAATTGTCTTTGAGAATTATATTATATTCATGTTAGGAAGTGCTGATTTATATGTATCAATTTATATATGTCCTTATTGCTAACTTGTAAGCATTGAATTTACTAAAAGAAACTATACAAATGTGTGTGTTTCAAATCTAATATGTTGATTTTTATATAAAGTGACTGCTAATACTTCTTTGCTCATCTTAACTTGTCCCAGTACACTCCAGAACTCAATCATGATAGGATTATGACAGGCACATTTAATGCATGTGTTTTAAGAGTGATTATGCCAATCATTCATTAATGTGTTGCAGATGAAGCAATGTGAAGTCTGTCTTACTTTATTGTGAAGCCATAAAAAATATAGTGTGTTCTCTAGTACAATAGTCAGCATTGAAAATGAGACACAAGAAGTGTGAACACAATACGTTGGGAGATTAGCATCATGGAAATTTATCTGGAAAATTATCATCCAGTGTCAGTGTAGAAATGGTGACATTCAGTCAGCTATTTTAGGAAGCCTTCCATTGTACCAGATATAAAGAATTTAGTGTTGAGCATTGTATCCTCAAGAAAGGGCATGTAGCAGATAGCAGTTAACCATAGAGAAAGTTATGTACCAGAGAGTTCAGGAGTGGGGGGAGAGTGTAGAAAAACAAAGGCTGATTAAATAGAACATCATTTTTGCTTGTTTGTTTGTTTATGTAGCAACCTTTTGGAGTTTTTTTTCTGGAATGGAAATACAATAAGACATTATTTTTCAATCATCAGTCTACACATAGCTGCATTGAAGAAAGAATAAATGGGGATGGCATTAAAAGTCAGATGAATAATAGGAGAAAACTGCACTAATATGAGTGTAATGTTGTATCTTGAAGGCTGGAGCAAAGTGTGAATAGCAGGTCTCTTCAGAGAGGCAAAGGATACCTTTTGGCTTAAATACCTATATATGGCCAAATAATTTACTCAGATCCCAATCTAGTCTTATTTTCATCCCATTCTGAGAATAAAAGCTGCCCCCAAATTTCAGAATGATCTAAGAATGATGCCCTGCATTTTCCAGAGCCACCAGAATTCTTGTTTATTATTTTCCAACCTTATAAGTTGTATTTCATTTCCTAGCCTATCTTCTTCTATTCTTTCAAGAGCTATAAATTTAGGATGATAAAGTTCCCCACAGACACTTGCTGACTTCCTGTTCTTTTGCCATCTACATCCTTACCTTTCTTTTTAGAATTTTGTTTTCTTGGTGTATAATCTACAGTCCTGTCTCCAAAGCTTCATCTTTATATTAATTCCTCTTGCCTCAGTAAAATGGCTTTGGCAACCATGAGTAGAAGTAAATATTATTAGCCCTCAGACTTGAAACGTCCCAAGAATTAGTTGTTTTCAATTCATTTGACATTTTTGGTGTTCAGTAATGTTCTCAGCTCACCTGCAGCATTCCTTTGTAAATCATCATTCGCCTATTTACTGTTATGTATGAAGTAGTTTGAAAACTAAAGAAGAAATTAACTATTTAGGTAAAGTTATACGTCTTTGAATATGAAATAAGTGTTGACATAAAGATTGCAGTTCCAGTACAATACTATAAGAGAAAATTTTACCCAATACACTTCTATATATTGGGGAAAAATATTTTTATGCTAGGAACAATAAATAAAGCAAATTGGGAAGAGAAGGTAAGGAAATGTTTATCCGTGCAATGTTCGGTTAATATATCATGCATTAAGCATTGAGTAAATCTCTAGAAATATTGATTCCCAGTCCTAATAATCAGTTGACCAACTTTTAGGTAAATGGAAGGCAAGTAGTCATGTATTCAGAACCTGATATTTATCACCACTGTCCTTTCTGATTGACCATTCAAAAGAGTTGGACCAAATTCTAAGGACTCAATATGGCACTTACTACAATGCCCAAACTACTTACAATTTTAAAATTTTGGAAGCATGGAGGGGTGTGGCTGAGAATCTAATATAGTATTTCAGTGACCGTAAATATCAAGTGGGCATTAGGCTCATAAATGATGTAGCCCTGTCAGGGAAACTGCTGTTGTTTACAGCAGCTATAACTACATGAATCTCTTCTCATCATCATTATTCATACATCAGTTTTCTTCTGCATTTAGCTACAAATCCAAATGGTAGAATTTCCATGGCATATGGATAGCACAATTTTAATGAAAAGGACTTTTGAATGCTAGATTAATGGAGATATATAAACACACCCTTAAGAGAAAAAGTAGTTACTGTATCTATAGTACTTGGAATGAATGTAGATGACTCGATTAATTTAATTTAAAGAAAAGTATACACACAGAGACAAGTCATAAACATGAAGGGAGACTGTAAAAGAGAGAGAGCACAGAAAGAAGAAAAAGTAACAAGTAATGTCTCTGATTATTAATTACTTCATGTGGAAAGACAACAAAAATACATTAAAGGACTTTATGAAAACTGAAGAATGGTTTTCTACTTAATGAGATATTAACGTAAGATTGTCTCTGGGTTCTGCTATTTGATTTTTTTAAATAGCATTCTCCTAATTACTTTAAGTCCATCCATTGCTATCTACTGGAAGTTGACAATACCTATGTGACTGTTTTCCCTGGAAAACCCCTAGCCATGTTACTCTTCATCATATTAAAAATAAAAATAATCTTACTTAATGTAAGTTTACTCAACATTTCAGAAAAGTGGACAATTCCATTAGCTAACAAAATTGTTTTTTTCTGTAGAAACTCCTAAGTTTTAGCAATACCATTACTTTGTAACTAGGACTCCTTGGTCTGAATCAAACACATTTTTGTTGAAATTACCAGTGTCATTTTTTTAAGTGTAAACAAACTTTAACTGATGAGATTTCTTATGATGTAATGTTCATGTATGTATGTATGTATATTTGCATGTATGTATGGATGTATGTGTTTATTTCTAGTCCCTTCCCCTTCACCTTACTACCCTACACCTTAGCAATTCTCCTGTACTATTTCCCATCAGACTCAGGCCTGCATCCCATGGATATCAGCAAGCCATGGTGTATCAAGTTGCTGTGAGACTAGGCACCTTCTATTCTCATAAGGCTGGATGAGGCAATCCAGTAGGAGGAAAGCGTCCCAAAGTCAACAGAGCCATTTCTGATTTTTTAAATTTGAGTATTCTATCTCTGCCTTTTGTTTAGTTTGGATAAGGATTTTTCTATCTTATTGATTTTCTCAAAGAACCAATTCTTTGTTTCATTGACTTTTTTTGTACTGTTCTGGTTCCTGTTTTATTGATTTAAGCTCACAGTTTGATTATTCCCTGCCTCTAGCACGTGTTTATGTCTTCCTGTTGTAGAGCTTTCAGGTGTGCTGTTAAGTTGCTAGTATGAGATCTATTAGCTTTTCTCTTAGCACAGCTTTCACTGTGTTTCATAAGTTTGGCTGTTTTGTGCGTTTATTTTCATTGAATTATAGGAAGTCTTTAATTCTTTCTTATTTCTTCCTTGACCCATTGGTATTTGAGTAGTGAATTGTTCAGTTTCCATGAGTTTGTAGGCTTTCTGTTGTTTCTGTTGTTAGTATTTTAATACAAGGGGTTATTTCAATTTTTCCATTTTTTGTATCTGAGAGTTCCTTTGTGACTGAGTATATCATCAGTTTTGGAGAAGGTTCTATGAGCTGTTGAGAAAAAGGTATATTCTTCAGTGTTTGGGTGAAATGTTCTATAGATATCTAATAGGTCCATTTGAGTAATAACATCGGTTAGTTCTATTATTTCCCTATTCACTTACTGTCTGGTCGACCTGTTCATTGGTAGGGGAGTGATGAAGTCTCCCACTATTAATGTGTGGGTTTGATTTGATTTTAGCTTTAGTAGTGTTCTTTTGAAAAGTATGTGTGCCCTTGTGTGTGAGGCATAGATGTTCAGAATTGAGACACCATGCTGATGAATTTTTCTTTAATGTGTATAAAATGTTCTCCATATCTTTTTTATCAATTTTGGTTTTAAGTCTATTTTGTTAGATATTAGTACAGGTATACCAGCTTGCTTATTATGTCCATTTGATTGGAAAATATTTTTTCAATAATTTACTCTGAGGTAATGTCTTCAATTTTGAGGTGAGTTTCTTGTGTGCAGCATAAAGATGGATACTGTTTTTGTATTCAGTCTGTTAGCCTGTGTATTTTTATTAGTGCATTGAGTCCATTAATATTGAGAGATATTAATATCTACTGACTGTTAGTTCTTATTATCCTGCTGCTGTTTTTGGTTGTGTGTGTGTGTGTGTGTGTGTGTGTGTGTGTGTGTGTGTGTGTTTTCCTTCTTTGTTTTTTGTTGGTGTGAAATTATCTATTGCCTGGGTTTTCTTGGGTGTAGTTAACTTCCTTAAGTTGGAATTTTCCTTTTGTTGCCTTCTGTATGGATAAATTTGTGAATAGACATTGTTTAAATTTGACATTATCATGAGATATCTTGTGTTCTCCATTTATGGTGATTGAAAGTTTTGCTGAGTATATTAGTCTGGGCTGGCATCTATGGTCTCTTAGAATCTGAAAGACATTTGTTCTTCTAGGTTTTGGAGTCTCTGATATGAGAAGTCACCTGTAATTCTTAGAGGTATGCTTTATATGTTACATGGCCTTTTTCCCCCTTACATCTTTTAATATTCCTTTTGTTCTATATTTTTCATAGTTTAATTATAATGTGATATGGGGAATTCCTTTTCTGATCCGATTAATTTTGTGTTCCTAAGCTTCTTGTACCTTTATAGGCATGTCCTTCTTTAGGTTATGGCAATTTTCTTCTATGATTTTATTAAATATTTTTTTGAGTTTTTCTGCTGAAATTCTTCTCCTTCTTCTGTTTGTATTATTCCTAGGTTTGTTCTCTTCATGATGTCCCAGATTACCTGGATGTTTTGTCTTAGGAATTTTTTAGATTTAACACTTCTTTGACTAATGAATCCATTTCTTTAATTGTGCCTTCAACACCTGAGATTCTCTCATCTCTGGTTTTCTGTTGGTGATACTTGTGCTTGTAGTTTATGTTTATTTACCCAGATTTTCCATTTCTTAAATTCCCTCAGTTGTGTTTTCCTTATTACTTCTTTTTTTGATTTTCATGTCATGAATAGTTTTTTCACCTATTTTTTTCTTGGCTTTTATGGCATTCTTTAAGAAATTTGTTAATTTCCTCTAATTTTTTGGTTGTCTTTCCCTCAATTTGTTTGAGGTAGTTTTTCATTTCATCCTCACAGACCTCTGTCATCTTCATAAAGTTGTTTTTAAGATTTTTTTCTGCTCAGCTATGATGGAATAGTCAGATCTTAAGGTTTTATGATGGCTGTGCTCTGGTGGCGCTACATTGCCCTGGCTGTTGTTGATTGTATTTTTACAGCGGGGTTTAGTCATCTGGGGTTAGGATAATTAATCCTCATCCCCAATTTCTGAGTTTGTCTTTGTTGAATGGGTATTTTGTTCCTTGATTTCTGTTTCCTCTTTGGTTGTCTAGTCTTTGTGTCCTGGATTTCTCTTGACTGACATGACCTCTGATCTAGTTAGAGTCTCTGTGGAAGTTGGGAGTTGGCCTTCTGGTGGTTAGCTTGGCCTTTGATGTATCAGGGGATCTCTGTTCTTCGGATTGGTGTGGCCTGCACCTGAGCAGCTGAAATCACTTCAAGCTAATGTGGTTTGTGCTTATTCTGACTGGTCCTTGTGCCTGAGTGGTAGAAGTCCCCTGGGCTTGGGGCCAGGGCACAGCATCAGAACCAGGAATGAGCTGGGATGGTTTGGGCCTGGGGAAAGGTCCCAGGGTTCAAAATCCATGAAGGTGTCCAGTTCTGCTGGCAGATGGGTCACTCATCCTCAATGCTACTTTAAATTTAAAGAATGAAACAAAACCTGATAGCCCATTTTCCCACCTAAAATCATCTGGATAGATCTATATAGGAGCTAGGGAATAGAACCTCAAGTTCTTGTTACTTCCTCATCTCCTGGGTCATAAACAATACCCATGTCCAGTCCCACCTAAATATTTCCTCCTTAGTCTGCTATGGAATCACAAATATTCTAGAAGCTACCTATGTTACTTTGTTTTAAAGATTTTATTCTTTGATTGTTTCATACATATTTGTAAAACATTCTTTTCTTTCTCTGCACTTTCTCTTATTTTCTTCATTTTTCCTTTCACAGACTGATGACTTTGGGTTTATTTTGTGACCTTTTAGTTTAACCATGGATATCTGCCAGCCTATTGGGGTGTGGTGGAGTCACCAGTGGATATACAGCTAAGCGCCATGGTGACTAACTTTCTCCCCTAAACTGTTAATAGCAAATATTTCAGTAATGAATTATGATGTCCCTTGAACTCCTCTTCCCTCTGTACTTGACTATTAATAAGCCTACTCTTGGGTGAATCTAGGAAGGCATCTGAACTTCCACTGAGATTTCACTGGATTGGCTCTATCTTCTGCAAAAGTTAGCATTTAGTTGCAATTCTTTCTGTCCTTTGTCTCTTAAATTCTTTCTGCCTAAATTTTCACAAATTTCTCTGAGTCTTATAGGTTATGATGCAAAGGTCTTACTCAGGGCTGAATGTAGCTGAAGTTTTTTGGTCCTGCCCAGCTCCTATGGTCCCACAGTACCACAGCTGCTCAGACCCAAATGGACACACAGAGGTTTATATTAATTACAAACTGTATGGCCTAATGGCTTAGGCTTCTTGCTAGCTAGATCTTACATGTTAAATTAACCCATTTCTATAAATCTATATCTTGCCACTTGGCTTGTGGTTTACCAGAATCTTTATATCTTGTTTCTCATGGCAATGGCTGGCAGGGTCTCCTCTGCTCTGTTTTTCTACTTACTCTTTATATGTTTGGATTTTCTACTTGCCTCTAAGCTGCCTTGCCAAATGGCTTCATTTGTTAGTGTTGGTTTAGACATTACATGTTGTTTGAATCTTAGATGGTTTTCTAATTAAAAAAAACCCAGAGCCAGATATTAGGGTGAAATTTGAAAGATCAGAGAAGCAGAGCTGTTCTTACTTCTATGAAATCTTCAGATTCAAGAGAAAGTACATTCCTGTTTTCTCATTCCTTTCATACCTTTCTCTGTCCAGATATTAGTTCCTGGGATTAAAGGCATGTGTGCTTCTCAATCAAAGGCATGGGATCTCAAGTGCTGGAATTAAAGGTATGTGCCATTATTGCCTGATCTCTATGTCTAATTTAGTGGCTGACTCTGTGCTCTGATCCTCAGGCAAGTTTATTAGGGTGTACAATATATCACCACAATAGAAAGTATTGAAACTGAGAAAACATGAATTTCTTTCCAATTGGGATTCTCAGCCTAACAGTGACATTGATGTTTCATCTGTACTCAAGTTATCACTCATACTTTTTTGTAGATTATTAGTTGTAATGTTCAGTTAATTATCCAATTCCTGTATGGAATTGTTCTGTGCAAAATCTCCCTTTAGTTTTAAAGTAATATTTAAATAGAAACATACTACTGTTTTATATGTATAATATATATAGAATGATTTTTCTTAGGAAATTATTTTCCCTTTCTTCATGTCATTTTACTGTCCCCTTCCAATAAATAATAGACTTGTAGCCACTTATTTGATTGTTGTTGTTATTTCATTACTTCATTTTTCACTCACACAATTAATTAGAAATATTAGTAGATGATTTCTTACTGTATGGTCACATCTAAAAATCAGAAATAACTGGAATGAGCTTCATGGTATTTTTTTGTCTCCTCTAAGATTTCCCTATTTTTTTCAAGCATGGCTTTATTGTTCCTAGAGTTAGGTCCATGTTATTATATTAGATTTTAAGTATACTTTAAGAAAATTTAAAATCTTCATAGTCTTGTAGGAATTCTCCCTACTATGTTCATGAAGCAGCTACAGATTTTAAAACTTGGAGATCAACATAAAAGCCTGTACCTTCCATTCAGACACTTTTTCTCCATTTGACATTTCACCAGTGATTGAATTAACCTCTAATAACCTCATCACTGATGTGCTACAGATAACTTATCACTGATCCTAATGTTTATATTTGTTCATTTAACTATTGAATTTATATATTTTAGCCAGAAGTAACATAAATCCTGAATCTTTCTGCTAGGATTGGCAAACCTTTGCCATACTTGTTCTCATGTAGACTTCAGAAAATGATTCTAGACATTATAAAAAGGAAGATAGACTGGTAAACCTTTAATGTGGAAAAAATAAATTCTTCAAGTTTCAGCAAAATAATAAAGAAGAAATGGACAACTCCAGTACTGCGAATATATTCGAATTTTAAATGTATTCAATGAGCGCCTGTGTAGAAATGCAGAAAAAATTAGTGGAGCCCCAAACAAAAGTAGTAGTAAATTAAAGTAATTCACACAATAATATGTTAATTGTAATGAAAAAATGACTCTAGATCACACCAAAGCTGCAACTCATGGAAAGAAAAAATAACTTTTGATTACAAGTAACTAACAAGTTTTTGTGCAGTTTTATAATCCAGTTAATAAAGTGAAGTGAATCATGTGAACATGTTGTGAAAATATTTAAATTTCTTGCTAGTGTGACATGAAATATGTAAGGACTAAGGACAGAAACCAGAATGACAATGATGGTCAGGGTGAAGCTACTGTGCTGCAGAAGGAAATGCGAAGGCCTCTCAAACTCTGTATCATACAGAAAAAGCACTCTGTAGACATCTCAACTAGAATGAAATGTTGATAATATCCTGAAACTTAAAAATAATGAGTTCTTACACATTATATATAATGAAATTCTGTAAACATCTGTGGAGGAAATACTGAATTTATATTCTATACTCTTTATTATAACAATGCAAAACTTGTCATGTGAAGAAGAACCCATAGACTATTGAGTTGAATGAGGAGAAAAGTATTTTAAATATGCCAGATGATCAATTAACCAAATACATTTTCTTTTTAAAATTTAATATATTATCTTTTAAAAATATAATTTTTCATAAGATAAATTATGATCAGTTTCCATCCCACAACTTTTCCCAAATGCCTCTCAACTCCCCATCTATCCATTTCTACATTTTATTCCTCTCTCTTCTTAGAAAAACAGACAAAAAATTAAAAAGCACACTAAACACACAGAAAGAAACACATACACACAAACAGAACCCATAAAAACATTTTCTGAATGCTCTGATGTTTTTGGTAGTTGATGAAATTTGTTCATAATGAGTTGATATCATTCTCCACAATAGCAACTTTAAATAACTTCTCATTCTAATAACTTATTTGCAATTATAGTTTCTATTCTTTTTTCCAAAATGTCCTTCTACCTTCAACTCAGTATATGATTTGGTGATAAGAATCTGATTCTTATTTTCATGGTTTAATTGAGCATAATGAAACACAAAAAACTGCAGTAAGATCTTATATATATATAAATTATATGTATACATATTTGTGCATACACACACACACACACACACACACACACACACACACACATATATAAAATTTGCTTTTACTTCAGCTATTGTGAGATAATTTAAACAGATTCCACAAGTAATACTAACACAAGTAAAATGAACTAATTTCACTTTTAAAATCATACATTTTTATATTGGAAATGATTTCTTAAAGTATTTAATAGTTTTTTTAAAAAGATTATTCAGTATTAATAGAATAATTTAGCAGGTAGAAACATCTGACACAAAGACTCACTCTTTGAATTCAAATTCCAGGCCCTACATGATGGAAGAAAAGAACCAAGAGTTATCCTCTAATTTCCACATGTGTGCCATGGCACATGGGTTCACACATGCATTCTCCCATAATGATTAATATCAGGGTCTTCAATTCGATTTCATTCGTTCACATGTTGGTTTCTATGTGAATACCAAACTGTATTAATTACTATAGCTCTATAGTAGAACTTGAGGTCAGAGATTATGATCCCTGCAGAGGTAGCTTTATTGTACAGGATTTTTTTTTTTTTTTTTGCTATCCTGGCTTTTTTGTTTTTCCATATGAACTTGAGTATGGTTCTTTCCAAGTCTGTGAAGAATTGTGTTGAGATTTTGATGGGGATTGCATTGAATCTGTACATTGCTTTTGGCAAGATTGCTATTTTTACTATGTTAATCCTGCTTATCCATAAGCATGGGAGATCTTTCAATTTTCTGATATCTTTTTTGATTTCTTTTTTTGGATACTTAAAGTTATCATACAGGTCTTTCACTTGCTTAGTTAGAGTTACCCCAAGGTATTTTAAAATATTTGTGGCTATTGTAATGTGTGATGTTTCTCTAATTTCTTTATCAGTCCATTTATCATTTGTATATAGGAGGACTATTGATTTTTAAGTTAATTTTATATCCTGCCACATTACTGAGTGAGTTTATCAGCTGTAGGAGTTTCCTAGTAGAATTTTTGGGGTCACTTATGTATACTATCATATCATGTGCAAATAGTGAAAGTTTGACTTCTTCCTTTCCAATTTGTATCCCCTTGATCTCCTTTTGTTGTCTTATTGCTCTAGCTAGAACTTCTAGTACTATATTGAATAGATATGGGGAGAGTGGACAACCTTGTCTTTTTCCTGATTTCTAGTAAAATCACTTTTAATTTCTCCCCATTTAATTTGGCTGTCAACTAGCTGTAATTGTCTTTATTATGTTTAGGTATGTTCCTTGTATTCCTGATCTCTCCAAGACTTTTATTATGAATGGGTGTTGGATTTTGTCAAAGTCTTTTTGAGCATCTAATGAGATGTTCATATGTTTTTTTTTCTTTAAATTTGTTTATATGGTGGATTGCATTGACAGATTTTCATATGTTGAACCATCCCTGCATCTGGGATGAAGCCTACTTGAACACTATAGATGTTTTATTTGATATGTTCTTGGATTCTGTTTGCCAGTATTTTATTGACTTTTTGCACCAATGTTCATGAGGGAGATTGGTCTGTAATTCTCTTTCTTTGTTGCATCTTTATGTGGTTTTGGTATCAGGGTAACTGGAACCTCATAGAAAGAGTTTGGCAGTGTTCCTTCTGTTTCTGTTGTGTGGAACAGTTTGAGGAGTATTGGTATTAGCTGTTGTTTGAAATTCTGGTAGAATTCTGCACTAAAACCATCTGGCCCCAGGCTTTATTTGGTTGGAAGATTTTTAATGACTGGTTCTATTTCCATAGGTGTTATAAATCTATTTAAATTGTTAATCTGGTCTTGATTTAATTTGTGTATATGGTAGCTACCCAGAAAATCATTCATTTCTTTTGGATTTTCCAATTTTGTAGATTACTGTTTTTTCAGGCATGACCTGATGATTTTCTGGATTTCCTTGATATCTGTTATGTCTCCCTTTTCATTTCTGATTTTGTTAATTTGTATATTTTTTCTCTACCTTTTGATTAGCTTGGATAAGGGCTTGTGTGTCTTCTTGATTTTCTCAAAGTACCAACTCTTTGTTTCATTGATTCTTTGTATTGTTCTCTTTGTTTCTATTTTTTTTTTTATTTCAACTCTCAATATGATTATTTCCTGGCATCTATTCCTCTTGGGTGAGTTTGCTTCTTTTTGTTCTAAAGCTTTCAGATGTAGTGTTAAGTCACTAGTGTCAGATTTTCCATCTTCTTTATGTGGACATTTACTGCCTTAAAATTAGCTCTTAGCACTGCTTCCATAGTGTCCCATAAGTTTGGGTATGTTGTACATTCATTTTCATTGAATTCTACAAAGTCATTAATTATTTTTATTTATTTCTTCCTTGACACACTGGTGATTCAGTTCAACATTATTCAATTTCCATGTGATTATAGTCTTTCTGTAATTGCTGTTGTTGAAATCTAACTTTAAGCCATGGTGGTTTGATAAAATAAGGAGGTTATTCCAATTTTTTTTGTATCTTTTGAGATTTGCTTTGTGACTAAGCATGTGGTCAATTTTAGAGAAGGTTCCATGGGGTGCTGAGAAGATGGTATATTCTTTTGTGTTCAGGTAGAATGTTCTGAAGATATCTAATAAGTCAATTTGAGTCAGCATATCTGTTAATTCCCCTATTTCTCTGTTAAGTTTAAGTTTCTGTCTGGCAGACCTGTCCACTGGTGAAAGTGGGGTGTTTAAGTCTCCCACTGCTATTGTATGAGGTTTGTTGTGCAATTTAAGCTTTAGTAATGTTTCTTTTACAAATGTGGGTGCCTTGTATTTGGAGCATAAATGTTCAGAATTGAGACTTCTTCATCTTGTTAGATTTTCCCTGTGATAAATATGTAATGTCCTTTCTTTTGATTGATTTTAATTTGAAGTTTATTTTATTAGGTATTAGGATAGCTACACCAGCTTGCTTCTTAAGTCCATTTGATTGGAATATCTTATCCCAGCATTTTACTCTGAGGTAGTGTCTTTCTTTGAAGTTGAAGTATGTTTCTTGTATGCAGATGGATAATGGATTTTGTTTTCATATCCATTCTGTTAGCCTGTGTCTTTTTATAGGCAAATGGAGACCATTGATGTTAATGGATATTAATGATAAGTGATTGTAAATTCCTGTTATTTTTTGTTCGTAGTGTTGTGTGTTTCTCTTCTTTGATATTTGTTTGTGTGGGGTTATCTATTGCCTTTATTTTCATGGGGGTATCTAACTTCCTTTGTTTGGATTTTTCCTTCTAGTTCTTTCTGTAGGGCTGGATTTGTGGATAGGTATTGTTTAAATCCGATTTTATCCTGGAATATTTTGTTTACTCTGTCGCTGTCACAGTCTATATGAAGAAGTCAGGTGTTATTCTGATGGGTCTGCCTTTATATGTTACTTGGCCTTTTTCCTTTGCAGCTCTTAATATTTTTTTTCTTTATTTTGTGTATTTAGTGGTTTGTTTATTCTGTGGCAAGGAGACTTTTGTTTTCGATCCAGTCTATTTGGTGCTCTGTAAGCATCTTGCATCTTCACAGGCATTTCCTTCTTTGGGACAGTCTTCTTCTATGATTTGTTAAATATATTTTCTGTGCCTTTGAGTTGGTATTCCTCTCCTTCTTCTGTCCCTACTATTATTACTTTTGGACTTTCCATGGTTGCCCAAATTTTCTGAACGTTTTGTTATGACTTTGTTGGCTTTAGTGTTTTCTTTGACTGACAAATCTATTTCCTCTATCATATCTTCAGCACCAGAGATTTTTTTCTCTTCCATCTCTTGCATTCTGTGGGTTATACCTGCATCTGTACTTCCTGCTCATTTACTCAGATTTCCCATTTCCAGCATTCCCTCAGTTTGTGTCTTCTCTATTGTCTTTATTTCAGTTTTCCAATTTTGAGCTATTTCCTTCAGCTATTTAATTGCTCTTTGTTTTTTGCTTTCTTTAAGGGGTTTGTTGATTTCTTCCATTTTTTTTTGTTTGTCTTTCCTCGATTTCTTTAAGGGAATTTTTCATTTCCTCTTTAAAAGACACTATCATCTTCTTAAAGTCATTTTTAAGGTTGATTTCTTCTGCTTCTTCTGTGTTGGGATATTCAGGTCTTGCTAATGTAGAACCACTAGGTTCTGACGGTGCCATATTGGGCTTTATGTTGTTGACTCTATTTTTGCATTGGCATTTACCCATCTCTTCCTCCACTCTGTAGAAGTGGTGTCTGTCTGAGAGAGCCTCTCTTGTTTCAACTGATACTCTTGTTCCAATAGGAGCTCTTGTTCTAATCAGGGATTTGGGTCCAGTCAGTGCTGATGGACTCTAAGTCTCAGGGAGCAGCTCCTAGTCCAGTCGGTGCTGGTGGGCTCTTGTTCAGGGAGTAGCTATTGAAACAGAAGCATAACCTCACCCCCAACAATACATATTGTCCAACAAAATTTTGAACCAAAGACATCCCTAAAGTATATAGGATGGTATGTTTCGACCATCTGTTCCACAATCCAGTGTCTCTCAGCAGCTGTAAGTCTCTGTTCATTAACAATCAAAAAATTCAAAATTAGCAAAACTTTCTGTGTTGTATTTTCTAATCTTACGTGGCTTGATTTGTATGTATTACTTTACTCTCTTTTAAAGATTTTATGATTTTTAAATTATTTAATTCTCAGTGACTGTTTATACCCATTTTCTTTTCTTTTGTTACCATCAAAGCACATTTTAAGCATACTCTACCTGTTCAGAGGTTTTCTCAGTTTTGATTTTTTGCATATCTGCAGCATTCTCTGATCATGAGGCAAACCTTAGCCAGACACAATAGTCATTGTGCAGCTGTAGTGACTGGCTCTGTCTCACTCAGTTCCCTAAGTGTCTAGCTTCATGCCTGTGCATTTATGGTCTCAGCTCTGGGAAGATGCTGTGTCCATGTTGTGGCAGACATTTGACATCAAGTGGCCTCTTAAAAGAGCCATGCCTCTGTATGCCCAGCCTACCAGCCATGTGGACATTCAAGCTCCTTGTTGGGCTACCAAATGTAGTCAGAGGTTTCTTTGGGCCACCATCTCACAACTAATGGCACAGAGACATTATTAATTATGAAAGTTCAGCCTATAGATTAGGCTTGTCCTAGCTAGCCCTTATAATTTAAATTGATCCATTTCTATTAATCTACATGCTGTCATATGCTTTGTGGTATTACCTCTCCCCCTGCATATCTTGTTTTTTCTGTATCTCCTGGCATCTCTTGCAAACTTCTATTACCTTCTTGCTTTCTCTGTCTGGAAGTCCCCCCTATACTTACTGCATAGCTATTGGCTGTTCAGATATTTACTAAACCAATCACAGAAATACATCTTCACATAGTGTACAAATGTACCACAACAGAGTGTTCTTCATGAAGGAGGTGTAAATGGATGAGTAATCAGTACTGTATGCCTAATTTTGCCCATCAGTAGTTGACACTTCAGTTACCAAGCCTGAGAAGGCAACCAGTAAATCCTGTATAAAATGAGTTTCCATGCAGCTTGACATTCATATCAAATTAATTCTGATGAAACAACATATGATGAGACCTGACAAAAATCATCATCATCAAGGGATGAGTCCATTTTAGTACTATGATGAGACATACTGTGTCTTTAGTGCATTTTGAAGAAATTTCATACCTGATAGCTTGCTGAGGCATCCTTTTGAAAAGTAATGCAGCCATTCATCATCTTCATAATTGATATTATATCTTATTAGATGATTTTATTTAAGGAGATGCAAATAAAAGACACAATTTGAAAAAAACAAAATGAATTTGTAAAACCAAATAAATTTGAAGTAGAACAACCATCCATGAGTATAATAGCATGAACAATGCCTTTTAATATGTATTTTATATCGGTCACAGCATGCAAGGAACAGTCTAGCAGTCATCCTGCCTGAGTTAAAACATGTTTTTCTACTTAACCAGCTCTCTGACCTTGAATAACCATTTGAACCCTCTGTGCATCAGGTTCTCAGCAGTAAATGATGGTAAAAATAGTATTCACTTAGGAGGTAGAAACAGGGGAATCAAAAGGTCATAGCTACATAGTGAGTTTGAAGTCACTTTGGGCTAATGAGACCTTGTCTCAAAAAACAAATACTAATAATATTAATATCACAGTCTTTCTTTATAAGCACAGTATAAAACTTTACAAACAATAGCTACTATTTTTCAAGCCTACCTAGTTTTGTATATTGGTTTTGTGGGTATATTTTTGTGTACTTTGAATTGTTTACTTTACTTTGTATGTAGGAGTGTTCTGCCTGCACTTCTGCATGTGAAGCACATGCATTCTTGGTGCCCCCAAAGGTCAAAGGGGGGCATCATATTCCATGTAACTGGATATACAGATGGTTGTGAACTACTGTGTGAATGCTGCAAACTAAACCCATGTTCTCAGCAATAGTTACAATTGCTGTTAATCATTAGACCAACTTCCCAGAATCTATTATTTTTCCCTTTATTTTATTTGTTCTTTGACAATTTTGTACATTATATTTTGATCATATTCAGCCCCATCTTTAAACTCCTCTCAGAATCATCCCTACTTTTATAGTCATCCAACTTTGTATGTGTTAAAATAAACAAGCAAACAAAAAAATAAAACCACCAAATAGTTTTGTGCAGCATATATACACTTGGATGTGTGATTTTTCAATTGACAATTTTGTGTATGTGTGTATTGGAAATAAAACTCAGGGTTTTTTTTTCTGATACTTTATAATAAATTCTACACTTTCAGTGCTTTGTCCAGTAAGTTATACTAATTTTAGGGTATATAATTAAGAATTTCCAGAGACAGAGAATCAAATGTAATAAAAGAAATATTAAAATAAATAGTGTTATATAATCAACATACAATGTTATATAATAAAAATATTTATTATGGTATATTCATTCATGTGATCATGATGCCTGAAGTGGATTAAGTATCATGACCCAGAGATCCAAGACAGCAGGTGGTATATCTTGAAGCTTGAGACCCTCAGGACTGGTCCAGTTTCCAGACCTTATGCTCTGAGACCAATGATTACTAGTGGCAAAAGATCTGGATTCCATTTCAACACGACAGAGTAAATAGTACTTTTCTCTGCCTTCAGGGAATTTGATAGCCTATATCCACAGATGCAGACATACCTGCTTTACTCAGCCCACAATTCAAATGCTAGTCTATCCTTAGAACTTACAGGCACATTCACAAATATTCTTTAACCAATTATAAGGCATCATATAGTTTGGGTGAGTTAACCCACAGACAAGCCATCACAGGTATTAAATTATGATTTCTTCCCTTTCATCTGTTTTCTTTAGGTTTTATATAAATATTTATGGTGATCTAAATATAATATTCCACATTTTAAATATAAAACAGTAATAGAATTTGTAATATCTACCACCAAAAATGGCTTTCAATGAACTTACATTGAAATGCAGTGTATTTGTGGTGATATTGTGTTCCCCAATATATTGTGTACTCTAATAAACTTATCTGGGGTCAGAGAACAGAACAATCACTAGATACAGAGGCCAAAAATGGTGGCACATGCACCTTTAATTCCAGCATTCTGGAGGCAGAGATCCACCTGGATCTCTGTGAGTTCAAAGCCACACTGGAAACAGCCAGGCTTGGTGACACATGCCTTTAATTCCAGGAAGTGATGGCATGAAGCAGAAAGGTATATAAGGTGTGAGGACCAGGAACTAGAGCCTGGTTAAGCTTTAGGCTTTTAGCAGCAGTTCAGCTGAGATCTATTCAGATGAGGCTTCCAGTTTGAGGAAATGAGATCAGCTGAGGAATTGGAGAGATGAGGTAGCTGTGGCCTGTTCTTTCTCTCTGACCTTTCAGTGTTCACCCCAATACCAGGCTCCAGGTTTTCTTTTAATTAATAAGACCCTCTAACAATTTGTGCTACATGTATTATTCAAAAAATGCTTCTGTGGTAGTTTATTGCAATATAAAATACATGAATATGCTATTTCCAGTACTCTGGTGCTCCTGAAGTCTCTAAGGTTCCCTCCCAAAGGATCATTTCCCACTATACTGTAAGTAACATCTTCAACCCAAGGCCATAGCTTAGATCTTTTTTTTTTTTTTTTTATCAAAAACTACATAACTGTAGAATTTATTGTAAAGAGGCTTGCTCTCTGGTTTTGACTAGATTGTACACAAGAAGTGATACCTTAGCTGTAATGATAATAACATTTAGATATAAACAGAAATTAAAATTTCAGGACTTGTTTATACATGCTCCCATGCTTCTCTAATTTCCTCACTTACTATTTTTAGTCTAGTGTCAAACTTTTATAAGCATTTTCTTCCATACAGCCTCAGTTACATGGCCATTCTGTGGGCATGTGTGCTCATCTGTCAGATCCTCAGCACAATATATATATATAATTTCACCTATTCTGTAACTTCACCTGAAAATGAGCATGATAAAACTAGAAGCAGAGTACAAGCACTAATCTCATTAAATTCATTATCTTCCTGATAGTCAATTTGTCCCTTGATGTTTCCTGGACATCTTACAATATTTTATTTGCCTTAATAAATGCACCTAGATGTGTTCATGATGCCTCCTGTCTCAGTAAAGCTTTACTATCTCTTCCTCATGATGAAAACTTTCACTCTTAAAATGGAACAGAGTATACATTCCATTTATTCAGATGCTTTAGAAGTCACATTGATGTCTCCTGGCTGGTCAAGGATTGTGCTAATATAATCACTGTTTTGTCCTGACAATAAGGACAAACTCTGTTTACAGTAGAGGCTAACAACACTGCATACTTGAATCTGTGCTCTTTTAACTCCTCAAGAACTTGACTCCAGCAACATCACCACTTTCTAACAGTGACATCTCCCATTTTTGAAGCTCTCTCACCAAAATCTGTACTCGGTTTTATTTCTATCATCATAAACCTCTGGCATCAGTATTACTCACAGTTACCATTCAACTTCCTCATGTTCATGTTCTCAGTAAAAGAACACAAAAAGTACATTTTCAGTGACCATGTACTCTTTCTTTTTTTATTTCTAGAAAATCTCTAATCTAGCATTATATACAGACCAAACAGCTTCATTCATAATCTTCAGTTATGTCCAACTTTAAACACAGTGTTGATTTTAAAAAACCCTCTCACCTCTATCCAACTTCTACCACACCATCTATTGACATAAATTCTTCTTATATTGTGTTACAACATGACACAAGTTTTGTTTCAAGTTTTGTTTTGTGTTTTCCTACTCCATTGATCCTTACTCTCCTTTCTTTCTTTGTCTTCATCCCTTTGTGATTTCCTCTTATCTGATATTATTATTCCTGGACTTCATTTTCTTGGTATATTAGCAATAATTAATTGAAAAATTGATCTTCCAACACCATCTCCACCATATGGAGTTCTTTTAGTATTTTATTCTGTTTATTGTTCTCTCTCCCTTCATTTGATCTTATGACCTTATACTCCTACACAAATATACTACAGTAATGGATGTTCTATACCCAAAACTTCTTAAGTAAATTGAGACCTGTCAATCAAAGAATAACTGATGACAACAGAAAATTTTAATCACTTCAGCACCATTCAGGAAATAGAAGTGTGCAGAAGCTGATTTAGTTTCTGTAACAACAAGATTTCTTCCCAGACTTAAAAGTGAATACCTTTAAGATCTCAACCTCAACCATAAAGGGAGGTGTGACATAGTTCTCCTTTGATGGGTCTGCCTTCTACTCTGGAAATCTTGAATAAGATATTCAGATATTCTGTTTTAATTCTGTCTTCTATGCACTTAACCACAAAAAGAAAATTCATGGTGAAAAGCACTCACACATATAGATGTAATTCTGAACATTCCTATTAAATAAGAAACACAGAGCCAAATGCAGAGTTAAAAGCCCAAGAGGTCAGAGCACTAGCAAATAGCCTTTAGCTTACCAGGCATTGATGTCCTTCCCCTGAGAAAAGAGACCTACTTCTTGTGTGTCTGTATTTTTATTGACTTTCTGTTCTGCCTTCTCATTGATTCTAAACCCAACCATATTACTTCTTCATTACTGCCTGTCTATATAGACCTCCAGGTCTCTATGGTTGGTACTTGGATTAAAGGCATGTGTCTCCATGGTGGCTGTGTCCTTGAACACACAGACTCTGCTTGCCTTGTGATCGGATTAAGAGTGTGTGCTACCACTGCCAGACTTCTGCTAAATGGCTTGCTATTAGCTCTGACCCCCAGGCAACTTTATTTATTAATATACAATAAAATCACATAGAACAACAAATAAAATATACACATGTGAGGTTCTTCTTTTTAGCCTTTCATTTCTTGTAATTTTTGAGCCCCACCTTCTATAAATTCTTGCTAGTTTGTTAATGGCATGAAGCAGATTGTATGTGTGTATGCATGTTCATATGGGGGCATGTATATATGTGTGGTACACACACAGCTGTGTGCCATAGCATTTTTATCCTGAGGTCAATGTCACACATCTTTTCTCCGGAACTGTCTGTGCTATGTTTTTAAGACATGAGATTTCCCAAAGGGATCAAGAACGCTATGAGAAAACCCACAGAAGACTTTAAGTTGGGCTCATAGGGTCTCACAGAGTCTGAACTGACAACCACAGAGCCTGCATGGGACTGACCTAGGCACTCTACATATATGTTACAGTTGCATAGTTTGGTCATCTTGTGGGAATCCTAACTGTGGGAGCTTGGGCTGTCTCTGACTCTTTTGTCAGCTTTTGAAATCCTCTTCCTCCTACTGGGTTCCCTTGGTCATCCTGAGTACAATGGAAGGTGCCTAGTCTTACTGCAACTTGGTATGTCATGTTTTGATAATATCCATGGAATACCTGCACTTTTCTAAATAGAAACAGAAATGGAGTAGAAGGAGCAAGGGCAGAGGGGAGATAGATAGGGGTGGGCACTGAGGCGGGGAGAAGGAGAGAAACAGTTGTCAGGATGTAAAATAAATGAATAAGTAAGTAAAGTAGGAAAAACCCTGACGGTAGAGGTGGGGAATGACATGATATCTCGTGGTTATGGAATTCAGTAGACAGGCTGTATAGGTAGGGAAAGCCCCAAGATAAGACTGTCACCACTTCCCCAACTCTAAAATTACAGATCTATACCAGCCCTGCTAGTTTTTTTGTGAGTACTTTGAATCAAACCCAAGTCCTAATCTTAACACAACAAATACACTATCATCTGTAGTGTCTTCCCAGCCATTAAGTGTGTTTTTAAAGAAATTTCACATTTAAATTATTATTGTATACCCATTCTTTTTATCTTCCCTTTAAATTTCATAGCAATCTCCACGTGTCCAGCAAAAATTACTTAGAACTAACTGAACTATTAATGAGATTAAGCAAACATTTTAGAAATCACTCTTACTAATAATTACTATTTTGAATTAATATATTTGAATCAAGTGATTGAAGAAATGGAAGAAAACGTGAAAGTAATTTTAGAGTTTCTTAACATATTGACATTCTATGTTTTTTCTATTTTGTTTGATTTGTTAACTTTTGTTTTAAATGTGTTCTTGTGATATTGTGATAATATCATGAAGATTGACTTCAGACAGGTCACCAGGATGCAGCCTTCTTCAAAACTCAGTGAAGGTAGGGCCATAGGTTTGAGTGTTTGACCGCAACAACAACTCTTCAAGCAAAAGACAATGATTGAAAAGTTTAACAACACAATCTGCTCTTCTGGAGACCTGGTTCAATTCAAAGCACACACATAACAGATAACAGCCATCATTACTCCAGTTTTTTGGGATTCAATGTCCTCTTTTGGCTCCCATGTCCACAGGCATGTACATAGGCAAAACAACTATATAAATAAATCAGAGAGCTAGGGGAAAGAAATTGTGTTAGATTGTAACAATTTAACTTGCAACATGAAAAAATAAGTTAAACGAATAAAGGTCAGACCAGTAGTTCTGTAGGCCTATGTAAGACGTAAATTTTCCACTTGATGCCCCAGCCTCCATGCCTGTTGTTTCCACAGAATGCCAATAGACATTTTCCTGCTGGAACCTTGATCCCAAGTAAAACCTCTCTTTTATAAGTTGACTTTGTCATAGTGTTCAATCACAGCATTAGAAAATTCACTAATACAATCATTAATTGTGAAACTTTTAATAGTATGGGATTAAAATGCCAATTTGGTGGACTTAAAGGTGAGAATGGGTGGAGAGAAACATATATTTTTTTCATTCATCATAGAATTCAGGATCAACATAGAATGTTGATGTTCACATTAAACAGTATTTTTTATTCATCATGAGCTTTTCTGATATTAAAATTAAATTAATGAAAACTAGAAAGTAGGATTTGAGAAAATGATTATTTTCACATTCTATCATTGATGCAGTAAGTGTATATTGGTAGTATTTTGTGCTAATAGTAAAGTTGAACATAGCATTCAAAAGCAAAACAGAATGTAAAGGGGATGAATCTTGGGCTAAAAGCCTTATTTAAGAATTAGCATATCTATTTCTTGGACTCTCTTTGTGTAATGCATTTTATCAAACCAAGATGAAAGTAATGTTTAAGGCTGAATCTTCATTGCTTCCTCTAATGGTGAATCAGAGACCTGGGTATATAATAATAACAATGAATGCTGTCAACCAAGGCTCATATACCTGAAAAATTAGCAGCATAGACTGAAATTTTATGCATTTTACTTCTTTCTGAAGGAAAAATATTACCATCTGCCTCTGCTAGCTCTTATGAATATGGAAAATAGAAGAATAGAGCTCAAAAACTCTCTAGCCCTTGTTTTGCTGAAACAAGTGTGGGATTGAGGGATGAAGGCAGAGATGTGCTAGAAGACAAAAGGATCTTGCACTTATTTTATACTCAGGTGGTATGTATGTTTAGCCCATGCCTTTTATGAATAGTGACCCATTAAGTGCTATATGTTGCTACCCTGTTGTTGTCTATCCTTTTATACATGTGTTATGAAAAAAATACATAATATATCTAATAAAAAGATCTATCCTGCTTGAATAGACAAACTACTTGCACATTGATAAATGGGAGGGAGTAACATATTAAGAGAAAAAACAACCTATAACAACCATAATGGTTCCTAATATTGTGCTTCTTGAAAATCACGTTTTTCTTAATCTGCACAACTATTTTCCTAACTGTGAGACTTTGAGAACATTCTCCCCTCTTAGATTTTTATATTTTATGAAAAACATAGATAACATAAAATTGATATTACAAACATATTAATTTTGCCTCATCTTGATAATTACATTCAAGGAAATTATTAATTTTTGGCTGTGGGCTTTCTCAAGAAAGGAATGAGATTAAGTAGGGCCTCTGAGTAACATATGGGTCAGTCTTGAAGAGCCCAGTCTGTTCAGATCCTCTCTTTCTACATAATTTTCTCAAACTTTGGTCTTGCCTGGACAGTATCTAAATTTATTTTAGCTTCTCTCTCTTCTCTACCTCTCCTTCTTCTACTAATATTTTTGCTTCTCTTTTTGAAACTTCACTGAAAACTACAGTTGTGATTCATATAAAAAAGAAAAACAATTGTGATAAAGGGAAATGCATCCCTAAGCAACTTTAACGAGTTTACACTAGATGTTTGTGTTGAACCAAGAGACAGATAATTTTTTCACATCTTAAGGATATTTTTGCCAAGATTCAGCAGTGATTTTTATGAAGAATGTCTAACAGAAGAAATTATTATTACCTTGTGCACATTCAAACCCTCATACTAATATAATCAAAAAAGTCAGAATTATTCAAGAAATGTTTTTTCCTAATCCAGAGAATATGATTGAATTTTTTCTTAAGTCCTATATACATAAACATAACTATTCACATATAAATATAACTGAGAGTAAATATTAAGCTTATTTTAGTAAATTTTCTATAAATTACATATGCATAGATGGATGATAAATAATTTCATTATTCAATGCATTAGTGATATAATGTTTCATAAAAGAAAATCAAGCTAAAAATTTGTGGAAGAGTTTGATATGAATGTGTTTTTCTTACTAGCATGTTATACAAAATAGATTTTTGTTACTGAGATACTTTCTCACTTACCAATTCATTTTCCATCGCCAAAAGTTTTATATCCCCAAATACTCTGTTATTCTTGTTGGCCACAAGTATATCTCACATGCATAATGAATATTTTAATGAGCTTCTGATTTCAATCTTAGAAAATTGATTTCTTCTTCCTGATTTGTAATAGTTTATAATGCCTAAAGGGATTTAACTTATAAGATTGAGTGTTACGTTTTCATGAAGTAAATGAGGTTGCTACATCATAACTGTCTTATGTCAGAGAATTATATATTAAGTTTTTGAAACAATGGGTTTCTATACTATAGAACACACAAGGAACTTTGTCAGAATATGATTTTTAATGTAACATTTTACCAACGGCCAAACAATTTTATTAGGCTACTCCACATGTTACCAAATCAAATGACTTCTATCTTGGAAAGAAAAATAGATTGTCTAAATATTTGAAGTACATTTGTGAATTATTCATTGCAATGATTCAATGCATACTAATCTACTTTTTATAATGACCACCTATGGCACAGAATATATATATATATATATATATATATATATATATATATATATATATATATATATATATACATATATACTTCGTGATTATATGTCTTAGTGGTATAAAAAAAGGCTGTACCATAATGGATCAGAGTTGTCACTGTTCTAGTTTTTATAAACACTTACATTTTAATTATTTGGGAATGAATTTGTGTCTAGAACATGGTCTAAGTAAAAAGAGTCTGAAAGAAATAGCAATTTGGATGACCTTCTGAAAGTTAAAAGAGAGGAGTTCAGGGCTGGTCTTGCCATTTCCCTGCTCCATCTTGCCTGTTTCACATGCACAATATGTAGATTCCCATTACTGTTTGTCTCAGTGAATGAAAATATGAGTTATGTTGTTGATGTGCATGCTCCAAGTACAACACGGATGGAATTTTAAGGAGTGAAAGTTGTTCCCACACATAAAAACATTGTACTTATTTGCATTCGCTTATCTACAGATTTAATAGATCATTGATTTGTAATAAGCTTCCATGTATTCTTCATAGAACAGACTCATGATTAAAGAGTGCTTGTTGGAAGGGATGCTATGAGATGAAGTACTTAGTTTACTATATTTAAGGTAAAATAAAGAAATGGAAGAAACTGATAATAGATGCCAACTTCATTAACATTGTCAACTCCTCTCTTACATTTTTCCCTCCCCTTTGTAAAAAAATGATCTCAGAATTTAGTACTGAAAACAACAAACCAATCTAATTTCAAATCTATAGCTCAAAGAAAATCCATTGCTTCTTATCTTATTCATACAGAACCATCTTGGTCAAATGGGAAAAGGTCAGGTTACAAATTAATGGTAAAGATAAGCCACCAGTGTTTCTGACAATCTCATGAGGTTAAAGAGATAACATTATGTATTTGAGGACATCATGCAACAGCAAACTTGTGTGTTCAAAATTCTAGACAGAGAAGTAGAGAAGTGGATATGACATTCAGTTTCCCTTCTGGAAGTACATAATTTCCTGAGATAAATAAGACAAATTGCTTATATGGGTATACCCCGACCACATAAAATGTTTAGAAGGGTACACCCAGACCACACAAAGTATTTAGAAGAAGAGTATACCAGACCACAAAAGTAGTTAGAAGAATATACTCAGACCTCACGAAGTGATTAGAAGGGTACACTCAGATCACATAAAGTTCTTAGAAGGTTGTACTCAGACCACACAAAGTGATTAGAACGATACAACCACACCACATAAAATGTATAGAACAGTACACCTAGACCACAGAAAGTGTTTAGAGGGGTATACCCTGACCACACAAAGTGTTAAAAAGAGTATATCCATACCACACAAACTGGTTAGAATGGTACATCCAGATCACACAAAGTGCTTAGAAGTTTACACCGAGACCACACAAAATTCTTAGAAGTTTACACCCAGACCACACAAAATTCTTAGAAGGTTACACCCAGACCACACAAAGTGCTTAGAAACATACAGCCAGATCACATAAAAGATAAAGAAAATTTGTCAGTTTTAGAGTGGTCGTAAAAAAAAAGTGATAATAAGATCTGTTAAAACTAGCTGGGTGGTGGTGGCACACGTATTCAGGAGGCAGAAGCAGGCAGATCTCTGTGAGTTCGAGGCCAGCCTAGTCTACTAAGTGAGTTCCAGGAAAGGTGCAAAGCTACACAGAGAAACACTGTCTCAAAAAATAAATAAATAAAAAAAAAAGATCTGCTGAAACTAAACAAAGGGGGAGGGAATCTAGACAATGTAGTGTAATCCAGCATTAACTGGAAAATCCAGGGAGAACAAAGTATATATTTACTTGTCAAGAGAGGCTTCAGAAACCACATTCAAACTCTAGGAACTCAGTTACTTACCAACAAGAACTAAACTAACTCCATTGAAGAATAATAATTTCCATATATTTCATATTCACTATGCAACTGGAGTGGGTTCTATATATCCATACAATATATCCTCAAATCCTAGACATAGCACATGTAGTTTTTACTTTCTTTGCAATTCAAGCTAAAATGATGGTGAATATATATATATATATATATATATATATATATATATATATAATCTGTACATAGATAGAAAGATAGATAGATAGATGTTGAAAGTCTATTGTCCTTTACAAAGGAGGAGATGGCATGAACACATACAAATAAATACAGACATGTAATAATTAATGAGTTGGGTGACAAAGTTATAAGCCAGAAAAAGCCAGTCACTTTAGAGTAGGCACCAGGTTTTTGAAAAGTCAAGGCAAGGAAGATTCTTCCCCAGAGCCTTGAGTGGGAACTGAGCTCTGAGGACCCCTTTGTTTCAGACCTTTAGTTTAAGAAATTAGGAAGGAACAGTTTTGCATTGCTTTAACATATCCACTCTGTGGTCATTTTTCATAGCAACTTTAAAAATAGATGAAGAAAAACTTAATTTTATTATTGTCAGGAGTGTGAATTTATAGAATCTATTAAATATAGAAATGTGTAAGTAAATTTAGGTCAACAATGATCCATGTCAAGGTACTATGGCATATTGGGAATTTTTGTAAGAATGTAAAAATATAAACGTAGGTCAGTAGAAAAATCTGGAAAAATGTGCATGTGTGTACATGTGTGAGTGTAAACAAATGTATCAGAAATATTACCAATAAAGTTCTTAACTTATTAGATAATGTGTAGAACATTAATGCCTGAAAACACACAATAGTAAACACCATTTTACCTGAAAGGTGGAGTAGTAAATAAATGGATGCATAGGGAACAAGTTTTGAGTTGTATGAGATATATTAATCAGCATAAAAAATAGAAAGGATATTACAATGAAATACTAAAGAAACGTGAAAGAAAATATGCTCATTTCACTTGAATATTCAGCTCCCGAACATTTCAAATGAATAAAGACAGAAACATGTTTTTAGTGCCTTTATCTTACTAAACATATTCATAAGAAAACTAAACAGCCGGGCGGTGGTGGCACACGCCTTTAATCCCAGCACTCGGGAGGCAGAGCCAGGTGGATTTCTGTGAGTTCGAGGCCAGCCTGGGCTACCAAGTGAGTTCCAGGAGAGGCACAAAGCTACACAGAGAAACCCTGTCTCGGAAAAAAAAAAAGAAAAGAAAACTAAACAACACTTAAAAACATATAATACATCAATAATGTTCAAAATCAAAGCAATACTTTTGTGTATGAATTAATTACCTGGAGAATGAGAAGAGTAAGATCTGGGATTTTAGAAACAAAAGTATTCTTCATGATTTCTTTCATTTTTTCATTTATCTTGGTTCCCCCCACATGCATTTTTTCACTGTTTTAAAATTTAGTGTTTTGTCTTGTTTTCATGTATAAATGTAACGTCATATAAAATTTATTTTTTAGTGTGGTGGCACATACCAGGAGCCTAATTAATAAAGAGGCTAAGACAAGAAGATTCTGATCCAGTCTGGACCACACAATCAGATTTAATCTCAACATATAAAATAACAACAATAAACTGGATGAGTATGCATAATGACTATAGTACTATTAGTAGGAGTTAAATATACATTACCTAGATTGTGGAATCTGGGCAGGCTAGAGAGCTAGAGATTTTTGTTGTTGTTTGCTTGCTTTCTATTGTAGTCTTGGGAAAATATATAATATATGAATACTCAATATGAATATAGAAGAAACAGAAATTCTAGTTGGCTGCATGCATTTCTGTTTATTCTCTTTTCATAGTAACAGACTTGAACTGTGTAGAGGAGGGCTAGGTTCCTCATCTTTAAATCAAGTGAATGAAGAAAACAAACAAAAACACAAACATTTTTTATCACTGAAAAATTTTCATTCATTTTATTTTGGATTAGTATTGCAACTTCTACACCCCTAAGGAACTTCTAACTTAGAGAAGTTAGAGAAAAACCTGTTTCTCAAGAAAATCTAAGCTATATGGCTGCAGGGACCTCTCTTGTGTTGTTCACTCTCTTAGTAAGCATGATTATGACAATGTTAATTATATAAAGGAACTACCAAAAAAGATTCATGGGGCACGCCTTTAATCCCACAGCCAGGCAGATCTTTGTGAGTTCAAGGACAGCCTGGTCTACAGAGTGAGATCCAGGAAAGGCACAAAGCTACGCAGAGAAACCCTGTCTCAAAAAACCAAAAAAAAAAAAAAAAAAAAAAAAAGAAAGAAAAGAAAGAAAGAAAAAGGATTTATTGAAAAAAATGAATGAATGAACAAACAAATGTGACAATCCAATGTGGGTGACAGAAAGCCTCATACATGATGGGGAAATGCAAGATGTACTTTAACCAAAGAGGTTGAAAGCCCCTAACTGAATGAGGAAATTTGATTTATACCTCTGCTCATCTTCCTGCTTGACAGGCAAGAAATTGGAGCATGTAGAAGGACACCCTGTTGTGAGTAAAGGAGGCAGAGTGGAGGGTGCACTCCCACTAGATAAACGGAAGAATGATAAAGGAAGAAGCCCTCTCTGAATGAAGGGTAAATACGGAGTAGCAGCTCCTTTCATGACTACCAAGCCACTCTCCTGGCTAACCCTCCAATGCCAGTTGCAGCCCAGATGTTAAAGTTAATTTGCATTATAGAGCTTAGCAGTCCAATCAATGCATTGAACTTGTAGTCATAACCACTTACAATTTCATGCTTTAAATCTGAGATGCTGTTTTGAATTTCCCTATCCTCAGAAATAGAAAATTTCTGGGGGATGTTTTGGCATATCCAGAATTTTTTTAGAATTATTGTACTACAATTTGAATGGTAACTTTGCAGCTGCTTCTTTTCTTACAGTGGCCATTAATACCTGCTACAGAGAATGTGCTCTTGTGTTGTAATTATGCATATAGTTGCTTCTTTGTGTTTTCCTTGGTCTATAAGCTATTTGTGTCAAATGAATTCAGTTCAATCTGCATAGTCAGTTCACTCAACAACATTCTTCACAAAGAGGGGTCACTCAAAAAATGTTCCATTCAAAAGCAAAACGGATGTATAAAGAATTGTTATAATTTGCCTTAAATTCTTGACATGGTAAAAACACGTGGCTTCACCTCAATTCAAGTAATTGATGCTCAATTTACTTGATTTTATATATATATATATATATATATATATATATATATATATATATATATATATATCACCTGTGTGTATATGTGTATATATAGATATATATCTCACCTGTGTGTATATGTGTATATATAGATATATATACATACACACACACATATATACATATAGTGGAACTAGCCCTTCACAGCAGACAATTCTGTGTGCTGACATATATCTTAGGAATGCCATTTTTAAGAGGTAATGTAGGTTATTGTAACCACTGACATGCTTGGTAAATTTTTCTGTTATTTGAATTTGAAATGTCACACAAAATTCCATGTTCCAAAGGTATGTTCTCTAATCCATGAAACTACTGGGAGCTGGTAAAAGCTTCAAGTAACACAGGCAGTCAAAGTGGTTTAGATCATTGAGGGCATGCTCTTGTAGGAAATATTAGGATTCCAGCCTCCTCTGTCTCTTGCTTCTTGGTCACCATCAGATAAGCAGTTTATTTGCTCACCTATTACCTCATGGTATATGTGCCACCATGGAATTAAAGCAGTGTGACCAGGTGACCATAGACTGTACTCTCTAAAACCCAAGCAAAAATAAATATTTCCTTAATATATGCTGTTTAACTCAATAGAAACGTAACATATAACATATCAATAAACTGACTCTTTGGAACTTGGATTAGATAGTGTTCCACTGAAGACTCTTTCATTTTTCAGAAGTGTTGAGAAGAGTCTGATAAGAGTCCCAGTAAATATTCCAATGAATTTCATATTAAAACTAAGATATATGATATATTGTTATGAATGCTCTGGTAAATGTTAATGATTATGAGTGTGTTGCTAAGTCAGGCATTGCTGCTTGGTATCTGATGTCCATTTTATCCATTATTCTCTTCCATTGACCTTATAATTTGAGTGGAACTAACCCTTCCCTATGCTGCCATAGTGGATATGACCACTATTTTATCCTCTTTGCCTACTGAACAAATAATGTCAGATAAAACTAAGCAACACAACCAATTAGGGCAATCTCCTAGGAAAAATGAAGGTATCATGTTATAAAATCAAAATCAGATGCTTTATAAATAAAATTTGTTTATAGAAAAATTTATCCTCAGACTTTGAACTTTAGCTTTGTCATGACTAAAATACTTGCTAAAAAGATGTCTAGCCTTGTCTTAATTACCTTTTTATTGTTTTGAAGAGAAACCATGACCAAGGCAGTTTATAAAAGGGAGTATTTAACTGGGCAGTTGCTTACAGTTTCAGAGTTGGGCCATGACCATCATGGCAGGGAACAGGGCAGTGGGCAGGCAGGCATGGCACTGGTTGAGAGCTTGCATCTGAATTCCAAGAAGGAGGCTGAGAAAGAGGAATATTGGGCCATGGTTGAGCTTTTGAAACCTGGAAACCAACCCCTACTGCTTTATTCAACATGGTTATACCTCCCAATGCTTCCTAAATATTCCACCAACTAGTGACCAAACATTCAAATATACAAGCCTATGGAAGTTATTGTCACGCAAATCTCCCAAGTCCAATTATTTCTTTTTCGGTCATAAGGAGGGTAAATAAATATTTCCTTTTATTGTTGAGTTACCACCCCAATCATGAACCTATAGTTAGATCTATATTTTATTATTTCTTAAAGAGTTTTAATTCCAGTTGTTTTGAGAGAAAAAAAAGTTAGATTTTATAAGAGCACATGTCTATTCAAGGGACATTGTGCACGCTTTACCTGTCACACTAAATTTCAGAGAACAGATTAGAAGCTATTTAAACAGCTGGTATTAGTAAACCAAGTAGAAAATCATTTTAAGGTCCATTTAAGAATATAAAGGCTTTGGAGATTTAAGTTAGTAGCTTTCCTTTTACTTTATACATTGAATAATTTTGCTAATATTTAAAAGGTCCTCTAACTAGAAGGACCAGATCTTCAGAACATAAGTTGTAAGGCTGCAATGTGTCTTTGAATTAATTTCTTGTAACCCTGGAGTCATTCTCAATTCTCAATTCTCTGAGGATAAAATTTCTTCAGCTGCTGGCATGGACAAGGAGTACAATGTCACAGTATAACTGCTTGTTTTCTATGGTCCTTTATCTTAGTAAAGGCCACTGTTTTGAATTGGACAAAATAAAATTTTTCCTGGACTCCTTCATGGGTTTTTCATTTCCAGGCCAAATGATTTTAGCTTCTAAATATGTCATAGCTTTATTTTTGCATATTTTTAAATTTTGCAACCATCTTTTCATAGTTCAAGTTCACTTTTACCTTGGCTATTGTGAGCACATCCTTTCTAGTCTTTATTTCTGCCCATCCTTGAAGTAACCCCTCCTTCTCAGTTTTCCATAGGACAAGTAAATTTCTCAAACCAATGTGGATTAGTATGTGCTTGAAAATCCTTAAGGGGTTTCTCATGCCTCTCAGGAAAACATCTATTACTTTCACCGCAGTTAATCAGCTATGTGTAATGAATTAACTAAACACAATATGACTATAGTATGCTGTGGATGATTGATTGATAAATAAAACACTGATAGTCAGTAGCCAAGCAGGAAGTATAGGCAGGAATAGCAGAGAGGAGAATCGAGAGAACAGGAAGGCAGAGAGGAGGAGATGCCAGCCTGCCAGCCAGGGAGCACCATGTAAAGGCAGCAGGTAAAGCCACAGAACATGTGACGACATATAGATTAACAGAAATGGGCTGAGTATAAGAGTAAGAGCTAGACAATGGTAGGCCTGAGCTAATGGCCAAGCAGTTTAAATAATATAAGCATCTATATATTTATTTTGTAAGTGGGCTACAGGACTGCTGGGGATTGGCAGGACCCGGAGAGAAAAACTCTAGCTGCAAATGGCACCCTCCATTGGGCACCAGATATTGGTGAAATTATTAAGGCAACTCCACGTAGTTAAAAGGGAGGCTTATTTTGTGGGGCAACTTACAAATGAAGGGATAGGTTACAGTGTCTGGGAAAGGTGTGGTGCGATCCAGTGGTGTTCTCTGAAGAATTCTGCTCAGTCTACCTCCAGCATCCAGGGTCCAGGAACCAAGAGGGCCCGTGCATCTGGATCTCGGGTCTTTAGGGTCCTCTCTCAGCCCTGCCTTGTAGGCATGACAGTTACCGAAGCCTCAATGGGGGTTGGAACTTCCAGGTCAAAGCTGGAATGGCTACACACTGCAATAGTACTAATAGTTTCTGTGGTCAGGAGGTTTGCTTAGGGTTGCTGGTTACTGTCACTGTTTTAGCCAACAATGCTGTCATATTAAGGCTTGAAGGAAAATAGCTCCCTTCCAAGTTTATTGAAGGGCTGTGTTAGGTTTCAAATGCCCTCAACACTAGTTTTCATTTTGTGATTGATAACTGGAAAAAAGAATCTGGAGTAACTGAAATGTAAGTCACAGGTTTTATAACCTAACCTTGGAAATGGACTTCTCTAACGCTAAAAATTGAATCATTGGCTTTAATGTTATGGTATGAATATGAAAGCACATGAATGAGTGAAGACAGTCTCGGCAGTCTGGCTTTAATGTTATGGTATGAATATGAAAGCACATGAATGAGTGAAGACAGTCTCGGGGACTGCCTTCCACATGCCTATGAACCTGAAGTCAGGCCACTACTCTCCTCTCTATATTTATCTTAAAACATCAGGCCTTATCCTTGCCGTATCTGACTCTGACCCTTTTTTCTATTTTTCTCTCTATTTTCTATCCTTTTTTCATAGTTTTATTGTTTATATTTACCTTGTACTAGAACTATTTTCACTTCCATCTTTGTATGCATAATCCATCTTCATCATTCAAAATTGCTTTTAGTTATTTTAATTTTTAAATTATTTTATTTTACGTTATTTGGGTAAAATTTCAAGACAAACATGACAGGCTAAATTTGAACTTCACATAATAAACAATTTTATCAAAATAAAAAATTATATAAAAATATATCATAAAAGATACTCACTTATTACATGGATCACTCACAGAGAAAAATAAAAAGGCTTATCAGTCTGCAAAAGTAACTCTGATGGTGGAGCGCTTGCTTAGATCCCAAACACATAAGCTGAGTCTGGATATATATACCTGTGATTTCAGTAATCACTTGGAGGTCGCAGAATTATACTTCCAAAGTCATCCTCAGCCATATAGTGAACTTGATGAGAGTGAAGCATGCATTAGAAGGTCTCAGAAAACAAATATATTTTTCCAAAAATTCAAATTTAAGTTGACATTCTTTGTCAAATGTGACAGTACTATGAGGGATGTAATATATTCCCCAGATTTTAGGTCATTGTTTGACTTATATATACCTGTCAATGAATGAGTGAAATTTTTTATTCTTGTAAGTTTAAAGGAGAAATGGATTTTTCATAAGTAATACAACATTTCATAGTTGATTAATAACTCAGTCATGTTTATAACTGATGTCTAATTCCTTTCTCTAATTAATTTTGGCTTTATTACTAATACTATCTACTAAAGCAAAGAAACTTACTTGAAAGCTATTTGTGAGACAAATTTTAGAACAAGAATACTTAAGATTTTGAATTGACAGTACATTCCTATTTATATTAGCCTTGAACCTTGGTTATTTCATCATTAAGCTGACAGAAGAAATATATGAGAATAAAGAATATATGAGAATTACAGTGTCAATGATTAAAACTTTTGACACCTAAAAGCACTTAAAGAGCCCTCCACAGTTGCTTATTCCCTGGATTTTGTTCAGTAGTGAGTGTCTGTGTCTGTGTTAACAAACATTAACTGGACAAAGAAATTCTCTGATGTTTAAAACACACATTCATCTGTGAATATAGAGGTAAGAATTTAAAGAAAATTTGTTGCTGTGTCCATTGAGCAAAATAATTGTAATAGGTTCATCCCTGGGGCCTATGAGCTCTGCAAGCATCGGTTCTATGTCGAAATTTCAGCACCAAGCTTGCTTCCACAGTCTTAAATCCAAACAGAGAGTGGTTGGTTAATTGTACCACTGTTGTACACACAGAGCGAATCTTGCCATTCCTGTCCTTACTGCAGTTCCCAGACTTCACAGACAGGTAAGACATTTGGTTACTTTTCTGTCTAACAGACTGCAGATTACTTTTCAATATGATGAGCACTATGGGGGAGTTTATAGATTCCACTGGAGGGATAGTCAGTTTTCTTTTAGGGATTATAGTTCCTGGTAGGTTGACTGCATTCCAGTAGATGGTCCCACACTCAAAAAATACAGACAGCACAGTTTGGAACTGAAATTGGTGAAAGATTATATAGGTATTAAATAGCAAGTGGGGGATGAAAAAGGGGGATAGTTGTAGGTAAATATGATCAAAATATATTCTGTGAAATTATCAAAATATTAATAAAAAGTATATTTCTTAAAAAGCACTTATATTGCCTCCCATCTTATCAACTGAATGTCATTCATGTCGCTTTGTATCTAACATGTGGCAATTCTCATTTCTTAGCCTTTTGATTATTGGGATTACAGGAGTGATTCACCATTAAATAATTTCCTTTTTAGCACTTCTTACTACCTTAATTTGTTTTTTTTTTTTGTGTGTGTGTGTGCTGTATGTGTGTGTGCATGCTCATTTAACTAAGAAAAATGTATAGACAACAATGAGACATATTTTGCCATTACCAAATAATATGTATTTATTGCTTTATATACCCAAGAGATCAATGGAATTAGCCAAACACTGTAAATCAAAGTAATTGAGAACTATTTTCCTTTTTAAATTTTTTGTGTTATAATATAGTTACAATGTTTCTCCCTTTCATTTCCTTCCTGGAATCCCTCCCATATACCCAGCATCACTCTCCTTCTAATCCACGGCTTCTTTTAAAAATTATCATGTAGCATGAATCTTAAAAGTTCTTATTAATAAAATCAAACCCGAGGCCAGTTATTGGCGTCAATGCTGGTAGATCAGTGAGACAGAACAAGCCACAGCTATCTCACCTTGCCAATTCCTCAGCTGGTCCTGTTTCCTCAGACTGGAAGCGTCTGTGTCCTCATCCCAATAGCTCTCAGCTGAACTGCTGCTTAAAAGCCTGAATGCTTAACCAGCCACATGCTTAACCAGCCAAATGCTTCTAGTTTCTGGTCCTCACGCCTTATATATCTTTCTGCTTTCTACCACCACTCCCTGGGATTAAAGGCTGGCTTTCTGGGATTAAAGGCGTGTGTCACCATGCTTGGCTATTTCCAATGTGGCCTTGAACTCACAGAGATCCAGAGGGATTTCTATCTCTGGAATGCTAGGATTAAAGGTGTGAGTGCCACCATTTTCTAGCCTTTGTATCTAGTGGCTGTCTGTTCTCTGACCCCAGATAAATTTATTAGAGTACACAATATTTTGGGGAACACAATACCACCACATTATCACATGACAATTTGTATATGAATATACATACATATTCTTAAAATGTCTGTAAAATGTCACTTTTGTGTATGTTTCCATACACAATGCCATATAACCTTTTGACATTCAACAACCAATTGTGTGTTCTTCCCTGGGAGAGTAGCTTTCCCATTCCCAGCATTTCACTGTTGCCTATAGTTTTGTTTTTTTGTGTTTGTTTGTTTGCTTGTTTTTGTGTGTGTTTGTCTGAGTATAAGGTTGAGGCCTCATAGTCTTTTCCCTTTCTACTTTGGTATGTGTATTTGTGGCATCACATTTAGTCAGTCATGGTTGTGAGATTTTATGAGATTAGCTTCTGATGTTACTAGAAGACAAACCTCATAGCAAACTCCTTGATATTCTGGCCTTTACAGCCTTTCTGCCTCTCTTCTGCAATATTCCCTGAGCCTTAGGTATTGGAGTGGCTTGAAGATTTTGAAAATATATCTATTGGGAATAGGCTTCACAACTCTCTGTATTTTGATTGATTTCAGTTTTCTGTAGTGGTTTTCATCTGTTGTATAGAAAAATGTCCTTGATAAAAGGTGAAGATTACACTTATTTGTATGTTAAGGACAAATGTTTATAGATTGCTGTTAGGGATTATGCTGGTTTAATAAATTAGTGGATTATGGTACCAGAAAGCAAGCTTCCAAAGAGAGAGGCAGCCAGTAGTCCTACTGAACTATGACACCTATGAAGCACGTTTTTTGAGCAGGTTTGCATGACAGCACTCTTTAATTGACTGTTTTCAGTAGCTCAAGTGAACCTTGATTATACAGCTTAAGTGCTGGTATTGTAATTGTAAGCTAATGCACCATATTTCTTTGTTTTGTGTCCCCTCCATCTCTCTCTCTCCCTTTCTTCTCCTCTTCCTCCATCCTTCCCTCTCTTTTTCTTCCTTTCTAATATTCTTCTTTCTAACTCGAGATAACACACACACACACACACACACACACAAATTTCTTGGTGATTAACATAGGTCTATGGAATATAAAAACTTTTTATGTAATATCTTACATTTTAAGCTAACATAAATAATGATAAGCTTAAAACAATGTTAGATTAGGAAACAAAAAATCTTAAGGATCATTAAACAAGGGTATGCAAGCTTGCAATGCATAACTTGCCAAAAAGACTGACTCACTTAACTACTGGTTCAGTGCAAGGTTAATTATTCCCATCAACTGTCACATTTGCTGAAGTCTTCTATGAGGCTATATTAACACAAGACTAATAGTGTAGAGCTTGAGATCCCTATGATGTATTTCAAAACAGGAATCTGGTGTGGGAGATTTCATTACAGTAAAGGTAAATGCTAACTTGCCACAGTAGCCTAGCCAGTTTAGTGGGTCTACATAATACAAAAATACAATTGTGCATATCAAATGACATGTGATTACTCATACTTTGTGTTATTTCACATAACTCTGGTTTATGACAAAATGCAAATAACTATCAATCAAGATAATATGAGAAATTACTTGAAAACTACATTTTAATGAATATGAACATTTTTAAAGAATTTATATATTATTTTATGAATATTTTTGAATCACAATCAATACAGTGTTTCTCAACCTCCTTAGTGCTGAAACCCTTTAGTATACTTCCTAATGTTGTGGTGGCCCCCCCACCAGAAAATTATTTTCAATGCTACTTCATAACTGTAATTTTTCTACTATTGTGAAATGTAAGTATTTTTTTGAGATAGGAGTTTGCCAAAGGGATTATGACTCACAGCTTGAGAACTATTGCTTTAAAAACAGCTAATATATGTTAATGTGCTAAAAGGAAAAACCTTTTTTTGTTGTGAAAAAAAATAAAAATGATCAGTCCAAAAGGAAATGCTTTGCTTTACAGGAAGAAATAATCTTGCAAGTACAAATTTTAAATGTGTATATATAGTTTTATTATGTAAAGATTAAAAACTTCCTTTTTAATTAGAAAAAGGGAAGGAAGTTCTGTGGAATAATCCTTCTGTACACTGTGACTATATATTGCTCTCACTGGTTAATAAAGAAATGACCGGTTGGTAGCCAGGCAGGAAGTATCGGCTGGATAGTCTAATTAAGACTGCTTGGAGGAAGAAGGGTGAAGTGAATGGAGTTGCCAGGAGACACAGAAGAAGCAAGACATGCTGGTGGACAGCGAAAGCCAAAAGCCACAATGCCAATACATAGATTAATAGAAATGGGTTAATCAAGTTGTAAGTTCTAGTTAGTATTTAGCCTGTGCTATCAGCTGAGCATTTGTAATTAATACAAGCCTCTGTGTGGTTGGTTACTTGGGGCTGGTGGCTGGGAAAGAAATCTCCACCTACAGAAGTGTGGCTTTGTTGGAGTATGTATGACCTTTTTGGAGGAAGCGTGTCACTGTGGGAGTGGCCTTTGAGATCTCCTATGCTCAAGATAATACCCAGTGTCTCAGTTTACATCCTGTTGTATGATCAAAATATAGAATTCTCAGCTACCTCTTCAGCACCATCTCTACCTCAGGCCACCACATCTCACCAAGATGATAGTTGACTGAATCTCTGAAATGTAAGCCACCCAATTGTTTTTCTTTATAAGAGCTGCCATGTTTATAGTGTCTTTTCACAGCAATAGAAGTCCTCACTAAGACAAATGCAATTCCCATCAAATTTCAACACAAATCTTTACAGATCTTGGAAGAATGATATTCAACTTCATATGGAAAAAAAACTGAGGCTAGCTAAAACAATATTATATAATAAAAGAATTTCTGGAGGTATCACCATCCCTGATTCTAAGCTATATTACAGAGCAATAGTAATAAATATCATGTGGTTTGATATAAAACAGACACGTTGATCAATGGAATCAAATCAAAGACCCGGAAATAAATCCAAACACATATGAACACTTAAGTTTTGAAAACAAAAAGTATCTCCAACAAATGGTGCTGGTCAACCTGGATGTCAGCATGTAGAAGACTAGATATAGATACATATCTATCACCTTGAACAAACCTAAAGTCTAAGTGGATCAAAGACCTCAACATGAAACCAGATAACTGAATCTAATAGAAGAGGAAAGCAGTCAAAAATTTGAACTCATTAGCACATGAGATAAATTCCTAAACAGAACACCAATTGTGCAGGCCCTGAGATTGATACTTAATAAGCAGAACTTCATGAAACTGAAAAGCTTCTGTAGGGCAAAAGACAATGTCAAAAGGACAGAATAGCAGCCTAAAGAATTAGAAAATATCTTCACCAAACCTACAGCTGACAGAGGGCTAGTATCCTAAATATAAAGAACCAAATAAATTGGACATAAACAAACCAAATGATACAATTTAAGAATGAGATACAGATCCAAACAAAGAATTTTAAATAGGGGAATCTCAAATATCCAAGAGGCACTTAAATAAATGTTCAACATCTTTAATCATCAGGAAATGTAAATGAAAATTACTTGAAAATTCGATAATATAGCTGTCAGAATGGCTCAGATCAAAAACACAGGTGACAGCTCATGTTGGTGAGGATGTGCAGTAAGAGGAACATTCCTCCTCTGCTGGCAAGAATGCAAACTTGTGTAGCCACTTTGTAAATCAATATGGTAGTTCCTCAGATAACTGGGAATTGATCTACCTCCAGACCCAGCCATACCAGTCAGGCATATACACAAAAGACAATCCATCCTACCACAAGGAGACCTGCTCAGCTATGTCCATATTAGCAGGAACCAGGAAACAACCTAGATGTTCCATAATGGAAGAATGGATAGAAGTTTTTACATATCTCCCAGGGGAATTTTTTTTTAAATTTTTTTGGTTTTTTGGGGTTGGGGATTTAGCTCAGTGGTAGAGCACTTAAGGCCCTGGGTTTGGTTCTCAGCTCCGTAAAATAAAATAACAATTTTTTTTTTTTTTTTTTTTTTTTTTAGTTTTTCGAGACAGGGTTTCTCTGTGTAGCTTTGCACCTTTCCTGGAACTCTCACTGTAGCCCAGGCAGGCCTGGAGTTCACAGAGATCCACCTGCCTCTGCCCACTGAGTCCTGGGATTAAAGGTGTGCACCACCACTGCCTGGCCCAGGGGAATAATTATAACAATGTCCAAAGTAAAAAAAAATCAGGTACAGGTGTTCATGTTGTAAGCTTACAATTCTTCTGTAGCAATCCATGGTGGGATTCTTACCTGGATGAACATGCTGTTTGCCAACATTCATGTCTTTCTTCAGGCTATGCTTCACTTAATATCCTGAATGATCTTTTATAAGCAGACCAGAGGACTCTGCTCTTAGTGAAATGATCTTTCTTTCTCTCTTTCTTTCTTCAGAGTAGAAGATGCCTTATTATATGGACTACTAGGCACTTCAAAAATATGTCTACTTTTACCTGAATGTCTTACATTACATTAAGTAATTTTCTGTAATCCTTTGTTTCCTATGATGAATTTATGCTTTCCATAAAATGTACCAAGAGTGATCTTTAGGCACTACTTGCTTTGTGATAATTCATAATGAATTAGTCCTTCATGTTTCCACTGAAATGTCATCCTTGAACGAAAGAATTTTTCTGAGCAACTCATCTAAATCAATTTGGTATCAACAAAAGCAAACATTTGTGCAAGACAAGGTTGAGCTGGCCAAAGATACATATTGAAATAGTAGAGAAGTGAGGCCTTTTGGACTTTTCCAATGCAGTTTGGCATATCTGTTGGTATCTTTCTTTCTTCAGCTCCAACTCTATAGAAATAACTATAAGCAACTGAGTAAAGCTAGGAACAGGAAAGGTGGCCCTCCCCATAGAAGAGCAAACCAATTTACAGAGTATATAAGATGGTTTGGAAGGAGGACAGGAAAGGGAAACATGGTTTAATTAAAATAGAATCTCTCAAATATATGAAAGGTAGATAGGAGAGAGACACCAGAACTCTTAATTCTACTACAACAAAAGTTTTAGAGTTCTGAACAGATGGATAAAAGAGATACTATTGTCTGTCCTTGTTTATTAGTTTTCATTAATGGTAGCAAATTTAAGGGTTTGGTTCAAGACAGCTTGCAGTTTTATAATCTGGAGCAAGGATCTATGGTGCTCTGTGTTAATAATGCTACCATTATCCCCCAGATGCTTGTAGGCAGGACATCTAGTTATTCTAGATGATATTTGTATTATAAAGTGATGGCTCCCAATTCATTCTAGATGAAGATTCCCTTAGAAGCTAAAATTTCCTTTTCCAACAGGGTTTTACAAAATATTTTTATGTTAAAAGAACTTGGAAAGTCTTACTAATGCAGGATTGGAGCCTTGAGATAGAAGAAAAATGCGCTTAGTGTGCTAGGCAGATGGCCACCGTTTGCATCTCATATCATCTGTTGATGCCATTTAACATTTTTAAACTTGGTTTCATTTATTTTGTTTTAGTTTGTTATGAGACAGGGTTTTCTGTGTATCCCTGGCTGGTCTCAAACTCAGAAATTAGCTTCTGCCTCCAGAGCACTGGGATTAAAAGAATATGCTACCACTGCCTTGGGCACAGACTTTTGTCTGTAGGATGTAGAAACATACCACCAGAATCCAGACCTTTTCCTGGTACACATTAGGTAAATATTTAGTGACCCTGTTATTAATTAATAATGGTACCAATCACCTTATTAAAACAAAATGAGATGGGAAGATACAAAATATTAAAGTTCTATAAAATGTATATTAGTGAAACTTAATAGGTAATTTTGTCATTGAAAAAATGAACAAAAGTGTTGTATTGTTTTCCCAGCATCTCTAGTTACAAAGAAGCCAATGAGTTAAAGTCAACATTGCCAAATACACTGTCCTTTGCTTCACTACCTGTAAATCTCTGTTACATAATACTGTTGCCAAAGGCATTATACTGAATTTTTAAAGAATGGAAACTTAACTTATAAACAAAAATGCATTTCTGTTCTTTGGTGAAGCTAGTGTGGGACAAAACTCCTTGTTTCTCTCTGCTTTTGCTTTCTTATTCTTTCCTTTTTTAATTTTTTTTGGAGGAGGTAAAAATATTTACAGAGATGATGAAAGCTTAAGAATATGCATATAATTGTTTTTTCTGGCAGAAATTTAATCCTGCGAGACAGTGCATCTTTTGGCCATGCTTTAGAATTTCATGGTCTCTGAACACAGAAATCCTGAGTGAATTTAAATTCTTTAGGGGACCATTGTTTCAAGAGTCTGATAACCATGTAGAGAAGCACAAGTTTTTCTCTCTAGAATATCTCTGTCCCACCAGGCCTCTAAATATTTGGTAGAACAGTTTTTGAACCAATCAGGTGAAAAGAGTGAAATGAAAAAAAAGCCCTCCCATGCCCATAGAGAAGACCAAGAGGTCTGGGGAACAGCTAGTGAAGTGTAGCAAACTGCCTTCACTGAACTCCTCTCAAATGTTTTAATTTATGAATCACATTTTTGGGAGAGACAAGAGTTGCAACCCAGCATTTCAGATTTCCATGGATTTGCAGGCTTGAGGCTCACAGAGTTGTGGTCATGAACATCTTTAGAGATTAGCCACAGTGGTCCAGGAAAACCCTGGCTTTCTATAGTGGCTACAGCAGCAACAAAACATAGTCACATTAGGAACGGATTGAGATCATCCTGAATCTTATGCAAGGGAATTTCACAGACATGAGATTTTGATATTGATAAGTATATGTCTTCTAATATATAATTTGCTAATATTCCAAAAAAAATGATTGTTTCCTTTTATTTAAAAATATCTATTTTTATTATTTTTTACTATATGTGTTCAGGAGGTTGTGGCTTCCTGGATGTGAATGTAGGTGGGCAACCAGAGCAGACATAGTGAATCTCCCATGGAGCTGGAGTAATAGGCAATTATAAGCTGCCTGATAAGGGTCTTTAGATGCTGCAAGCTACAGGAAAATGTAATGGAACCCAGCTACTATGGCAAAAGCTACTACTTGGAAAGGTCAAGGACTTTCCTGAAAGTCAAGCCATGGCTTAAGAAGTCTCAGTGATATTTCAGCTTTTGTATATATATTAGCTCATTCTTACAATGATTTTCTTGTATGCTATGTGTGGTTCCAAGAACTCACAGTGTATTTATCTAAAATACCTATCAAGCATCCAAGGCCAAATAATCTCCTGAACTAAGGTAACACCCTTATGGAAACAACATCTGTCTCCTAAGTCAGGCAGATAACTTTATTTCTTGTGCAATTTTAGCTGAGAACCTCCTTTCTTATATAGCCTTACTAACATAGACTCCTAACTTCTTACCTAACCACTTCTAGAAATGTAGACTGAGCACATGAATCCCCTTTTCTTGATATACTAACTGATCATTAGCTCTCAGTTAATGTCCTCCTTTACCATTCCCCTTTTGGGTTATAAAAGAAAGCCTGATGGTCACTGCCTGAGGAAAACTCTTATCTGCCTTTATGATCCTGTAAGAATTCAAGCCTGGTAACATTGTTCTGCCAGAGGATTGCTATTACTTGGCTTTATAACTGAATACCTCAGAGACTTGGGGAGAACTGAGGGACATAAGGAGACTCAGAGGAGGATTTTGAGAGAGAGAACTTGAGGATAAGATGGAGAAGAGAAAAGAGAATGGAAGAACTAGATGGGTAAGTGTAGTAGGAATCTTAAAAGTTCTTATTAATAAAATCAAACCCGAGGTCAGTTATTGGGGTCCATGCTGGTAGATCAGAGAGACAGAACAAGCCACAGCTATCTCACCTCGCCGGATCCTCAGCTGGTCTTGTCTCCTCAGACTGGAGGCCTCTGAGTCCTCATCCGGAATGGGTCTCAGCTGAATTACTGCTCAAAAGCCTGAATGCTTAACCAGCCAAATCTAACCAGCCAAATGCTTCTAGTTTCTGGTCCTCACGCCTTATATATCTTTCTGTTTTCTACCACCACTCCCTGGGATTAAAGGCTGGCTTTCTGAGATTAAAGGTGTGTGTCACCATGCTTGGCTATTTCCAATGTGGCCTTGAACTCACAGAGATCCAGAGGGATTTCTATCTCTGGAATGCTAGGATTAAAGGTGTGAGTGCCACCATTTTCTAGCCTTTGTATCTAGTGGCTGTCTGTTCTCTGACCCCAGATAAATTTATTAAGGTACACAATATTTTGGGGAACACAATACCACCACAGGTAAGAACTGGAGAGGAAGGAACTAGGTGGGAAAGAACTAGATTGAAGGGCTAGAAGAAATCATTAGAGGAACAAGAAGGAAGATGATGAAGAGCCAGATGGGGAAGAACAAGATGAGAAAGAAGGAGAAGGGAAAGGAGCTAAGATGGGAAGGAACTGGATGGATGAGAACCTAGATGGGGCAGAACTGATAGGAAAGAATTAAGATAGAACTTAGAGGGGACAAGAGATAAATGTAGAGCGAAATCAAGCAAGAAAGGAGCTAGGCATGAGAGCACAGTAGAAGCTGTGTAGAGAGATAACTGACACAGAATAGTAAATTGTGTGGACTAAGGAGTTTCATATAAGTGGATTCATTTCATATCATCAAAGATTAAATTATCAGATGGTTGTAGATTCTTCCCAGATCGTGGGAGGGGACTATCAATGGGCAGGACCCCTATAGTCCTCCTTACTTAGAGTCAAACTTGGGTACTCAGTGAAGGCAGTATGCACTCAATCTCTGAGCCATCTTTCTAGAATTTTTGTTTTTCATATTTTAGTAGAGTATGGGAAAGAAGACAATAGACTTCTTCAAGTTCATAACAAAATGCCATCATCTAAAATGAGACAATAAGTAATGACTACATGGGCCCAGTCTATTGCTGACATGAAAAGTGTTTCTCCTTTAATACAAAAACCCTGTTCATGTAGGTAGCTGTTCTCAGTTGACATGAGGGTTAGTTTTGTGGTTTTTGTACTTTGAGAATTTCAAGCATGTACATAATGGCCTATTATGACTGCATACACCATTTTCCCCATCCCTCCTCTAGTTCATCAAGTGTCTGCATATATCATCTTTTCCTGTTCCTCCTCCAGCTCACCCAGTGTCCACCTCCTGGTACCACCTGGTGCTAACTTTATCTCATCATTTATAACCCACTAATTCTTATTAGTACTGCTCATATGTGTATGTGTTTGAAGCCTTCCATTGTTGGAAACCTATCAACATCATAGCCTCAAAGAAGAATGATCTTCCCTCTCCCAGAAGCTATTAACTGCCAATAGATCCAGGAAATAGTGGGCCCCAGAGATAATTTTCTGCATCAGTGAAAGAATTTGTACTGTCTTGATCCTTGTGTTTATTCTATGTAACTAACTGCAACTGGTATGAGTTCATGAGTGCAAAAGCCATGGCACTTCCCAGCATTCTTCTCCATCCTCCAACTATTAGATTCTTTCTGTTTATTTTGATGTTTCCTGAATGTTTGTGTGTGTTGTGGTATGGTTACTTGATAAAGATGTCTTATTTACTATTAAAAACTTAACCTCTTATTCTTAGCAAATTGACCAGTTTTGCAGCTCTACGCTTTCTGCTGCCCACTGGAAAAAGAAGCTTCCAGAAGAAAATATGAGAGCAATCCCAATGTTTGGCTCTAAACAAAAGTATTTAGAAGGCAATTTGACAACACGACCATTTAGGAACATAACAATAGCAGTTTGGTTCCATGTGATCCCTCTATCCCTTGTGACATGGACTGGGATACATCATTCAATTTTCCCCTTTAATTTGGAAATTCTTATGTGACTTTATGCCCCCTGTTTCAGTTCACATATCATTTCAAAAGCTCTTCAACATATCTCACTTCCTTCTTTCTTTAGTGTACAGTTTGCTGAAAAGTCTGAATATCCTTTGTAACATGAACAAAGAAATAATGGCCAGATATTTATTCATATTTATAACATTGGGTATGTCTTCCTGCATATAATTTTATTTATGGCAATTGAGAGGTTAAATATTTTGTATTGAATGAATTTGTGAACTCTCAATTAATTTCGGTTTTACAAATTGTGGAAATCCCTAGCCGACTATCTGTCCCTCTTGATCTAATTGTGATAGGGAGATTAAGACATCTTTATGGCCAATTTGCCATACCCATTAAGATAATTATGTTTACTTCCGCACAAACACTTCAACCAGAACTCTGATATTTTAGATTTCTATTATACAAACTAATATGAGGTGATTCCAAGGCAGGCTCTTGTCCATTCAACCTTGTCTTAAGCAAGGACACTTAGCAATAAACTCCTCAATAATTTTGTAATGTCCTTATTTATTAAAACTTATTATTAACTCTATCATTAGTGTAATGATAGATTCTCTGACTTGGCAGGAAACATGGATGACAGTATAATTAATAGGATCATGAATAAACAACTACACATTTGACTCTTTCCTTGATATCACATTACAGGGGGGTTATAATTATTTCATTTGCTAAAAGCCATCTCTATATTTTACTTTAAGGTGATAGAATATTAAATTAGTAGATCTAATCTTTGTTTTTTCAGAATATTTAATATTCACAAGTATTCCTTTAAAATCAACTTATAACTAGTTTTACTCTACATTTATATCCATCAAACATTAAATGTTACATATAGATAGCATATATGCATATCATTTTACACCAAAGCACAGACTGATATTTTCAGAAAGTACTCTGCTAGATATGGACTTTACATATTAGCCTAGAAGCAATGTCTTTCCAGATCATGGATTACCTGTATATTAATTATCAAAATTATTTAAATACCAGTTATATGATAAGAAATGATGTCCAATCCAACTTCAGATTAAAAAGAAAAAATTCTGGGGATAGAGAGATGGTTTAGTGATTAGAAGCACTGGCTTTTCTTCCATAAGGTCAGGGCTCAGTTACAAGTATCCACATTATCTTCTAACAACTGTCTGTAACTCCAGACCCAGGAAATCTGACACCCTCTTCTGTCTTCTATGGACACTGTATGCACATGATGCACAGACATACACGCAGGCAAAAATTCATAGAAGTCAAATAAAAATAAATAAAATCTAAGACTATAATCAACTGCTCATCCTGACTATTGACTTGTTTTGAGTATCTCCTGGCACTAAACTCTTTATCTTGGACCCTTTAGAATATTATTCTGACTTATGAAAGTTTGTGGGCTCTCTGTACACATTTGGAGTACAGGATATCTGGTAATGGAGATGGGGAAGAGGTTTAAGGATACTGAAGAGAAGAACTAACATAGAAAAATATACTTCTGAGTTTCATGGAAAATTGAGACTCTCAGTCAATGTGGAAATACTCAGAAAGCCCAAACAATTCTTTTGCATTTCTGAACCATAACATGTGGGTAGATTGAAGAGACAGAGGATTTCATTCAGGGTAGCATTATCATCTTTCATGGATAAAGACCCTGATATTTTTGAGGCTCATCAGAAGCAGGGAGAAATAAAATCAGAAAGGAAGTGTGGGAGTGGGGATGGAGACACCAGCCTCCTTTCCTAACTCTCCTGTCCATACAGGAAGAAAGCTTTTGCAGGGGTGCTTCAATGTTAACACAAAGTAACTGCACTGCGTGATGCCTTACCAAGCTTGAACCCATACCAGAAATGAATGAAGTTCCTTAAGTTTTACATAAATTAAGGCCCTTTAAATTTAGAAATAACAATTTATTAGTACAAAATTGGCACCAAAGATTGACAGGTAGTTGCAGTTTGAAACAGAAGAGAAGCACAGGCTGGAGATACAGGTGAGTGGAAAAGACAGGGCCTGGCATGTAGAAGAGTCTAATTGGTCTTGAGGATCACATAAACAAATGAACAAACTACAAACAAATAGCAACACAGAGCAAAACAAATACATGGGATTTTTTAGGCAAAAACATTTGTAGTGGAAGGCAAAATGAGTAGACAAAGGACTGAGTTAGTAAAATGGTAATAGTTTAATATTTCTTCACTAGAATTGTCAGTCTTTATTAATTTTGCCTAGCATATAGTAGTTAAATCATCATTTAGAATTATTGTGGTTTAATATACAATATTGCAGTCTAAAATATTTGTAATACTCATTACAAACAATTAAGGATACCAATTTTTCTCTCACTCTTAAGGGGTCTAAGTAGGAAGAAAAAAAACATTTATTATATCTCCTATCAGAAAACACCTTTCTACATTATATATAGTGCTGTACACTAAATATAGTATATATATAATATATATATATATATATTGTTTCTAATACAGAATTATTAGAAAGAATAACACTTTTATGGAGGTTAGCAATATATTGAAATTAGTATTGTTTACTGAGTATATAAAATAACTGAATTTGTACAATTAAACATTTATAAAATGTGTACAAAATGGCAATGGATATGAAAAATAGTTGGTTCTAAAGTGAGAAATTGTAATGAGATCTCAATTAAACAAAATCAAAATTTTATGGCTAAGATCCAAATGACTTTGAATGTTACAAATCTTATACTGTTGCTAGAGTTTTCCGCCTTGCCCACAGTCAGGACAAATCTTTGTCACCCACCAGTCCCACAGCCGCTCAGACCCAACCAAGTAAACACAGAGACTTATATTGCTTACAAACTGTATGGCCATGGCAGGCTTCTTGCTAACTGTGCTTATAGCTTAAATTAATCCATTTCCATAAATCTATACCTTGCCACGTGGCTGGTGGCTTACTGGCATCTTCACATGCTGCTGGTCATGGCGGCAGCTGCAGCGTCTCTGGTCATGGCGGCGGCTGCAGCGTCTCCTTCTGCCTTCCTGTCCTTTTATTTCTCCTCTCTGTTAGTCCCACCTATCCTTCCTGCCTAGCCACAGCCGATCAGGTTTTATTTATTAACCAATCAGAACAACTTGACATACAGACCATCCCCCAGCACAGCCAAGTGCAGACCATCTCAAACACCTGCACTCAGGCCCATGGTCCTAATCATCCTCTATACGGACCTGCTGGGTAACGCCACAAGGAACCCAAGAAGGGCTCCCACAGGACATACAGAACATCCCACAGCATTATACCATGATTTTTAATTGTAGAACATCTTTCTACCAAGGTGTAGGAAAAATTCATGAAGATTTTTAAAGTTGTGCCTTTAAGGACACAAGAATTCTATCTTTTGTGTGATTACTCAATATAACCTTTAGACTTCATTGCTTCTCTTTGTACATTTTGGGGAATGAAGAAAATAAGCATATACATCTAAGTTTATAACTACAATCCCCTAAGTTTTAACACAATACCTATCAATCACATTTCAAAAGATCTTTATAAGAAGACTAAAGAAAAGAAACTAGGCTCTGAATTGCTTAGTTCCTGACATTCTGCATCTGACAGTATCTTTATATTCCCACTCATTGTATAATTTGTGCATATAGAAGTAACTTTGTCCTCAGATATTAGAAGAGGGTAGGCCACTGAGAATAGATGCTTCCCACACAGCTGTATTAAAAACTTAAGTGAAGAATAGAAGAATGCATTTTTTAAATCATTCCTACATGAGTGTATTTCAATCTTCATCAAGCGATTCAACTGTAAATTAAATCTTCAATGCTTTTTAATAAAGCAAATATTTGATAGAAAGGATGGAAGTGTGGTATGAATGAGAAATGTCTCTTATAGGATCCAGTATTCAAACTCTTGGTCCCTTGTTGGTGTATCTGTTTGGAAGAGGTCATTGAACATTAAGGACGTAAGGCCTTGATAAAGAAAACACCTCACTCTGGGTGGGCTTTGAGCATTCATAACCACATCTGACTTCCAGTTTATAGTTGGAATATGTTCTCTCTGTTTCTAGAGGCCATGCTTTCATCACCATTACAGAATATGCATCTGGAACCATATGCCTAAATAAGCTCTTCCTTTTATAAGTATCCTGGGTCATGGTATTCTCTCATAACAACAGAGAATTAATGCATACGGCCATGTCTTTTTCATGGTGAGTTGCTGTTACACTATTGGATTCTTAAAGCATCAGCTAAAGCCCTGGTTGTGAGTGCAGCATGACTTCAAGGCACAGCTGCTTGAGCTGTAGAAGAAGCTTTGTTGAATAAAGGCAGATAATCTCCGGGTTACAAATCCTCCTATCAGTCTAGACACGAGCAAATCAGTACTGCAAGTATTGCTTTGCAGCAGCTTCTTACTCATTTTTAACTTCTGCTCCATCATAGAAGGAAATGAAACACTTCAAAGGTCATTGAGGAAAAATTTCTGGTTCTTGAGATGGGTAAATATTTGGTATAATAGTTAATTGAACTTTCCAAAATATATGGTCATTTGATAATAATTTGTACATGGACCAGGATTTAGCATCACTGTCAACTGATATAATATACACTTAAGTGTGATGAATTGTTAAGTTTTAGGGATCAAACTTGAAGCTTTATACAAGCTGAACAAGTGCTCTACAATTGAGCTCAAATCCTATTTTGAAAAGAATCCCATTTATAACTGAGTTAACTGATTAATATTTTAAGAACGATACTAAGACAAAAGTTTTGTAGTAAAATGCTTTTTGTCTAGTATCCCAACCTTTAGTGGGTTATTCACTCTCAATATTCTCATTTCACAAAGCTGAGGATTCCTCCTTTTCTTTCACAGCTGTCTGAAGAGGTTACTGCCAAGATAGAATCATTGCCCACTTTGACATGGTTTATAGCCAATAATGAGCTCAAAAATACCACCGTTTATCAAAATGATAAACAGTGAAGCAGATAGAGGAAAGGAAAGCTATTTTCTAGGGACATTTGGAACTAATGCAACAGCATTCACAGACTCTCTGGCTCTGTCCATCTGTTCTGGGTCTCCTGTTGAAGAAAACATAAGGGAAGTATGACTAAGAACATTAAGGAAATTTGTGAAAGCAGTGAGCTGCATTTGCACACCCTCATCTCTTTTAAGTATTTAAAGATTTTAAAGGTAATGTACACCTTTAATAATAGCATTTTGGAGGCAGAGGCAAGTAGATCTCTGAGTCTGAAGCCAGCCTGATTCTACAGAGTGAGTTCTAGGATAGCAAAGGCTACATGGAGAAACTTGTCTTGAAAAACCAAAGCAAACAAACAAATCAACCACCACCACCACCACCAACAACAACAACAAAAATAACCAAAACCTGAGGTTTTTTTTATTGTGAAAGAAAGGGAGTGAGTATACTTGTAATTTTTCTTCCAAAGAAAGTGATTCCAGTTATTTCAGAGTTGTAAATAAGGATGGGATAAGAGTGACTAAGGTGTGTGTTGGTGTGGGAAGTGTCTGTTTCGGTTTTTTGTTTGTGTTTCTATTTAATTGTTTTGCTTTGCATTTTTTCCTGGCACACTCATGTTTGAGAAAGAAACCTAGTTAGATTTAATTCACCACTCAAATGGTTATGAAATAAAGTAAACTACCAAAGGCAGTAGAGAGACCTGTAAACACCCCCGAGCATGCAAAACAAAGAAGTCCCTGCTTTGCAGATGTCAGTCATTGCAGCTTGTTGTCTTGCTCTAAATAGTGAAGGCAGCCTCTATTTCTCAGTGTTAACATTTGATACTGTGCATTTCCAGCAGGACTGAAATTCTACACGTGTGGTAAAATGATTTTAGCAACTGGAGGGACTTTGGGCTTCAAGTTTCTCTTACCACCATCACTCTCAATACGTGTTGGTAAGAAAACAAAAATTACAGCTTCGTTTCACTCAGTGAAGATGCAGAAGTATAAAATTAGCACTTTTTAAAGCAAAATATGACTGTCTTAAATACAACTACCATTCAGAAAAACTGCATTCCTAGTATTCTGTGATGGTTTTACGAATACAGTTTTTGAACACTGCTTCAATTTCTCATTCTATTTCCCCCTTTTTCTTTGCACTTCACTAAATAACCAACCTACTAAAGGTTTACCTGACAGAATATAATTGTAAAACATAGTATTTTGTAAAAGCTAAGCAAACAAGAATTCAAATATGAAAATTAGGACTGCATTTGTGAACTTACCGAGAAGAGTAAGTATTCTACTGAAAATTTCCTGGAGAACACTCGATGTTTGGTATTTTTTGTTTATTTCCTGAATCTCTGTAAGTCTGCTAAGATGATGGAGTAGCTGTGTGTGCAGAGAAAACTTCAAGGCAGAGTAGCATTTAGGCTGTGACGTGGATATTGCTGTCTACTTTCATTTTGTTTAGAATAGTAATTAACAGCAAAAGTAGAGCAGGAAAATCTTAAAATATTCAGTTTATCCAGAAAACTTGCTTTATGCAAGAAAGGCAAGGTTTCTGAAGACATTAGCACTGTTAAAACGAAGTTGCTTTTCACCAGGAAGTTAGAAAAGATGTGTTGATAGCATCTCAGAACAAGGGCACAAAAGAATAAACTCATTTACAGAACTTTCCTTGAGAGGAAGGAACTCTTTTGGAGTACCCTTCACAGAGGGAATCGCATCATGAGGTTCTTTCCCCATGAACCACTTGTCTTCTCTCAGACATCCAGGCCTCTATCACTACTTTTGAAGTGAGTCCAATTATTGCTTGAGTTTACAGCAGTCCTTGTCATTTTCCACATACATTGTTTTTGCAGAAATATGAAATGCAACTGAAAGGGAGAAATTAGTAGCCATCTTAAAAGATGTTCCTTCCCCTTCCCTCTTCTTCCTCCAAAGGTATTCGCTGACCAGCGGTTTTTTTTTTTTTTTTTTTTTTTTTGAATTGACCAAAAGTTGAAGCTGTGGGAAAGATAAAGCTGGGACAATGAATCTGCATATCTTAGACTTGGCAAAACAAGGTGCAAAGAGTAATGGGCTCAATTAACCGGAAGTTGAACTCGAAAGGAATGCAACAGTAAATCTGAACGGATCAGCAAAAATAGGACATAGGGAATAAAAATTTATGTCTCTATAGATACCCTGAACCCAGTTAACAATTAGCAACCTTATGCTTATCCCTAGCCCCTGACATATGTAACATTCTCCATGTGAACCTCTCCTATATAAACCCCTTAAAGTGAGTGCTCAGGGCCTTCCCTCTTTTCACCTACTGTTAAGTGGTGTTGGAAAGGTCCCTGCCTAGGCTGGAATAAAGGAAACCTTTTGTTCTTACATCAGAAATGACTCCTTGGAAGTCTTATTGTAGGGAGCGACTCATGCATAGGCATTATACAACAATTGTGGGACATGAAGACTTCTATTCAGATTTTAAAGGAAAGCCTGGGAAGTCAATGTCACCAGGTCAGTTCACAAGAGGAAATTTCTGAGAAGGCAACAAGAGCTGCAGAGAGAGTGAACCTAAAGTAAGGCAGAGACTCTGGGAAATTAACTATGCTAGGAATATGGAACATTTGCTAAGAACCACTGCTGGCAACACAAGTAGTCAGCCTGAAGAAGATGGCTTCAAAGAGCAAGGATATAGAGGTATTTCTTTCCAAGGTCAAGAAGCTCACTTCCAACTACTGTATTCTCTCGATGTTGGGCATGGAACTACAAAATTTAATATTTCATAAAAACCTACTGAATTTCATCTTTGCTTTGGTTTGATCCTTTCATGGTGTTTACCTGCCATTCCACTTTAAAGGCCAGTACTTATTATGAAAGCCTATAACCTTATAAGAGATTACAGCTCAGGGTCTGGTTTTTTTTTTTTTTTTTTTTTTTTTTTTCTTTCTTGTTGTTGTTTTGTTTGTGTTTCAGAGAAAATTTTGAGACTTTTGAACACTAGAACTATGGCTAAAATTTCTCTTGGAGATGGGCTAAAGAGCATTTGGGGCTATCAAGTGGCTTTGAGCCTGTAGAGGAATTTCATTGTTTGAATGTAAGACATCACCACAGACTAATGGATTGAAACATGACCATACTTGGTGTCTAGTGAAAACTTTATGAGACAGGAGCAGCTCAGAGCAGGAAGTAGGTCTAAAGTGCAATACCTTTGGAGTCTATTCCATTTCTGCTTCTTCATGCCCTGCTTCCACAATGAGGTGAATAATCTCCTCTCCCACATGTTCCTATCTTCCTGATATTTTGTTTAAGCTCGTGAGGCCAAGTATTCAGGACTGTGTCCTCTGCCACAATGAAGGAGTTATGTTATTCTTTTTTTAAGCTGTTCCTATTGGATATTTGGCCCCAGTAACTACAAAACTAACATATGAATCAACATGCAAAGGCGGCATGAATGATTTAAAAAACAAACAACCAAAATGATTGCATTGACAAATGTCCTTTAAAACATTGTAAAATTAAAACTCACAATAAATGTTTTGGATCTATGTATGACAAAGTAAATAATGCAATACTTGGTATAAAATAGCATTGAATTACATGTTGTCTACAACACTCAATTTATTAAAGCACAGACATATAACATGGTATCCTGGTCAACCTATGCTCCTGCAACAGGGTACATTAGATTGAGAGCTTGAAATATCAAGTATTTATTTTCTCAGCAACCAAGAGGACATCTAACCTAAAACAGGAGTGCTTTCAGATTTTATTAATGGTGAAAACCTCTTCCTAACCTTATTCCTGAAGTCTTATTTGTGTTTCATAGATGTGCTTTTCTTTGGAAAATTCTTTCAAATAAAGAAATCTACATACATCTCATTTCTTCCTTCTCATTCTCATTTTACCTTCCTTCTTTTCTTCTTCTCATTCTTCCTCCCTCCTCATCTTCCTCTTCTTTTTTTTTCTTTTCTCAATCTTCTCCTTCATATCCTCCTGCTCTTTTCCTTCATTTTCTTGCACTAATAAGGCATGGAATCCTCATGACCAAGTCTAAAGCTTATCATCTACCAAAAGCACTGCTTCTAGGTATTGCTTGTAGTTAGGGCTCCAAAAGAGAAACCCAGGATAGATATAAATGCCGATAATATAATTCATGTTTACACTAATCCAAAGAAAGATCATTTAGCAAATTTAGTTCTGAACAAAGCTGACTTCCAAATAAGGAATATTGTCAGTAACTTGGTCAAACATAACAATAAAATGACAAATTGTCCAAAAAAGTATAACATTCTTTAATGTATATTCACATAATACAGTGTATTAGAAAGGTCAGGCAAATATATGTAGAACTACAAAGAGAAATTGGCAAGGGCTACTGGAATTGGAAACCTGTAGCAGGAATCTTAAAAGTTCTTATTAATAAAATCAAACCCGAGGCCAGTTATTGGGGTCAATGTTGGTAGATCAGACAGACAGAACAAGCCACAGCTATCTCACCTTGCCAATTCCTCAGCTGGTCCTGTTTCCTCAGACTGGAAGCTTATGTGTCCTCATCCCAATGGCTCTCAGCTGAACTGCTGCTTAAAAGCCTGAAAGCTTAACCAGTCAAATGCTTAACCAGCCAAATGCTCAACCAGCCAAATGCTTAACCAGCCAAATGCTTCTAGTTTCTGGTCCTCACGCCTTATATACCTTTCTGTTTTCTACCATCACTCCCTAGGATTTAAGGCGTGAGTCACCATGCCTGGCTGTTAACAATGTGGCCTTGAACTCACAGAGATCCCAGATGGATTTCTGCCTCTGGAATGCTAGGATTAAAAGCGTGTGCTATCACTGCCTAACTAGTGGCTTTTCTGTTCTCTGACCCCAGATAAGTTTATTAAGGTACACAATATTTTGGGGAACATAATACCCTTTCCCACATTGAGGCTATAATTAAATAGTACTTTGACATATAAAAATTTGAGCCAGAGATTTGCTTTATTTGACCAATTGCTATTTATTATATGGCTTATTTAAAATGAAATAGGTTCATTTTACCCTTATTACACATTATAGAGAGTATATAGAATAAAGTTTGAGTCTGCACTACATTACCATTTGAAAAGTTCCATTGGAAGTTGCAGAGAAGTACATTAGTCATCTGTAAACTTCTTTGAAATGCCTTTGTACAATGCCCATTGGAGTAAAGAATGTGTAAGGCAATTAAGAATAATGAATGATTATATTTAAAATAGCAAAAGGCAAACTGCACTGGACCCATAATTTGTCACATGTGCTTAAAAGAATATTCAGCTCAGCCTACATGGTGGCACTTATATTTCTAAACGATACTGACAAAAATTGTAATTTAAAAATGTGATAAGCATTGTAGAGTTACCATAATTAAAGCAACTGCAGAAAAATTCTCTCTTCCTAATTAGGTACTTGCAAATTGCTACTTTCTGGTGAAAGCAATGACCATTGATCACTGGTATCCTTTGCAAGGGTATATTTTCTACATATTTACAATTATTCACAATACCATGTCAACTAAGTTAAGTAAGAATCTAATATGATTTTGAAGATGAGTCAATGAATTGCTGAACACATTACTGATTTACTGGTTGTAAAATCACAAGTAGTATTATATAATCTTTCAAGGGTCACTGGCATATGTTTTGACATGTAATCTTTTTGTGTCAAGCAGAGTATCTAATTTTTCTCAGTTTAGAAAAATTAAATTCTGCAAGTGCCCCATCATAGATTTATCAATAATACTTCATTTAATACAAAAGATGTTAAACCTAAGGGTAAAATTTCATCTTTCTTCCATGTGTGGATATTATTCTGATTAGAACATGTGCTGACCATGAATTTAGATTAAATTAAGTCTTTTTAACTGTCTTAACTACAAAGTTAGAGAATTAACAAGTATCTTCTAAGGGGAAGTCTAACTTACTTGTGGATAAGTAGTTATTGAACGCATTATTTAGCTTTCTAGGTCTTGTGGGCGTATGTTTATGTAGAAATATCCTATGTCATGCACTGAGTTACATAAACTATACATTCATATATAAATATAATACATACATACACATATTTACCTCTTTCACACATACATACATATATGTATCATAGCATTATTTAAAATATTGTCTAAGAATCCTGTGTAATGTATGCATGTTTCTGACTGTGATTGATATCTAGAATTTTAAAGGCTTATTAACTTGTAAAAAAAGTGACAGTGGCAGATACAACGTTAAATGTTCTGCTTTGGGAGCCTGGTGGTGTCTTCAGATAGAAAAGAAAAAAAAATATATTTGATCAAGGTCATGCCAGGATTAACTGTGTCTCTGTAGAAGGGTGTCAAGGGATGCTTAATACCCACACAAAACAGACAGGACCTTGATTTGATGGTCTCACTTGAAAGACCCTCACATTCTAGACTCTATAATTAATTTACCTCCAAAAAATGAAGGTTAATACAGGTGGGATTTGAGAGTGAGTTTTAAATTCTTCAATTACACATTCAGAAGAACTCTATATTTTTATGTATATTCACTTTAAGCCTTAAATTTTCACCCATCAAATTAATTATTTTGCTTTTCTTTCATTTTCATCATCTCTTCCCCATTTCTTCTCCCCTTTTATTATTCTTTTTTTCTGTCTTCTGATTAATTTTTCTGCATTATCTTCCTTTCTTCCTCCTTTGCTTCCTCTTGTTATGCTCCACTCTGTTTTCTCTAGGTTTCTCCTATTAGAGTCTTCTTTCACCCTTCTATTATTTTATGAATATTCTAAGTTAATATCTCTGAAAAACAATCCTTGATGTTTCAACTTATAAAGATGTATTCACTTTGATTGTATTTTAGATTGCTTGCTTGGCTGTAGGAAAACTAAATAGTCACTAATTCTCTGATTAACTATTTATCAAAACTAAAAACAAACATTTTTCACAGTAAAAAACCCATTAAAGTTAAAGCAAAGAGAAAAAGAGAAAGTGTCCCAGGATTTCTTATGGACTTCCACATTAAAAAAAAAAAAGAAAAACTTATTATAATGTTAATAAAAGGCCCCAGATAACAAGTAATATCCACCTCATCTCTTCTTCCTCTGTTTTGTGGCAAGACTTTGTTCTCTTTCCATATGGTGTATTTTAGTATAAAGAGGCCAATTGCTTTTCTTATATGTTTAATCTTCTATGCTATGTTCTAAGTGAATGATGAATTCTCAGCCCATGCACACTCAACTAGACTACATATAAAGCAGAAATACCAACACCTACAGGGATGATATACACACATATAAAATTGTAACTGTTAAAGAACATATTGTTGAAAAATGTATGTGGCTCCAACAGAACCTCTTTCAAATTAGTCAATGCTGCATTTTTTTAATGTTATGATTGTATGATGACAATAACTTAAATATTTACCACTTAGAATTTTATGATGACAGTGTCTTAAATGTTCACCGCACTTGTAGTAACTAGCAGTTTTTGCACAATTGGGAATCTATGGATATTGACATTAAATCTTATGTTTTATCTTTCTAGAATATACCTAAATGAGGATTAATTTATTTCATGTATTTACTACAAGCAGCTTGACATGAGTATTTTGAAGCATATGACTCTTCCCACATTTGATTACTTCTGCTAATCTCATTTATGGCACGTGGTTGTTGATGAAATTATTTATCTTTGAGACCTACAAATTCTCATGAGAAGTTGCTTTACAAGCATCACTGCTATATACTAGAGTCAAGCAACTAGACAGATGACCAATTTAATTTGGATTTTCTTGCATCATCTTGCAAGTAAAGTGTACTTTACTATATACTATGATATATTACATTGGAGAAATTATACAACCGATCTATAACCTACAAATCATTCTGGCGGTAAATCATTGCTTCTCAAATTACATTTCTGATGAGATCAAAAGACAGAGAGGATATTAGCTCAATTAAAATATCTTAAAGGCTGTGTTTCAAGGCTTAAGAACACTTGCACTAATACTGGAGTACAGGAAGGAGTCATCATGGGAAAATCTGCAAGATAAATTAAATGACTTTGGCATAGAAATTCCATATTACTTAACACCAAAATAAAAAATTTCATCATATTTTATGGCTCAACTAAAAATCTCAGGAAAATTTTCAGTTTTATAAGACTAACAAGAATATATACATGGTTATGTAATTATTAACAGTCTACCAGGCTTAGAAAACTCTGTCACCAGCCAAATTCCCTGAAAATCCTGAAAGGATATTTATGAGTCATACTCACTTCTCTGTATGCTTTCTGAGGATATATATACTTTTTTTTTTTTTTTTTTGATTTTTCGAGACAGGGTTTCTCTGTGTAGCTTTGTGCCTTTCCTGAAACTCACTTGGTAGCCCAGGTTGGCCTCGAACTCACAGAGATCCACCTGGCTCTGCCTCCCGAGTGCTGGGATTAAAGGCGTGCGCCACCACCGCCCGGCGATATATATACCTTTTAATATCCCATACTTTTCTAAGTCACCCCTCACACTCTAAGTCCTCTAAGGAACTCCAATAAGCTCACTGGTTCACAAACCAAGGCTTTAATGAGGTTATGTCTCTTGTCTGTTATATATGACCTATCTGGAGTGAAAAGACATTTATTCATGTCTCCCTAGAAACACACACACACACACACACACACACACACACACACTAGAAATGAAAGAGCAATTACTTTGCAAAGAAGACAAGTGTCATGCATTAATTTATATGCCAGGAACATTTCATTGGAATAAGAAAGGATTATGGATGGTGAAATACAAAATACATTTGTATATGAATTACATCGCCACAGGATAAATATTAGAAAAATAAAACTAAAAAGAAAACGTACATTTGAACTGAGTCATGTTCCAGTCATGGAAGTGGCATGATCAGTTAAACACCATGCTAGAAAAATACTGTTATAAAAACACCTCTTCCCTAAACCTGCCCACAGTTTAGACGAGAAAGAAGCTTTGTTTTTAGTTCAATTAGCATTGAGCCTACAGTTTGATGACCATTGTAAGTGTCTGGCAAGGGACTGAAAACAATGAATTAGAACTATGAGATTTCCAGAAAGACATAAACTGGTAATATGTTTTCATGATAAATATCCAGTCTTCAAGTAAGAGGACTTGACAATACTATTTGCTACATATGGTTCTTTCTAAATTTACTTGGTAATTTGTGGCCATCTGTGTTAGCTAATTGGTTTCTCTAAGAACTTAAACTGCTCATATTTTTATATCAGCAAATAGTTTTTAATGAGGTCTCACAATTACTTTAGTTCTGAACTTAGCCTCAAAGTAATATTATTTTTCAGATGTTCCAAGGATATAGAGAATGGTATTCTAGGACTATTATGAACTCTAGGCTCTTATTTCTCTTTTGAAATACAGATACACATTTCAAAGAAACATAACAACAATTCCAAGTTTTTAAAATCAATGTTTTAAGAAAATAAAGGGGGAATGAAAACCCTTCTTTCATTTGTAACAAGGGAAGTTAATATATTTATTTAGAGTCCTTTCTATTTCTTGATGGCTACTCTATTTTTGTTGATAAAAATGTATACATTTCTTTCCCTCGACCCTCGCCCTTCATTGCTCCCACTCATGTCCAGGCTGTTAATGTAGATCTCATCCATTTCTCCGTGTCTTTCTTGGGGTCCCGTTTTCCAGGTAGCCTCACTGGTGATGTGAGTAGCAGACCAGTCATCCTTGTTCCACATCTAGCATCTTCGTATTTGTCTATACCATATTTGTCTTTCTGAGTCTGGGTTACCTCACTCAGGATGACTTTTTCTAGAGCGGGAGATCCTAGCTGGATCAAGAAAATAGAGGGAGAACAAGGAATAGGAGACCATGGTAAATGAAGACCACATGAGAAAAGGAAGAAATAAAGAGCTAAAGAGGCCCACAGAAATCCACAAAGATACCCCCACAAAAGACTGCTGGCAATGGTCGAGAGACAGCCGGGACTGACCTACTCTGGTGATGGGATGGCCAAACACCCTAATAGTTGTGCCAGAAACCCCATCCAAGGACTGAGGAATCTGGATGCAGACATCCACGGCTAGGCCCCTGGTGGAGCACTGGGAGTCTAATTAGTGAGAAAGAGGAGGGTTTATATGAGCGAGAATTGTTGAAACCAAGGTTGGATAAAGCACAGGGACAAATATCCAAATGAATGGAAACACATGAACTATGAACCAAAGGCTGAGGGGCCCCCAACTGGATCAGGCCCTCTGAATAGGTGAGACAGTCGTTTGGCTTGATCTGTTTGGGAGGCATCAAGGCAGTGGTACCAGGTCCTGGGCTCATTGCATGAGTTAGCTGTTTGAAACCTGGGACTTATGCAGGGATTGGCTCAATCTGGGAGGAGGGGACTGGACCTGCCTGGACTGAGTTTATCAGGTCGAGCCCAGTCCTTGGGGAAGACCTTGATCTGGAGGAGGTGGGAATGGGGGGTGGGCTGGGGGGAAGGGGAGGGGGCAGGAAGGGAGAGAACAAGGGAATCTGTAGCTATTATGTAGAACTGAATAGTATTGTAAAATAAATAAAAATATTTTGTACATAAAAAAACATAAAAAAATATATACATTTCAAGGATTTTCCTCCCTATTCTTGTGTCAATATTATAGTCATTACTGTTCTGTGCATTTTGAAATAAAGCATATTTAGCATATGATATACTACTTCAGCTTTTCTAAATTTTCCTGGAATTGTTTAGACTATTACAGGTCTTTATGATTTCACTATTAATTTTTTAAAATGCTCATCAATTTATCCACAAACTGACTATTTGTATTTTATTGGATTTACGTTGAAACCATTATAAATTTGCAAAATTCAGCTAACCCAACAACTTGAGGCACCCAATAATAAAGAGGGCAAAGTTTTATTTATCTGTATTAATTTTTAATAATAAGGATTAATTTTCTTAATGTATCTGCCATATGCCCAGTGATATATTTTTGAGAGGATAACGTAAATGACATCTCTTTTCCATTAACATTTGCCTGTTGGTCTTAGGTGAGGTTCAATTATCCTGGACTTTGGTGTCTAAGTATTCCTAATTATTTATTGTTCTAAAAGTTTCTTGAGAATCTCTAGATCCATATTTGTGTTATATGTTATATGTTAATAGAGATAATTTTTTCTCTCTATTAATTGTGTCAACTCTTAGTTCTCCCTCTCCTTTTCTCACAGAGCCAGGAGTTAAAGACCAATACAAACAAACAAAGCCCTTTCACATGGGCAGAGGTGACCAGTCAGTCATCTTATTCTCATGTACAGTCCTTGTACTGAAAATTCCATGACATTGAGTATCACCTTACCAAGGAGGTGCACATGCTGTAAATATAGCCATATCTGCAACAGCATGTTCTTTCCCTTTCTATCTCTTAACATACATATGTTTACCATGTTGTGAACAGATTATTTTAGTCAGTTTCACCATTCTAGATGAAAGTCTCACTAATTCACCCCTTCTAAGGAAGGTCTCATATTTTCTACTTATTTAAACTGAATATGATATTTTGGAATCAACAATTTCTATGCTTAATGCAGTGTTTTTATCTCATGTGAGAGAACTAGAAGACAGCTTAGAAGTTACTCTTCAATTTTATAAAAGATAAAGGTATGATATTTGCTATTATATTTATTTCAAGTACAGTTTTCATATATATATGATTATCTTTAATCTAATTATAATATATATATTATAAATTAGCAATTAGTTAAACCCATTTTTACAAAGCAGGAAATAAACCCAAAAGGAGAAAATAAACAGTCAATCACCTATAGCCTTAATTAGTAGAAGTGATACAGCTGGACAGAGTGAGGAAGTACTGAGATGGTGTGAAGACAGGAGCTTGGCCCTACTATGCTGAGGATTCAGTAGAGGGAAGACATAGCTGTGGCTTGCTCCTTTATCTCTGACATTTCAGCATTTACTCCTATAGCTGACTCCAGGTTTGTATTATAAAGACCAATTAGAATTTTTGCTACATCTAATGTTCAACTTGTGGGGTGCAAAAATCACAAGAAATCCAGAGCTGCATGCACCCTGAGTCACTATCCCACTGACTAAGTTTCTGCTACAGCCTATCTGCAGCAAACTCCCTAGACTTTGGGCTCCTAAAACTGCAGGAGTTGTACGGTTTCACTTGTCGCCCATGCAGACAGCTGGTTCTATAGCTTCTTTTCTCTTGGCAGGCTGTGGGCTCCCCATGGAACCTTTACTCAGGCTGCTGCCACACTAGGTAACTCTGGCTTCTATTGTTCTATGCAGAACAGTCAGTCTCACCCTTCGCCATCAGCTGAATCATCATCTGCAGTTTGAGATAATTGGGCATTAATAAATAGAGATTAGTTAAAAGAGAGAGTTCTTTCCCGTATTAAAAAATGGAAAACATTATTATAATGGAGAGAGTTAGTTCTCTGTATGATAATAAGTTGGACAGTTTGAAAATGGAGAAATTAAATGGGAGAATAATTAATTCCCATATGATTTACATAATGTCAATTATAACTATGATCTGTTTTATTTTTGATTTATCACTAAAAAAGCTGCTTAATATGAGGGTCAAGTTCAAAGTTTTAGAAAAACTTATCAAAATAGCACATAGAGATATTCAAATCCAGACAGAGGAATTTAAAAGAGAACCAAACTCAGCATTGCATTATAAGGTTACAGAGAAACAGCCTAAGGTTATCAAACAGCCAACCTTAATTTATCCAGTAATCTTACAGGAACAGCCAAATGATTGCTGTGGATATCGTTCTGTATGAATAAAACACTGATTGGCCAGTGGCCAGGCAGGAAGTAGGCAGGACAAGGAGAAAAGAATTCTGGGAAGTGGAAGGCTGAGTGGGGGAGACACTGCCAGCCGCCACCATGACAAGCAGCATGTGAAGATGCCAGTAAGCCATGAGCCACATGGCAAGGTATGGATTTATAGAAATGGATTAATTTAAGATGTAAGAACTAGATAGGTAGAAGCCTGAGGCATTAGGCCAAACAGTTTAAACAATATAAGTCTCTGGGTTTACTTGGTTGGGTCTGAGCTGCTGTGGGACTGGCGGGTGACAGAGATTTGTCCTGACTGTGGGCCAGGCAGGAAAACTCTAGCTACAAAATGATAGATACCCCAAGGCTATGTAAGAGCTGAATGAATTCCTGTGAAATTTTAGGTTTGAAGAGATCCAAGGAAGTGATAGTCTCATATGGCATGCATTCACAGTTTGTAAAGCAGATGTTAAACACATGGTCAACATGTAATAGAATTATCCCTCAAGACTGGAGATACTTGGTTACAGCAATCTTGGAGGCTTGTCCTCAATTACAGTGGAGGACCTAGTAGAAAGATGGGGCTAAGACCATTGAACAATGAAGTAGGGCTAGAGGTATGAAATCTCCTAAGATCAACTTCTTAGAGAGGGTGATTATGCTAAATGTAGAAAGACAATCTCTATATCATGGCCACACCCTGCTTTTATGCTGCAGAGGAGCTTTGAATGCTTGGGACAGAATTGAAGAAGTAGGGAAAAATTGAGTCATTTATTAAAGTTCTACTGGGCCCAAAAGAAAGCTTCACTGATTTATTACAAATATTGACTTCAGCAGTAAATAGAATGATACCAAATTGAGAAGATATAAAAATAATAGTTGAATCTCTGGCTTCTGAAAATGCTAATGCACAATCCAAAAGGGTAATTAGGCCATTAAAAGAAAAGATCAGCACCCTTAGAGGAATGGAACCAAGATATAGTCAATATTTAATCTCATAACCATGAAGATGTTTGGATAGGATAGATGATTTCCAGAATTTTGAAGAAAAATCAAAATGTCAAATGTTTCAGTTGTGGTAAACAAGGTCACCTAAGAAGGGATTGTGAACAGAACTTTAGTAGAAACAATGTTTTTTCTACCAAGAATCCCAAAAGAGTATATCCCCCACCTCGCTCTGGAGTATTCAGAAGGTGTGGCAAAGACAGACACTGAACTAATGAATATAGATCAACAAGGGAAAATTTAGATAACCCTTTGCCACTGGGAAACTCCCTGAGGCAGCCCACACAGGCCCCCATGTCAAATTCATTTCAGTTGTTTCCTGTCATCATGGAGGAAACTCCTTCCCAGAGTAATTAAAGAACCTAATAACAATTGCAAGAAAGCACACTGCTCTGGATGGTAGAATAGCTATATAAGAGGGAAAAAATTCAGGAGAAGTAATAAAGCAAATGTTTTGGCAAACTTCCATAAATGAATAAAGACCAAAATTAAAAATGCAAATAAATTACATCATCATCAAAGGTCTTATAGACACAGGTGCAGATGTAACAATAATTGCAACAGAAACTTGGCATCTAAATTGACCTCTTCAGGAGGTAAATGTTCAACTTTTAGGGATTGGAATGTTATCTTAGTTAAAACATAGTGTGAGATGGGTTGAATGTATAGGGCTGGGAAATTAAAGCCATATGTGCCCAATAGAACAATGAACTTATGGGGACATGACTTGTTACAGTAATGGAATATTCAGAATAACATTCCTCCAATCTCAAAAACAAACCATAAATTAATGTATGTGTTTCAGGAAAAAATATTAGAAGATATTATAAGGAACAGTTATTGACCATTCAGGGTTTATAAGAACAGGGCAAACCAGCTGATGATCTTTCAAAGGCACCAATAACTCTACCTTTAAATAGTTGATGAACAAACCTGTATGGATTGAGCAATGGCTGTTAACATCAGAGAAACTGCAGGCCTTAGAATAGCTGGTCCAGGTGCACCTAAAACTCAACATATTTAAGAATCAACCAGCTTTTAGAATTCTCTTGCTTTTGTTATTAAAGAAAAATCTGGAAATTGGAGAATGGTTACATATATGAGCTGTTAATACGGTGATTCAGCCAATGGGCCCTCTATAGTCTGAAATTCCTTTGCCTTCCTTCTTACCTAAGGATGGCCTTGTATAGTTATTGATTTAAAAGAGTTTTTCTTCACTACACCTTTACAAGAAAAAAGACAGAGAAAAATTTGTCTTCATGATGCCTACTTATAATAATTCTCAGCATGTTAAGAGATATCAGTGAGAGGTTCTCCCAAAGGGAATGCTAAATAGCCCAACTCTGTGCCAATAATTTGTAAGTCAGCCATTGAAAGTAATACATAAACAATTTCCTCAATGTATAGTTTTTCAATTACATGGATGCTATTTTACTAGCTCATTCAAATTTAGATACTTTAAGAAAAAGGTTTGAAGAAGTAAAAAACAAATTGCCTTGTTGGTGATTACAAATTGTTCTTTAAAAAAATATGAAGAGGATATTCTATTAATTTTTTAGAATATAAAATAGGCCTACAAAAAATTAGACCCAGAAAGGTACTAATTAGAGAGGTTGATTGTAAATAGTTAATGACTTTCAAAGATTGCTAGGAAATATTTCCAATCTATGGCCTACTATTAGAGTAGAAAATCAAGAACTCATTAATTTGTTCAAAACGTTAAATGGTGACAGGAACTTAATTAGTCCAAAAAAAGTATCAGCTGAGGCTGAGAGAAAACTGGTTTGATGGGAAAAAAAATTACAGGATACACATGAGGATCATTTGGTTTCAGAACTTTACTGCATTCTGGTTATTATACTCCCTATGCATTTTCCTACAAAAATATTAATGCAGAGGGAATTAATATTATCTTAGAATGGATCTTTTAACACATAAACAGAGTAATAAATTAAAAACGTATGTGAAAAAGGTCTCTGAGTTCATCCTAAAAGTAAAATTGAGACTTCATCAATTAGCAGATATAGACTCAGTAGAAATTTTAGTACTTTTTACTAATGATATATTTGACAAATTAAGGGCAGAAAATGAACCTTGGTGAAGACCTTAGAGTAATGATTTGGGAGAGGTTAACAACAAATATTCCAAAAGCAAGATAATTCAATGTATAAAGAGAACTAACTGGATTCTTCCTCACATTGTACAGAGAACACCTATTTCTAGAAACCCTACATTTTATACTGATGAAAATAAATAAGGAAAGGCAGGTTACAAATAAAAAATGTGGAGATTTATTTAAAAATATTTTATCTATTTTTATTTTGTGTGCATTGCTGTTTTGCCTGTGTGTATGTCTGTGTGAGGATGTCAGATCTTGGAGTTAAAGACAGTTGTGAGCTGCCATGTGGATGCCGGGTATTGAACCTGTGTCCTCTGGAAGAACAGTCAGTGCTCTTATCCACTCAGCCATCTCTCCATCCAGTGGTGATATTTTAATTGTGCACCCTGATAAACTTACATGGGGGTTAGAGGACAAAGCCAGGCACTATATTAAACATAGAGGCCAGGCAGTGATAGCACACACTTGAATCCTAGCATTCCAGAGGCTGAGATCCATCTGGATCTCTGTGTATTCAAGGCCATGCTGGGAACAGAGCCAGGCATGGTGGCACATGCCTTTAATCCCAGCACTAACCACAGAGATCTGGAGGTCTATACAGATGGACAAGAATTCATCTTACTAAAAAATTTAAGTAAAATGGCTCACAGCCCTTATGATTCTGTTCAAAGGTCAGAATTATATACTATTCTGATGGTATTAATGGATTTTACAGAACTTCCTAACATAGTTTCTGACTCTCAGTATGCAGAAAGAATTGTTTTACACACTGATAGTGCTCGTTTTTCTTGAGTCAGAATTAGTTTTGTTATTTATTTAGTTACAAGAAATAATCAGGAATAGGCATCACCCCTTATACATATCACAAATCTGATACCATACAGGTCTGCCAGGCCCTCCAGCACAAGGTAAAGAAGAAATTCAACAGCTATTGCTAGGAAATGTGCTGGAAGCCTCTGAATTTTATTAAAAAACACCATGTCAATAACAAGGGTTTGTAAAAAGGATTTTTCCATCACTTGTCAACAAGCCAAGGAAATGTCCTACTTGTTCTGTATATAACCAAACTCCACTACCTATAGAAAGTAACCCAAAGAATACTTAAAGGAATGAAATCTGGCAGATGGGTGGGGTTCATTTTGTAGAATTTGAAAAATTAAAATGTGTATACCACACCATTGATACCTTTTGAGGATTTTAATGGACAACTGCCTTGAGTTCTGAAAGGGCTGATTTTATAATCACAGATTTGCTAGAAGTAATAGCCATCATGGGAATACCTGCACAAATTAAGATTGACAATGCTCCAGCATATATCTCTAGTAAAATGAAACAGTATTTTTGCTTATTGCAATATAAAGCAAATTATAGGTATACCAAACAATCCTACAGGGCAGGCAGTCATAGGAAGTTCAAGTTGTACTCTAAAGGATATGCTAAAAAAACTGAAAGGGGTAATAAAGACCTGCAGAAATAGATTTCATAATGCTTAATTAACTATGAATTTCCTAAATGTTAATTAGAAAGGAATGACAGCAGCAGAGAGACATTGGATAATAAAAGAACTGTGGCATTAAATTAGTCTGTATACTTAAAAGATAAACTGACCTCAGAATGGAAACCAGGATATTGTTACATTGGGGAAGAAACTTTGCTTTTGTTTCCTCCAGAGAAGAAGAGCAGGGGGTGGGGGTGGGATGGGGTGGGGTGGGAGGGGGGAGAACAAGGGAATCCGTGGCTGATATGTAAAATTAAATTTAATAATAAAATTTTAAAATGAAAAAAAAAACAGCAGAGCAAGATAAACATCCATCATAATACCTCCTACTCATAATACCCCATAATACCCCCTAACTGTTCTGATGAGAACATCTGGTGACTGTCAGATAATACAACATAGGTCAAAGGAATGGATGGTTTCAATAATAATGCTTAATATAATGTCAATCTGTCTATAGCCAATATAAGTTGTCATAAATATCATTCCTTGTGGTTATTAAATAAGACTTTCTGGATAATAATCCAGACATTTTCAATCCACTAATCTCATAATAAAGTTCTTTCTTTTCTACAACCTTGCATCTACACTGATCAGCTTTGGTTAAACAGTAAGCAGTAGTAACCATAGCAAATTCTCTGGTAGTGACAACCACTTGTCCTAAGACAAATATCTTGAAAAACATTGCCCTAGTGAACATCTAATTAGATAAAAAATTCTGTAATATCTATATCTACCTGTTTCTTCACTGCTTTTGGGAAGTAACAAGGCAGCCAATAAAACAGATCCCTCTGTTTGGTTTTACTATATCTGGAAACAATTCATGACTTCTAAATGAACTTCTAATTTCTGAAGTAAGCTTCCCCAAAGCCCAGTTAAGTCAGATTTTAAGTTGCTGCCTTTTTTCACTGCACTTATTTCGACTTTTATCATTTATATGGCTTCACAATTATGATACTTGTTTAATTTGTATTTATCTCATATAAGCTATCACATCCTTGAGGGCTAGAGAACACATGTGTGTATGCAAGCTACACACACACACACACACACACACACACACACACACACACACATTTAGTAGAGTCAGTTTCTACTTCTGTATACACAGATTTCTCCCAATTAAAAAAAAATGTACCTTGCAATAAAGCATTGAAGATTTTAGCAATAATTATATCCAGGAAACCAGCATGTTATGCTTACTGAATGTACATTGCTCATTGGTTTCCACCTTTTTACTAAGATGTGGACCTTTTTCTACCATTCTAATTTAGGTTTATTAGTGTTTCTACTAGAAGGTTTTACAAATTTTGTTCTCAGAATTTGAGTTAATGAGTAGTTATTTTCTTTGGGTGCTACCATTCCAGTCAACTCCTTTTGCCTACAGGTATACATCTTAAATGATTACGACCTTGCATTGCAGTATGGACCATAGCCTGATATCATGCTTACCTACTGAAATATGTTTCCTTTATTGTGGTTCAAGATTTAAGATTTGACCTTGGCTGTATCTTAACATCATTTGAAGGTTGATATAAAACAGAACCCCAGTAACCTTATAACATAAGTATTCTTAACAAATAGTCCCTGTATTATTGCAAGGTGTTATTGATAGAATTTCAAATTTGGCAGTTATTTTTGCATAAATTACAGTCTTTAATGTTTATCATTACTAATAAAAATAAATAATAGAAAGAAAACTAATAATACAAATTATTCTTGTATATCAACAAGCATCAATCGAATCTTTAACATTCTTGAGGTTTTTCTAGTGAATGAGCAGTATATAAAATTTGGACAATATACTATCATCAATTGAGGCAAGAGTAGTTTCTTGCCTAGTAACTTATTTTTGCCACAAAGAAAGTAAACTCCATATGGCGTTTCTTCAATACCCATCATCTTCTCCAAAGTATATTGGTGCTGCCAGGAGCAGACATGTCTGTGTTATAGAAAGCAATGAAACAAATAAAGGAAACAGTCCAAGACCTGAAAAGGGAAATTGAAAAAATAAAGAAGACACAAACAGAGGGAATGCTGGAAATAGAAAACCTGAGTAAAAGATGGGGAATTTCAGATGCAAGTATAACCAACAGAATGCAAGAGATGGAAGAGAGGAACTCTGGCATTGAAGATACAGTAGAAGAAATAGTTTCATCAGTCGAAGGAAACACTAAAGCCAACAAAGTCATGAACCAAAATGTCCAAGAAATTTGGGACACCGTGAAAAGACCAAACCTATAAATTATAGGGATAGAAGAAGGTGAAGAATACCAACTCAAAGGCACAGAAAATATATTCAACAAAATTATAGAAGAAAACTTTCCCAACTTAAAGAAGGAAATGCCTATGAAGATACAAGAAGCCTATAGAACACCAAACAGACTAGACCCCCCCAAAAAAGTCCCCTTGACACATAATAATTAAACAACTAAATGTACAGAATAAAGAAAGAATATTAAGAGCAGCAAAGGAAAAAGGCCAAGTAACCTATAAAGGCAAACCCATCAGAATAACAACCGATTTCTCAATGGAGACTTTGAAAGCCAGAAGGACCTGGACAGATGTAATGCAGACACTAAGAGACCATGGATGTCAGCCCAGAATAATATACCCAGCAAAACTTTCAATCATCATAGACGGAATGAACAAGACATTCCAAGACAAAGCCAGATTTAAACAATACCTATCCACAAACCCAGCCCTACAGAAAGCACTAGAAGGAAAATTCCAACTGAAGGAAGTCAGATACACACTCGAAAACACAGGCAATAGATAAAACCACACCAGTAAACCACAAAGAAGAGAAGTACACACACACTACCACCAAAAATAACAGGGATGAAGAATCACTGGTCATTAATATCCCTTAATATCAATGGACTTAATTCACCTATAAAAAGACATAGGCTTACAGAATGGATACAAAAGCAGGACCCATCTTTCTGCTGCATACAGAAACACATCTCAAATTCAAAGACAGACACTACCTAAGAATAAAAGGCTGGGAAAAGACTTTCCAATCAAATGATCTTAAGAAACAAGCGGGTGTAGCCATCCTGATATCCAACAAAATAGACTTCAAACTAAAATCAATCAAAAGAGATCAAGAAGGGCATTACATCCTCATCACAGGAAAGATCCACCAAGATGAAGTTTCAATTCTGAACATTTATGCCCCAAACACAAGGGCACCTACATATGCAAAAAAAAAAAACATTACTAAAGCTTAAACCACATATAAAACCCCACACATTAATAGTGGGAGATCTCAACACCCCACTTTCACCACTGGACAGATCTCCCAAATCGAAACTTAACAGAGAAATAAAGGACCTAACTGATGTCATGACCCAATTGGACCTAGTAAATATCTACAGAACATTCCATCCTAACAGGAAAGAATATACCTTCTTCTCAGCACCCCATGGAACTTTCTCTAAAATCAACCACATACTTGGCCACAAAGCAAATCTCAACAGATACAAAACAATTGGAAAAACCTCCTGTGTTCTATCAGACCAACATGGTTTAAAGTTAGATTTCAACAACAAAAAAACCTACAGAAAACCTACAATCTCATGGAAACTGAATAATGCTCAACTGAATCACCAATGGGTTAAGGAAGAAATAAAGAAAGAAATTAAAGACTTCCTAGAGATCAACGAAAATGAAGACACCACATACCCAAACTTATGGGACACTATGAAAGCAGTGCTAAGAGGGAAATTCATAGCACTAAATGCCCACATAAAGAAGTTGGAGAAATCCCACACTAGTGACTTAACAGCACACCTGAAAGCTCTAGAACAAGAAGAAGCAAAGTCTCAAAGGAAGAATAGACGCCAGGAAATTATCAAAGTGAGAGGTGAAATTAATAAATTAGAAACTAAGAGATTATTACAAAAAATTAATGAAACAAAGAGTTGGTTCTTTGAAAAAATCAACAAGATAGACAAGCCCTTATCCAAACTAACCAAAAGACACAGAGAGAGAATCCAAATCAACAAAATCAGAAATGAAAAGGGGGACATAACAACAGACATCGAGGATATCCAGAGAATTATAAGGTCATATTTCAAAAACCTCTACTCCGCACAACTGGAAAACCTAAAAGAAATGGACATTTTTCTGTATAGGTACCACATACCTAAGTAAAATCAAGACCAGATAAACTATTTAAATAGTCCAATAACCCCTAAGGAAATAGAAACAGTCATTAAAATTCTCCCAAGCAAAAAAAGCCCAGGACCAGATGGTTTCAGCACAGAATTCTACCAGAACTTCAAAGAAGAGTTAATACCAATACTCTCTAAATTATTCCACATAATAGAAACAGAAGGAACATTAGCAAACTCCTTCTATGAGGCCTCTATTACCCTGATTCCTAAACCAAACAAGGATGCAACAAAGAAAGAGAACTACAGACCGATCTCCCTCATGAACATTGATGCAAAAATACTCAATAAAATACTGGCAAACAGACTCCAAGAACACATCAGAACAATTATCCACCATGATCAAGTAGGCTTCATCCCAGGGATGCAAGGGTGGTTCAACATATGAAAGCCCATCAATGTAATACACCATATAAACAAACTCAAAGAAAAAAACCACATGATCATCTCACTAGATGCAGAAAAGCATTTGACAAAATCCAACACCCCTTCATGATAAAAGTCTTGGAGCAATCAGGAATACAGGGAACATACCTAAACATAATAAAGGCAATTTACAGCAAGCCAACAGCCAACATCAAATTAAATGGAGAGAAGCTCACAGCAATTCCACTAAAATCAGGAACGAGGCAAGGCTGTCCACTCTCCCCATACTTATTCAATATAGTACTTGAAGTTCTAGCCAGAGCAATAAGACAACATAAGGAGATTAAGGGGATACAAATTGGAAAGGAAGAAGTCAAGCTTTCCCTATTTGTAGATGATATGATAGTATACTTGAGTGACCCCAAAGATTCCACCCAGGAACTGATAAAGCTTATATACTGATAAACAGTATCAGCAACATAGCAGGATACAAGATCAACACAAAAAAATCAGTAGCCCTCCTATATACAATGGACAAAGAAGCTGAGAAGCAATTAGAGATACATCACCCTTTACAATAGCCACAAATGACATAAAATACCTTGGGGTAACACTAACCAAGCAAGTAAAGGACCTACATGACAAGAACTTTAAGTCCCTGAAGAAAGAAATTGAAGAAGATGTCAGAAAATGGAAAGATCTCCCATGCTCATGGATAGGCAGGGTTAATATAGTAAAAATGGCAATCTTACCAAAAGCAATCTACAGATTCAATGCAATCCCCATCAAAATACCAACAGAATTCTTCACAGACTTGGAAAGAATAATACTCAACTTCATATGGAAAAACAAAAAACCCAGGATAGCCAAAAGAATCCTGTACAATACAACAACACCTGGAGGCATCACAATCCCTGACTTCAAGCTCTACTATAGAGCTACAATAATAAAAACAGCTTGGTATTGGCATAAAAACCGACTTGTGGACCAATGGAATCGAATTGAAGACCCTGACATTAACCCACACACCTATGAACATATAATTTTTGACAAAGAAGCCAAAAGGGTACAATGGAAAAAAGAAAGCATCTTCAACAAATGGTGCTGGCATAACTGGATATCAACATGTAGAAGGCTGCAAATAGATCCATATTTGTCACCATGCACAAAACTTAAGTCCAAGTTGACCAAGGACCTCAACATAAAGCCAGCTACTCTGAACCTGCTAGAAGAGAAAGTAGGAAGGAGTCTTGAACGCATTGGCATAGGAGATCACTTCCTAAACACAACACCAGTAGCACAGACACTGAGACAAACAATCAATCAATGGGACCTCTTGAAACTGAGAAGCTTTCTTAGAGCAAAGGATACAGTCAACAAGGCAAAGCGACAGCCTGCAGAGTGGGAAAAGATCTTCACCAACCCCACATGTGACAGAGGAATGATATCCAGAATCTATAAGGAACTCAAGAAATTAGACATCAAAACGACCAACAGTCCAATTGAGAAATGGGCTTTAGAACTAAAAAGAGAATTCTCAACAGAGGAAACTCAAATGCCTGAAAGACATTTAAGGAATTGCTCAACATCCCTAATCATCAGGGAAATGCAAATCAAAACACTCTGGATACCACCTTACGCCTGTCAGAATGGCTAAGATCAAAAACACTGAAGACACTTTATGCTGGAGAGGATGTGTAACTAGGGGAACTCTCCTCCACTGCTGGTGGGAATGCAAGCTTGTACAACCACTTTGGAAATCAATATGGTGCTTTCTTAGAAAATTGGGAATCAATCTCCCCCAAGATCCAGCTATACCACTCCTGGGCATATACCCAAGAAATACCACAAGAGCACTTGCTCAGCTATGTTCATATCAGCATTGTTTGTAATAGCCAAAACCTGGAAACAACCTAGATGCCATTCAACTCAAGAATGGATAAATAAATTGTGGCACATATACACAATGGAATACTACTCAGCAGAGAAAAACAATGACATCATGAGGTTTGCAGGAAAATGGATGGATCTAGAAAAAATCATCCTGAGTGAGGTAACCCAGATTCAGAAAAAACAATTATGGTATATACTCACTCATAGGAGGATACTAGATGTGGAACAAGGATGACTGGACTGCTACTCAAATCACCAGTGAGGCTGCCTGGAAACCGGGACCCCAAGAAAGACACAGAGAAATGGTTGAGATCTACATGAACAGCCTGGACATGAGTGGGAGCAATGAAGGGCAAGGTTCGAGGGAAAGAGATGGGATGGCCAAACACTAATAGTTGTGCCAGAAACCCCATCCAAGGACTGAGGAATCTGGATGCAGAGATACAAGGCTAGGCCCCTGGTGGAGTGCTGGGAGTCTAATTAGTGAGAAAGAAGAGGGTTTATATGAGCGAGAATTGTTGAAACCAAGGTTGGATAAAGCACAGGGACAAATATCCAAATGAATGGAAACACATGAACTATGAACCAAAGGCTGAGGGGCCCCCAACTGGATCAGGCCCTCTGAATAGGTGAGACAGTCGATTGGCTTGATCTGTTTGGGAGGCATCAAGGCAGTGGTACCAGGTCCTGGGCTCATTGCATGAGTTAGCTGTTTGAAACCTGGGACTTATGCAGGGATTGGCTCAATCTGGGAGGAGGGGACTGGACCTGCCTGGACTGAGTCTATCAGGTAGATCCCAGTCCTGGCAGAGGCCCTGATCTGGAGGAGGTGGGAATGGGGGGTGGGCTGGGGGGCAGGGGAGGGGGCAGGAAGGGAATCTGTGGCTATTGTGTAGAACTGAATAGTATTGTAAAATAAAATTAAATTAAATAAAAAAAAAGAAAGAGCCAATAACAGAAGGCTTTTAACAAAGTAAAGAGAATAAGATCAAGTCTGAATGTTTTAGAAATCCTCACAAACTTACTCAGTGAAGGAAAATAACTTTTCATATCTTTAGAAGGGTACTTTATTGCAACATGTGAAAGTTCTGTGGTAGGACTCAAGTGGTGAACAATAGAAATGGGGAAAACTAGAAAAATGTTGTAAAGGTAAAAAGGAAGACCCTTCTGTGTAGTATAAAGAAAAGACCTTCCTATAATCTATCTATCTATCTATCTATCTATCTATCTATCTATCTATCCATCCATCCATCCATCCATCTATCATCTATCTATCTATCTATCTATCTATCTATCTATCTATCTGTCTCTTTCTATCTAATCTATCAATCAATCAATCAGTCTCTCTGTCTATCATTTACATAGATGCCATTGCTGTGAATGATAATTATGGTTACTATTGTGAAAATACTGGAGAGAAACCGAATTGTGGATCTATCTATCTACCTATTTTTCATCTATCTGTCCATCATCTATCTACCATCTATTTGTCTCTCTGTTTATTTATCTATATATCTATGGATCTAGCTATCATCTATCTGTCATCTATCTACTTAGGTGTCATTATTGTTAATGCTAACTATGGTTACTATTGTGAATGAAAGAAAGAAAATAGAATTGTGGAAAAATGATGTGTTAGTTGCTTTTCTTGTTATGGCAACAAAAAATCTGAACAAGACTACTTAAGACATAAAAGTTTATTTTGCACTGCAGTCTACAGAGAAGCCTGATATGGCTAGGGATGTACGCACCAGGAGTCTAAAGTTTCTCGTCATGTTGGATTCACAGTTAGGATGTAGAGATAAATGAATGTTACCTCCATTATCTTCTTTTTACTCTGTCTGGGACTCCAACCCATGGAATTATGCAACTCATATTTACCATTTGTCTTTTCACCTCATTAGTCTAATCAGGGAAATAACCTCACAGGTTTGTCCAGGAATTTGTTTCCATGGTTATTCTAAATCTCATCAAGCCTACAACTGAGATTATTGATCACAAATGAAAGGCTCTGTTTTGACATGATGCAGAACTACTTATAATGCCTTTCATAGAACTGTCAGGCAAGTGTGTACCATATCATACGGAATTCAGAGATTTCTAAGTGTGAACTATTCACTTGGCAGAGTATATATTTTGGATATTATGTAATAATATTGCTAACTGAGAGTAAATAGAATCCTGACTGCTGAGCACTGACTAGGCCAGCATTTAGGTTAAAAAAAAAAGGAGTAATTAATGAGGGAAACCTAGAAAAGTTGGTAGATAATCACAGCAGAGTATATGGAAAGCAAGCTAATAAAATGTAGGAGTTCAAAAGGAGGACTGTTGCTGTGGGGTTTGCTTACCCAACACTGGCAAGTGAAGAAGCAGTGGAGTGAATTGGAGGATGTATGGTTTGTTCTTTACAAGACTGGTTATTATGGATACACAGAGATTAGATCAGCAAATATGGATTGAACAGATTAAAATAATCAAAATCAGCAAATGTAAAGAATATTAGGACTTGCTGTAAAGAACTACAAGTAAATGGAGTAGAGTATGGAATGCATTTTAAAACAGGGAGAAGTTTTGTAATATTAAAAATGTACAGTATGAGCTGAATTGTTGATATCATCTGGATATTTGATTTCTAAAGCAGAATTTGTCAGAAGATTGTTCTCATTTTCCTTTCCAAACATGGTTCTTTCTAGTCTCTGGCATTCTTCTGCTGAGCATTGTTTGTAAAAAAAAAAAAAAAAAAAAAAAAAAAAAAAAAAAAAAAAAAAAAAAAAAAACACCAAAAACAAAACAACAACAAAAAACTACCATTTTATGTCTTAAAAAATTTTAAACTCTATATTGTCAAATGTTTTATCACTTTGTTTTATTTGTTCTCTTCTCCATTTCCTTATTCCCACCTTTTTTCTTCCCTCCTTCCCTGCTCATTTCTATCTGATTTCCTTCTTCCATATCTCATACCTTCCCTTTCTCCCTTTTTTCACATAGGAAGGGATAGAGATGTGAACAAAGACTTGGATGCACATAAAACATTCAATTGACTCTTCCTCTGGTGAGATTTGAAGCAGAAAGGAACTAGAAGTTTCCCCTGTACCATGAGTGAGGAGATAAATGGAACTGATATGTTGAGCTAGGAAAGTAGGTGGTTAAATTTACATGAAATTACGAGTAACATGAATACCTAAGGTACAGATGCAATTTGTTGATTGAGGGAAAAAAGTATTTGATGAGAAAAGTGTGAACAAACTATTGGATACATTGAATGAATCACATATATATGTTACTCACATATATACGCTCAAATGATCAGGAATCATCACAGATATGAGAGAAGGCAATGTGGCATTCAAAAAGCTAAAGACGTAATGAACTGGTTACTAGTGGAATGTAAAGTGTACAGGTAACAAATGGAACTTCATATCAGTAGTTTCAGAAATGCATGTATTTGAGATTAGTATAAGGGAAGAATTTATTAAATATATGTTCAATTATTTAATGTTTTTGAGTATTTTGTATTAAGTGTAGCTTTAAAATTCTCAATTGCATATGCTATTATAAATTTACATTGCACAAATATTGACAAAATTAACTAAGAAATTTACAAAAGAGAATAGGATATTTAAGTTTTTAATAAATTTAATTTGAAGTCATACTATTTTATAAGAACATAATATTCTTATCATAACACAAATGCTTTAATTATTATTGGTGCAATAAATTGGGAATTTTCTCTTTTTCTTTTTTTTTTTTTAGTTTTTCTGTTTAATGAGTTGGATTCTCTCAAATTGCTCTAGAAACAGATTTCTGAAGCTGAGAATTACGTATCATAGTAGTTGAGTTTAGTTGAGGAAATAGCAACAAGGACCTTCTTGGATAAATGAAATGACATTGGATATTTAAAGGCAATATTCATGCCTCATATAAAAGAAATCTTTCATGGCATATTTTATAGACTCAGAAAATGACACTGTTCCTTCCTTTAACAAATATGAAGAAAAATAACCTGTCAGAAAGAATACTTTAGGCTATCTGAGCAAACTGACTTGTGACATCTTAAAGGAAACCAAATCTAATTTAATTAATAATATGATACAAAAGCTGTTTACATAGAAATAATATTTAAACAAGCAAAAGTAACAATTTAAAAATACACCATTTCTGTTTTGTGTTGTTGATAATATAATTATGCAATAATTTATATGATAATCTTCTGGCATAATTTAATTATTTTGTGGTCTCCATATAGAACTAGGATATAACATTTAATTTTATATCCAACTATATATATACTTATATATATATATGTGTGTGTGTGTGTGTGTGTGTGTGTGTATCTACACATATTCGTATATTCCTAAAGTCTTTGTGAAAGTAATTTAATATTAATAAGTCTGCAATTTTAGTCTAGTAAACAGAAGTCCTATTATGTTGCTTTTTTTTCCAGTTAAGGAGGTTTACTTTGCACAATGGTTACATTTTAATCTCAACATTAAAACACTGGCTAATCTTAAACAAAGTATTTATCAATCATGGAAAAACTTTGATCTGTAAATGTCTCGTCTCTCTCTCTGAAACCTTTATTTAAAAAGCATAAAAGTCTGTAATTACCATATTTTTTCAGTGTTTCTCCATTTTAACATTTTGATTGACCTTGAAGAAACTGACATGATATTCCACCAGCACTAGTAATTAGAACACCATTATGCCCTTTATTTAACTCAGGAGATATTTAGACTTTGATCAATGAACTCATTACACTTATTGATTGATAATTATAATGCATTACTTGCCAACTTCTCTGCCTCCCTCATTAATTGGCCTGCTGTACTCTAGAAATATTGTAGCTACATGTTTGACATGCATTATGTCAGATGTTTCATTATGTTTTTACACTCAACTGGTGCTCAATTGTTCTCTTCCTTCACAAAATTCTGTTTATATTTACTGTAGTTTATTGATCTCTTTAATATGGGTACAAGCAGCTTCTACTACCTGCATTTTTCTGTGTTCTTTAAAGTCCATATTTTTAGAATACTATGAAGGAACCCAAAATGTCCTGGCTTTAGCTATTCTCAGATTTCTGATGAGTGTATTTATATTAATTTGTTTATTTTTGTTACTGAATATCAAAAATAGCACCTTGGGACTGGAAAGATTGCTCAATGGTTGGTGTGCATACTATTCATGCTAAACACCGTTCAATTTTCAGCATATATAACCACACAGTTCAAAACCATCTCTAATGCTACCTCCTCAGGGTCTGAAAACTTCTGTTCTTTTGGGCATTTTCATTTGTGTTTACTGACAGCCCCTTCCCTAAACATATGCATAATAAATAATAATAAAATGATAATTTAAAAAAACCTAAAGTCTTTTTCAGGTTTCGTAAGCATACTTGCAATGGAATCATCTTTAGATATTTAGATACTTTTATTTTGTTGGTGTTGTTAAATGAAATTCTTTTTTCCCCCAGATTTTTAAAAGACAGTGTAAATGTTTGTGTTCATATGTCAGCATATAGATTTGTAAATGAGAGTAGATGCCTACAAAGACCAAAGTCATCAGAAGTCCCAGAGATGGGATTATAGGCATTCTATTGCCACTCAATATATGTACTGAACATCAGTCCTCTACAAGAGAGTATGTTCCCTTAACCACTGAGTATACTATGCAGTTAGTTAACTGGAATTTAAAAAATGGAAGATCCCCTTGATATTGTAGTCTTTATTTAAATCAAAGATGCTTAAATTTAGCCTTTCAACTTAATAATTTAATACTAGTGTGGAATGTGGTAGGATTTAAGAGATAAGTGTGCAAACATCATTCTCCCCTCCCTCCCTCTTTCGCACCATCTCCTCTCTCCTCCCACTTCTCTTTCTTTCTTCTTTGATGCAGTGTTTCATGTAGCCCAGATAGACCTTGTATACATAACTGTACAACTGAGAATGGCATTAAAACCTAACGCCCATACCTCACTTTCAAAGAATTTATATTTTAGGCACATGCCATCTCTTTCAACTAAATATGTTTCAACTATAAATTTAGGCAAATTTATTTAGGCAAATGTCTCAGCAAGTGAGACATTTCTTTGTTTAATAATTTTACCTAGCCATTTAAGGTATTCTAAGTTATCATCATCTGGGCCTAGAGAGTGATATTTACGTTAGTTGTCATTTAAAATGTTAATAACAATACTTTATACTTCTTCTTTCAAAATAACGTGATTTACAGCTGTTGGCAGCATTTCAAATATTGCTTCCCTTCATGAGGAGCTTTTTAAACGTGTGATGTTTTCTTCATCCATTCATTTACTTAATCATATTTGTACCCACATAAATAATTAAGGCCCCTAGACCACTGAGAACAATTATACTTTACTTTTAAAATTCTTAGTATATTTTTTCCAACTTCAATATGATGTATGTCTTCATAAATAAATATAATGATGTATTGGACTTCAATGGCTGTAAATTCTAGACATTGCTACTCCTACCTCTTGAAGCATAAACTCTGTTAAATCATAAAATATACAGATAAAAGGAAAAAGTAGAAAGTTATAAAAATTTGTCATAAAATCTAGTAAAATGCACCTGCATCAAATGATAGATGAGTCACATGAGTTGAAGAAGAGTTATAGCCATAATTACTGTAAACAAAGACAATAAATTATAATTGTTATTTGTTGAAATTTTCCTTAATCCATCCACTTTCCATTATTACTTTTTGCTTCATCTCATTGCATGATTTTAATAGTTTCTTAATTAGATTTGATCCCTCCACTTTTTAATCACACTGCTACATGATGGGGTATTGCCTGGTTTACTCTGCATATGTTTCTCATGTTTTTTGGTTTCTTTAAATGAGTTCTCAGTAGCAAATCCTTGGTACAGGATGTTTGGATTTTCTAATTTGCATTCTTTCAGCTGAATTTTTAAGGAAAGGACTAAAATCATCGACAGAAACTGAGTAAAAGTATTATTTCAGCTAAAATAGAATATTGTGAAATGTTTCACATTTATTTTTTATTATTTTTGTTCTTCTGAATTTGCTTATGTGTATCACAACAAGGACAGAATAATAAAAAACACACTTTTATAAATATAAAGTAAGGGCTTGGATGTAGTTCAGTGAGTAAAGTTTCATTGTACAAGCACAAGAACCTGATTTTAGTTGCACAGCAACCACATAAAGAGCTAAACACAGTGGCATGTACCTGTAATGCCCATGTCAGAGAAACAGAAACCATACAATAGCTTGGGCTTGCACACTTACTGCTCAGATCAATTGATGAGCTCTAGTGAGAGATCCAAACTAAATGAATAAAGTGGAGAGTGATAGACATCAGCCCCTGGGCTGTACATGTAAGCACATATGCAATGATGTGTACATCCCTCTATACATCTGTATATCATGTACACATATACACAAACCATATACACATGTCCCCACACAAGCAAATATATTGTGTAGAAGAGTCTATAATGCCTAAACCTATTTATGCTTAAAATTCAATATTATTTGATACCCTGACATGTAAATATGAAAATATTAATTTCACATATGTTTTATTTCTTAAAAATATTTTTTTCTTTTTTATTTATTCTATTCTTGTGCAATACATCTGAACTTCATCCCAAATTTCCTCCTGTTCTCCCAGCCTCCCCCTCTCTTGGTCCTGACCTTCCCTCTCCCTCAGATCCACTGCTTCTCAGTTTCTTTCAGAAAGGAGCAGACCCCCTAGGGATAGCAAACAAACAAACAACACATAAAAGGATGAAACAAGACTAAACACAAACCCTTATATCAAGGCTGGTTGAGACAACCCGGTAGGAGGAAAATGGTCTCAAGGGCAGAGAAAAGAGTCAGAGACACCCTCTTCCCTACTGTTAAGAGTCCCTCAAAATCCCCAAGCTGAACAGACACAACATATACGCAGAGGACCTAGTGCAGACCCATGCAGGATCCATGATTGCTGCTTCAGTCTCTATCCTCAACCACACCCTAGTCTATCCTCAAAATCTATACTAGTTTCTTACCCAGAGATCCACTTGTCTTCTGTAGTAGAATATTTTAAGCTGTGGTACTTTTGTTTATGTTGAATTTGTCTAACTCTGTGAAGCTTTGTTACTGTGCCTATGTAAAACTCCTGTTGGTCTGATAAAGAACTGGTCAATAGCAAGGCGGGAGAAAGGATAGGCGGGAGTAGCAGGCAGAGAGTATATACAGAGGGGGAAACTGGAAAGAGCAATCTAAGCTAGAGGATCCAGAGAAGAACTCTAGGGTACAGGCACCCAGCTACACAGTGAGCCGTGGAGTGAGAGTAAGATTTACAGAAGTTAGAGAACAGGAAAGGCCCAGAGGCAAAAGGTAGTCGGAATAAGTTAAGGAAAGCTGGCAAAAAAAAAAAAAAAAAACTAAGCTAAGCTAAGGCCGGGCATTAATAAGTAAGAATAAGCCTCTCTGTGTGATCTATTTGGTAGCTGGGTGGCAGGTCCCCAAAAAAGACCGAAAACAACCAGCAACAGTCTCCAAGCCCTTCTTGTTACTTAGTTTCTCTGGGTCTGTGGATTATAGCATGATTATCCTTTACTTTATGACTAATATACACTTGTAAGTAAGTAAATACCATGCTTGTCTTTGAGTTTGGATTACCAACTTAGGATAATTTTTTTTCTAGTTTTATCCATTTGACTGCAAATTTCATGATATAATTTTTTAATAGCTGAATAATACTCCATTGTGTAAATTTATCATATTTTTTTCTGTCTATTCTTTGTTTGAGAACCATCTAGGTTGTTTCTACTTTCTGGTTATTGTGAATAAAGTTTCTATAAACATAGTTGAACAAGTAGCCTTTTGGTAGGATGGAGTATCCTTTGTACATATGCCCATGAGTGGTTTGGCTGGGTCTTGAGGGAGTTTGATTCCCAGTTTTCTGAGGAACCACCATATTCATTTCCACAGTGGCTGTACAAGTTTGCTCTCCCACCAGTAGTGGAGTAGTGTTCCATTTGCTCCACATCCTCTTAAGAATGTGCCATCAATTGTGCTTGCTGATCTTAGTAATTCTGACTGGTGTAAGATGGAATCACAAAGTAGTTTTATTTTATATTTACCTAAAAAATAAGAATGTTCAACATTTCTTTAATTGTTCCTCAGCCATTTGAAATTCCTCTATTGAAAATTCTCTGTTCAGATCTGAATCCCATTTTTTAAATTGGATTACTGGGTTTGTTAATGCCTAGTTTATTAAGTCCTTTGTATATTTCGGACATTAACCCCTGACAGATGTGGAGTTGGTGATAACTTTTCCCATTCTGTAGGCTGAAAATTTGTCCTTTTGATTGTGTCCTATAGCTGGAGTTTTCTCCAGTCCTGCCTGGCCCATGGTTAGGCCAAATATTTCTCACCCTCCAGTCCCATAGCCACTCAGACCCAACCAAGTAAACTCACAGTTTACAAACTGTATGGCCGTGGCAGGCTTCTTGTTATCTAGTTGTTTTTTTTTTTTTTTTTGTTTTTTTTTTTAATCTTAAATTAACCCATTTTTATTAATCTAAAAGTTGCCACGTGGCTTGTGGCTTCCGGTATCTTAACATCTTCTCATGGCTGTAGCTGGCAGTGTCTCTTTGCCTCAGCCTTCCTGTTCCCAGAATTCTCTTCTCTACTTTTCCCACCTGACTGGCTACTGGCCAATCAGCATTTTATTTATACAGAGCAATATTCACAGCAGTGTCCTTTGCCTTACAGAAGCTTTTCAGTTTCATGAGGTCCCATTGATTAATTATCAGTCTTAGTGCCTGAACTACTGGTGTTCTGTTAAGGAAGTTGTCCCATGCAACAATGCATTCATGGTTGTTTCCTACTTTCTCTTCTATCAGGTTCAGTGTGTCAGGTTTTATGTTGAGTTCTTTGAGTCACTTGGACATGGTGACAAATATGGATCAATTTGCATTCTTCTGCATACAACCATTCAGTAAGACCAGTACCATTTGTTGAAGATAATTTTTTTCCATTGTGTGTTTCTGGCTTTTCATCAAAAACTGGCTGTGTGGGTTCACAGGTGTGTGGGTTTAAAACTGCATCTTCAATTTGATTCCATTGACAAATGTGTCTGTTTTTATGCCAAAAATATTTGGTTTTTATTATTATAGTTATGTTATACAGAAATAAATCTAGGTTGGTGAATATTTTCAGAATTGTTTTAACTATACTGGGATTTTTTTATTTTCCATATGAAATAGAGTTTTATTCTTTCAAGGTGTACAATTATGTTGAAATTTTGGTGGGAATTGTGTTGAATCTTTCTATGGCTTTTGGTAGGATGGCAATTTTTACCCAGTTAATTTTAACAATACATGGACATGGGAGATCTTTCCCTCTTTTAATATCTTCTTTGATTTTTTTCTTCAAAGATGAAGTTTTTATCATAAAAATCTTTCATTTGCTTAGTTAGGGTTACCCCCAAGCCATACTGTTTATGGCTATTGAGAAGGGTGTTGTTTCCATGGTTTCCTGTTCAGTCAGATTGGCATTTATATATAAGAAGACAGCTGTTTTTTTTTTTTTTTTTTTGGTTAATCTTGTATCCTGTCACTTCACTGAATGTTTTTATCAGATGTAGTAGTTTCCTGTTAGAACTTTTGGGGTCCCTTATTTATACTCTCATATTACCTGCAAATTATGATGTTTTGACTTTTTCCTTTCCAACTTGTATCCCTTAATTTCTTTCTATTGTCTTATTGCTCTAGCTAGAACTTCAAGTACTATATTGAATAGACATGGAGAGAGTGGACAGCCTTGTCTTATTCCTGATTTTAGTGGAAATGCTTTGAGTTCCTTTTCATTTATTTTTATGTTGACTATATGATTGCTATAATTATCTTTAATATGTTTAGGTATATCCCTTGTATCCTTAATTCTTCCGAACTTTTATCATAAAGTTTTGTTGTTCTTTTTTGTCATAAGTGCTAAAAAAAAAGCATATTCTTTTTTGTTTAGGTGAATTGTTCTGTAGATATCTGTTAAGTCCATTTTGCTTATAATATCTATTAACTTGAGCATTTCTCTGTTTAACTTTTGTCTGTATGTCCTGTCTGTTTGTGAGAGTAGGCTTTTGAAATCTCTATCAGTGTGTGAAGGTCAATAGGTGATTTAAAATGTAGAGGGTTTTTTTTTTTTTTTTTTTCTTTCAAACATAGGTTCTCTTTTGTTTAGGGCATAGACGTTAAGAATTGAAATATCATCTTGGTAGAGTTTTCTTTTGATGATAATGAAGTTTCCTTTCCCATCTACTTTGATTAATTTTGGTTTGAAATCTATATTGTTAGATATTAAAATGGCTATACCAGCTTGTTTCTTAAGTACATTTGATAGGAGAATCTTCCTATCCCTTTACTCTGAGGTAACATCTATCTTTAATTTTGTGGTGTGTATCTTCTAAACAGCAGAAGGATGATTCCCATTTTTGCATCCATTCTGTTAGTCTGTCTCTTTTTATTGAAAAAAAAAAAGAGTCCATTGATATTGAGAGATATCAATGACAATGACCAATAATTGTTTTTGTTTGTTTCTTTTCTTTCTTCTTCTTCTTCTTTATTTATTTATTTTTTTTTTTTTTTGGTCACCTTACCTGGCTACAGTCTACACAGTGAGTGGGCATTTCCTAAAAATAAATTTATTCATTTAATTTCATCTCGAATGCAGGTTCCCCTTCCTCGTTTTCTCCCATTCCCTCCCCCACCTCCACTCCCTAACCTTCCTCATCCACTCCTCCTCTGTTTCTGTTCAGAAAAGGACAGGCATCCCAAGGGTGTCAACAAAGCATGACATATCAAGTTGAGATAGGACTAAGCTCCTTTCCTTGTATTAAGGCTGGACAAGGAAACCCAGTTTGAGGAGTAGGTTCCCAAAAGCCAGCCAAAGCATTAGGGACAGGCCCTCTTCCCCTTTCTAGGAGTCTCTCAAGTAGACCAAGCTACTTATCTGTCACATATATGTAGAGAGTCTTGGTCAGTCCCTTGCAGGCTCCCTGCTTGTCAGTCAGACTCTGTCAGCTCCTATGAGCCTCATTGGTTATTTCTGTGGTTTCTCTTGTGATGACATTGAATCCTCTGTCTTGTACAATCCATCATTCAACAGAATACTCCAGCTCAGAACAGCACTTTGGCCAAGTGCTTGACTGAGTATCATTACATCTGTTTCCATCACTTATTGGATAAAGACTTTTTGATGATAATTGGAGTAATCACCAATCTGATTATAGGAAATGGTCAGTTCAGGCTACCTATCCATTACTGGTAGGAGTCTTAGCTGGGGTAATCCTTGCAGATGCTTGTGAGTTTTCCTTGATCTAGGTTTGTACCTGACCCAAAAATGCACCCCATACCCAGAATTTTCTTTTAGTACTTTCCCTTTCCATGAGTCCCCCAGTCTGATCCCTCATGTTACAATCCCCACCCACCCACCACATTCTACCCAGGAAATCTACTTCTTTCCAGAGAAATCCATGCCCCTCTGGGCCTTCCTTGTTACCTAGCCTCTCTAAGGCTATAGACTGTAACATGGTTATCATATGCTTTACAGCTAATTTCCACTAATGAGTGAGTACATGCTATGTTTGTCTTTCTCCCCCAGGATACCTCATTCAGAATGATTTTTTTTCTAGTTCCATCTATTTGCCTTCAAATTTACTGATGTCATTGCTTTTAACAGCTCAGTGATATTATATTATGTAAATGTACCACATTTTCTTTATCCATTCTTCAGTTGAGGGACATCTAGGTCATTTCCAGTTTCTGGGTATTATTAATGACACTGATATGAGCTTAGCTGTGTAAGTGTCCTTATGGTATGATTGAGATATATCCAGATATGGCACAGCTGGTTCTTGAGGTATATTGATTCCCATATTTCTGAGAAAGTGTCATATTGACTTCCAAAATGGCTGTACAAATTTGCATTCCCACCAGAAGTGTTCCCTTTGCTCCACATCCCCTCTAGCATAAACTGTCATTAGTGTTTTTTTTTTTTTATCTTAGCCATTCTGACTGGTATAAGATGGAATCTCAGAGTCATTTTGATTTTCATTTCCCTGATAGCTAAGGATGTTGAACATTTATTTAAATGTAACTCAGTCATTTGAGTCTCCTCTGTTGTGAATTCTCTGTTTAGATCTGTAGCCAATTTTTAAATTGGATTATTTTATTTGATTGTTGGATGTCCAGTTTCTTTCTTAGTTCTTTATGTAGTTTGAAAGACAGCCCTGTGTCAGATGTAGGGCTGGGGAAGATATTTTCCCATTCTTTAGGCTACAATTTTGTTCTATTGACAGTGTCCTTTGCCTTTGACTGACTTTTCAGTTTCTTGAGGTCCCATTAATTGTCAGTCTCAATGTCTGTGCTACTGGTATTATATTCAGAAAGTTTGACCAATGACTATTAATTATTGATATTTTATTGTTGTTGATGATGAGTATGTGTATACTCCCTTTCTTTGGATTTTGTTGCTATGGTATTATTTATTTCCTGTGTTTTCAAGGTTTACAGAAGTGGGGTTGGGTGATGGACAAGATGAGTGTCTGCTGCTTGGACCTTTTGGTTCTTAATCTAAAGTGAGAGTGTAGAAGGCTTTGTAGGGCAGATGGGACTCTTAACTGTTCTGGATGGCAACACCTGCCAGATGTGTATTTTTTATAGAGTTGTATTCTAGTGCCATGGATATGGCTCAGTCAAAAATGTTTGCTGTGCAAGCATGAACATCTGAGTTTGGATCTCCAGCACCTTCACAAAAAAATTAAAGACAGGAGAATGGATTGTTGAGTTCCAACATCTGTGAGAGACATATTCTATCAAAAAAAAGGGGGGGAACACAATAGAGAAAATACTAACACTGGCCTCTGGCCTACATACCCCTATGTCTTCTCCCCCTCCCTCTCTCTCTCTCTCACACACACATACACATGACTTGTTGATTTTTCATATTCAAATTTGACCTAATTAATGAATGTGTGAGGAGGATAAAGGGTATGTCAGTGGGCATTTGGTGGCTATTTTCACATTATCATTCAATTTAGTACAACGTTGGGACTATATTATATACTTAACTTTTACATGACAAAGATAGCGGTTTCTAAAATTTTGATTGAATTAATTATATTGAAATTAATCATTAAAATTTTAAACAATTTTTCAACTATCATCTAGGAGAGTGAAATCTGGATTTATAATATGTACCTTATGTATTCATAATATACATAAATATTCTCTTTATATAATATGACAATAAAGGAAATTTTTCATTTTACTTAAAAAAAAAGAAGTATGGATGATCTATAAATTGTATTGGCAGACGAAACTAGTGAAGATGAAATTTTATTGATGGACATATATATTTCCAGGAAAGTTCCTGTTAATATCATCCACGTTGATTGAAGAAGCAGAGGTTTAGTTCAGCGAATATTTTATTATTTCTTAATCATTTTTTATTTGTCATGGAATCAAGCATATTCTGCATCTTACTTGATTAATGAAAGTTATGAGAAATTCTAGTTTGTCTCAATACAGTCAAATAAAAAAAGGTAGCACATCTTCCTGGCTGTAGTATATCCCCATAGGTCGATTGATTTGCTTTTTTTGGACAGCTTAATTGTGCTTGCGTTAAAAGCAGCTGACTAACAAAAAAAAATCCAGAATAAAATGTGCAGAAATATTCATGACAGGAGAATCTAGAGATATAAACTCTGTGGTTAGGCCAGTTTATAATGCAGAGAGCTCAAACAAAGGAATTCGAAATTGATCTTATTCTAAACAAGAAGTACATAGTTGTTTTGAAATTTGAAAGGAAAAATAAGGAATTCCATTTCTCTGTAATATCTTTGAAAAATGTATATAAAAACTTTGAGGAAAATAAATCCCAACATGACTAACTGAACCAGAGACTATTGTATTAGAGGACAAACTCAGGAGGTGGTAGCATACCAGTTTGGGATATACTGAGTTAAGTGTGTCAACAAGAGACACAGTGCATATAACAATTTAGTAAGAAATTACAATCCATATCTAGAGCTTATCAAACAACTCTGCTGCTAAACATTGTTAAGCATTTGATATTTGAAATCCAATATGTGTATATTCACAGAAGAAAGCAACTCTTACTTTTTACAGAGAGCAAGGAGTCTGAGAGGTAACTCAGTAGATAAAGTGCTTTCTGTTCAGTCATGAAAACTCAAATTCAGTTACCCAGCACACATGTCAAACTGCAGGTATACATCTGTAATTCCAGAGCCTTCTGGGTGAGGTGTATGTATGAATCTCCCTAAAGTTCACTGGCCATCTATAGGTTCATTAAAAGATCATATCTCAAAAAGAAATGCTGAGATTAAGTAATAAAAACAACTAGGTTTGACTTCCGTCCTCCATATGTGTACATGTGAGTATGAACACACTTGAACACAAAGCACACATAAAAATGAGACAAAATCCTCTGAAAAGGGAATAATATACTGGAAGCGACACTGACAGAATGATTTTAGATTATATTTGGCACTTTACACAACAAAGCATTTGTATAAATTGTGATTTTTCTTGTCACTATAATGCTTTTGGAATATGATGATGTCTGTTTTTCACTCAAATACAAGTGAGAAAAACTCACCTACATGAGTTTAAAAGATATGTAGGAGGTTATCTTCACCAGACTTAATTGTGCTTCAAACTCTGTTCGATCTGAATCAAAAGTTGTTTCTTTCCTCACAATGGCATACTACACATAGAAGGAAATTTCTGAACAAAACAAGCTCTGAGTGCATTTATATAACAAGGACTTGGGAATGTCAAGGTGTGAAAATGTATGAGTGAGTTCTCTGTAAGTAATTTCCTCCACTCAGTCCCCACAGTCTAATAGGGACACAGTTACTCCTTTTTCCATTCCCAGGTTTCCTAATTATCTAGAACATTCTTGCTCTATTTCCTCTTACTCTTTGTTATACACTTTTTCCCCTGTTTCTCTCTCTCTAAGCATATATAGAAAGAAAGGGGTGTGGGGGAGGGGGAGCACTCCAATCCCACTTTGTTGCATGCCTGCTCATCAGCAGAACAAATTCCCCCAGCTCTCTACTTCTAATCAGAAGGAAGCAATTTCCTTTTGCACCTGACTGACTCTTCTACTTGGTGCTTATAGCTAACTGTTCTCCCACATTCCCTCCAGGTACTCAATTGAAGCTTTTAGTTAGAACTAAAGTTCACTCTTTGAACACCTCATCACAGATTATCTAAGTTATTTCTATACACTTTCCAGCTATGTGGAATTTGGACACCAAATTTAATTAAGAATCTGTAGATAATAGTCCTCTTAAATGAAATATGGCAGCTTAAGAGAAGCAAATATCGCATATTTTCTTTCATTTATAGACACTATTGATGCATACACACATATATGACCAGAAAGCAGAAGGAATCAAGGGAGCTTGGAGAAGGGAAAACACAAGCAAATATAATCATACTCATCCATGAAAATGTCCCAGAGAAACTTATTTTCATGCTACCTAAAATTTTAGAAATATCAGAATAACATACATATGATCTAAAAATTTTTACATGATTTTAAGATTTACCCTATATTTATTTGAGTATATACTGTTTGTCAATGTAAACATAAAACTCATGGTCATTACTATTACCATTTATTATACACTTTCTGTCTAGACATTATATACTAAATAGCTACTATTTTGTTTGATGGTGTTTTCTCTCTTCTCGTTCTCCTCCTTCCCTCTCACTCTCTCTGCCTCTCTCTCTGCAGCCATATATATGAGTATATGTACATTTACAAGCATATATGCATATAGAAATATAATGAGATTTTATATATCTGGGGTCCACACATGCCAATCTAGCTCAACAATTCATTATGTATTTGATATTGTCAATATATAATAAATAAGCAAATAGAATTTCAAAGTTACAGAGTTGCTCAAGATAAAGCTAGTTTAAATTTTTTTAAGTTTTAAGAACAATTGAATAACTGACTAAAGTGAACTTACACTGCCAAAAATATCTAGAATGCATGTTTTGAAAAAATATTTCTTTATTATATATTTGAATGCATAGATGCAGATTATGTGAGTTGGTTCTCCCTTTTTATGCTATGGGTGGCAGAATTGAATTCAGATGGTAAGGCTTGGAGCTAGGTGTCCTACCCCTAAGCCATACCAAAGGTTTCCAATGTTTATATTTAGATATATTTATCAACCACAAAATTCATTGACTATATACACAAAAATATATTGAACACATAAAGCAATAGCAGTTATAAGTCACAGAAATAGAGGCAAAGATAAAAGACTTGAAAAATTATATTTTATACCCAATGGTAATGACTTAAAGCATTTTCTATACTTACTTGCTATCTGATTGATTGGTCTTGAATCTGAATTTATATATTATACTCAAATATAGCTTTTCTTCTCAAGTACATGAGGACACAGGAGAAGCAGCCTTCTCAGTAGTGATGGAAACACATTTTGTTTAAGCAAGGCATCCAATAGTGACACTACTTGCCTTTGAACTTAAGTTGCTAAATCAAGTCAGAACCACAGATCACCTTCTCAAGACTATAACAGGAAAGCTGATGTGAGAAAGAGAGCTCCAGCAGCTTCTGTAATGTATAGTGTATAATGTATAGAAAGCTACAGCTACCCATCTAACTAAAGCAATCAGGTGGGGCTTATTGGTCCCCACCTTGTTATCACCCATCTTGTTAGGGCTTTCATACCAATCTACACTTTGTTAGAATCTAAGATCTTTTAATCAGCTGTTTTTCCTTTTCCTGGTTATGGTCAGATATACTTTGCCTAAATCTACTGTGGAAGGAAAGAAATGGCTGGCAAATTAAAACAGAATCCCTAAAACCAGAAAGACATCTCATCGGGTTTGCCTGTTACTCACGTTTTTTAAAGACCCTCAACAGGTGTAGATTTCTTGAGTACTCTGACTGCCTTTTCTTCACATCCCACAATAATTATGTTATACCTTTGCTCTTGATGAATCCCTCAGTGCCTTGGCAGTTACCATCTATGTCAGTGAGGTCTAAGAAAAAACACACAATCCATGTCCCCAATTTAGAAATTGGAAAACAGACACAAATATACCAAGGAATGTTGTCTGCAAAAATAAAACCTGACTGAATATAATGTATCAGAATCAAATGACCAGAATATAGTAACTCATACCAAAGATTTCTTTTTTCCATTGCCTTCACTTTGCTATTCATTCATTATCAAAGATGTAGTAACTCTGGAATGAGGGTTAATAGGAATAGATAAGTCTGTCTCATTCACTTACTAGTGGGTCACAAGCCAATTAGTTATCAGTTCAATTTATTACACTTTGTGGTGATATTTTATTTGTGCAGAAATATGATATTTTATTTGTATGTTAATAAATAAAGTTTGCCTGGAGATCAGAGGTCATAGCAAGCTGTAAACAGAAGTCAGGCAGTGGTAGTACATGCCCTTATTCCCAATCACATGGCAGACAGAGTCTCGGTGTGGTCAAGGACACAGCCAGGCATGGTGGCACATGCCTTTAATCCCAGTATCAACCATAGAGACCTGGAGATCTGTATAGACAGGCAGTGAAGAGGAAGTGATGTGGCTGGGCTTAGAGCCAATGAGAAGGCAGAACAGGAAGGCAATATAGGTGCAGATTAGGCAGGAAGGTGCTCTCTTGGGAAGCTATGGCAAGGTGGTAAAATGAGGTTAGTTGGTGGCTAGTGCTTTGATCTCTACGGCTTACACCCATGTATTTGTTTCTGTGTTTCTTATTTAATAAGACTGTTTAGAAATTTGTCTATAACACCTTTTTGGTCAAGATTCTTATCCTTTTTGCTTAACAAGTCTTGGAGTTCAAACTGCAGTCAAATTTCTTAAGAAAATATATTATACTCCTAAATGCAAGTTACTTCTTTCTTTTTGTTCTGTTGGCCTTGTTTATATTTAAAAACAATTATTATTTAATGGAAACACTATAAGTGAGATGTGCTAAATTTTATCACATGGAACATATAGTAAAAGTATATTTTGATGTATCTGAGTTACTGAACTTAAGTTTTTTTCATGTAAAACATTCTTAACTTACACGCACACATCTTGCAATATAAAATGTTCATGGTAAGACTGAGTGAAATAATGGTGACAAGAGTATCATACTACTTTTAAGAAGGAAACTTTGATTCACACATTCAAAGCTGGAGGCACAGTTTCCATATATTATAATATATGAAATATGTGTTATATTAAGTATAATAATGCCCATATATGTGACACATATTGAAACAAAGATTGAAAAATAGAACTACAAACTTGTGTGTGATATTTCCTATTTCTGTAGAAATTTAATTATTTCTAAATGAAAATATTTTGTCAGAAGTGCCCATGGTTAAATTAACTCAAGTCAAATGCACTAAACACGTTAATTAGAGAGCTCTGTTATTTCTGCTTGAGTTGGTGCCTGTTGAGTGTTAGAGAAGTAAACCAAGTGAGAAGAAATATAACATGAAGAGCCTGAGTGCTGAATGACTGATTGATTGAATGTGTAGCTAGACAGCTCATGTAACCTTGGCTTCTTCATCTATAAATTGAGACAAACTATTCTTGTCTATCGAAAAATATTGTTCTGAAGATAAAGCTTGTTTTACTGATGCAGACTTCTTGGAGATCTTTACATTAAATTGCTTTATAAATTTCTCTTGTCTCATTAATAATAAATCATAATCTGCTAGAAGAAAAAATCAATGTATCTTATTTAGTAGTGAGAAAATGGGGTTTGAACCAATTTAAAGTTCTTTTAGAAGTGGGGGTTCTTATTATCGTTAACATTACTTTTAATAGTTTAGATTCCTGGCATACACTTCTTAATGTGATATTGTAATAACACAATAACTAGCATGACAAAAATGTTTAATAAGTATGCATTAAAAAAAGCAAAAAATATTTAAAAATTACTTTAAAACCATAATTATTCGGTCTCAGATAATTAGAAACCACAATAATAGGAAGGAATAAGAATGGGAGAAAACTATATTTTAATTAATTACCAGTTAATTTTTGTGGAGCTTTCAAAATACTACATAATTATTTAAATATTTCATTCATTTTTATTTAAGTTAGCTATGTCAAGCTGTAGTTAGAGGAACTAAACTAATGTTCCTCTAATTTTCCTAGGAGTTCAAGAACACCTATTACAGGACAAGGCTGAGAGTGTAAACCAGGATGTGTAAGTCCTGCATAGGGTTCAGAATGCCCATTTGCATTGTCTAGATGCCTGTCGAATAATTTTCTCTATTGATGCAAATTCTCCTTGTTAATAGAGCTGAATTAATTCAATACAGTCCAGTTTTTAAATTTAAGTATGGAGTGTGTGGTGGGGAAGTAGAATCATATGTGTAGATTAAAAAAAGATTTATTAGCTACAATGCTGTGGATAGAAACAACAAAATAGTAAGTAATAAAACAATGAAATTAGCATATTCTGAATTACAAAGTGTTAGTAAGAGCTTGTAAAATAAGATAATATAATCAGAATTGCTGGACTCACAGTGCAATCTTGATGTTTGGAAAGGGTAAATCTCATTAATAAAAGCAAATATTAATTAAATTATCTGGAATTTTTGAGACTATACTATAATTATATGTTTACTCCATTCCCTTTTCTCCCTCCACATCCTATCATATAACATTCTTTCTCTGTTTCAGTGTCATGGCCTCTTTTTTCATGAATTGTTATGGTTTGTATAGATTAGATTAGGTTCCTAAATATAACCTGTTATGTCTGTGTAATGTCACTTGCACTATGTTTTCATGGAAGGACATTTAGTTGTAGATGTAACCAACCATCTTATTAAAATAAGAAACACAGAACCAATGTAAAAGAGATAGCCGAGAGGTCAGAGCTCAGAGCTAAAATCTTACCTCCTACAGTGCTCCTAGCTTCTCCACAAGAGAGCTACTTCCTGTTTTCTGTCTTTAAATAGTCTTTCTGTTCTGCCTTCTCATTGGTTGTAAACCCAAACACATGACTGCCTCATCACTGCCTGTAAGTACCACTCTCCAGGTCTTAAAGGCGTATTTCTCCATTGCTGGCTGTATCCCTGAACACACAGAGATCTACCTAGCTCTTCTACCAAGTTGCTATGGCTTTAATAGCTCTGACCCCAGGGCAACTTTATTTATTAACATACAATTAAAATCACTTCTCAGTACAAATAAAATACCACCATATTTGGTAATGGAAAAAGACTTGACAAATCATTGCACAATCAAGTCTGTCTAACCCAAGACCTACAGGCCATAGATGACTCTGATCAGTAGTGAAAGACACACCGGAGAAAGTGTCAATATAGTTTTATAATTATGCTTTCTGTACTTTCTTTTAAATTTTTTATTTTACATTTTCATAAATGTACATATTAATACATAAAGTAATTTAACTTTATTCATCTCTCCTTTTCTTCTTCCATTCCTACAAAACTATTCTTCCCAAAAAGTCCCTCTCCTAACTACTATAATGTCTGCGTTGTTCTTTGCCTTCTTCACCTTTTTTAAACTACTGATTTTGATTACAATTGTTGTATGAGCATGAACAGTTATTACTCACTTGAGCACGAGCAATAGAGCAGCACTGCTGTACCTGATAGAGAACACAGCATAACATACCTGAAGGGGATGTCTTTCTGTATACTGCAAATATGTGTTGCTCCGATTGGTTGATAAATAAAACTGTTTGCTCTATAGCAAGACAGCTTAGAAACATGCAGGTAATTCAAAGAGAGAGACAGGAAGAAGGAAGGGGAGACACCAGGAGATGCCCAAGGAGCAACACGTTGTGGGACTCAGGTAAAGCCATGGAACATGTGGTGATACATAGATTAATAGTTATGGGCTAGTTTAATATGCAAGAGCTAGCTAACAAAAAGCTTGAGCCATGGATGTGCAGTTATAATTAATATAAGCTTCTGTGTGCTTACTTAGGGGATGTGAGTGAGGGAGATTTGTCCCAACTGCTGGCAGGCTGGGACATAGGAAACCATCCAACTACAAATAGTGCTAAAAGGTGGGGCAAGAGTTTCCACCTAAAATCTGAGAAAGCTTTTAAAAAATGATTCTAAAATGAAGCTAAAAACAGCTTCCTAGTTGTCTCTCTCAGGCCAGCTGCAGCCTGTGGGCTTGAGATATTCTATGGCAGGTAGATGGTGTGCAGGCTTGACCTGCAGCATGGCATATTCCTGCTACAGTACACAGAGGCATCTCCAAGCTGCACATTATGCTGCATGGTAGATTTAGCCTTTGGTAGTACAGACCAAAAAAAAAAAAAAAAAGGGTTTCTGGGCTACAAGCTGCTTTGATAGAAGACCCCACTGCCTCCCAGAGTCAGTGGGCAGCATGGCTCCCGGAGCTGGCAGTGAATTGTCTCCACCATGTTGAAAGCTGAGATGGGTGGAGTCAGCAGCAAAGGCTGCTGCTTCAGTACTAACCATTGCAGCTTAAAGCAATAGATTCACAATAAGGCAGATTCAAATGGAAAAAGACTTTAAATGGTTTACTGTGTGTGTAAAAATGTATGTAGGCTTGGAAGAGAGGAGAAAATAAATATAGACAGTTATATAAAGAAATAGTTTTTAAAATAAAGTCTTTAAAGAGAAAGTAAAGATAATTTAAAAAGCCACATAAAGATGGAAATTACACAGAAAGTCTGGATTATATTGTCTTTGGGATTTTTAACTGCAAAGAGACATTTGATTGTAAAAGCTGCTAAGTTAAATCAATATGTGTACTTTAAAGATATCTTGATTTCAAAATTTATGTCTAAGGATACATTTCTTTGCAAAAACAGGTCCTGCTTTTCTTTCCACAGATGAGAACCTATGTATTACTTCTAGGCTAAGATGGTTTGATCAAGGAAGACCTCTTGAGAAGTCTCCAGATGTTCCAACATTCAGATCAGCTTTAAGGCAACTGGCTCAGACAATGCAGCCATAGTTCTGAATTTTCTCAGGATCCCCATAAGACTAGTAGTGCCCCCAATCAGCAAGAAGTAGCCTAGAAAACTGTGCCCACACGCCAAAAAAAATTGTATTATGGATATTTGTCTTTGTTTAGGTTGTTGGTAACAAATTGTTATTGGTCATAGTCAATCTCTTCCTAAAGGAAGAAAGGGGGATATGATATAAAAAATATAGGATATAGATATAATAGGATGAAAGGGTATGTTATTGAATCTACTTTTAAAGAGCAACAACTTGTCTGAAATGTTTTACATTAGTATGGATTTTAGTTTATTGATACAAATTTAAAGTTAATTTTATTATATTGTATAGTTGGAGTTTTTTTCCAGTGTCAACCCAGCTCTTGCACCCACACAGACCCAAGTAAACACACAGAGACTTACATTACTTATAAACTGTATGGCTATGGCTGGCTTCTTACTATCTAGTTCTTATATCTTAAATTAACCCATTTCTACAAATCTATAAGTTGCCACATGACTTGGGGCTTACCAGTACTTTTGCATCTTACTTCCTCTGTGTCTGGCTGGCGACTCCTGATTCAGCCTTCCTGTTCCCAGAATTCTCTCTTTGTCCTCCCTATACTTCCTACCTGGCTGCTGGCCAATAAGCACTTTATTTATTAGCCAATCAGAGCAACATATTCACAGCATACAGAGGGATATCCACAACAATACTGCATGTATATTTCTACTCTTGTTTAAAGTATTTTGTTTGTACAACTCATTTGAAATTGTAGTGTATAGTTGAGAAATACAGATTAATAATTAGTAATCTACGATAATCAAACTTTTAGTCATGTTGGTTAAGTTTTCTAGGTATACATAGATATATTTCAATTAGGTAGGTGTTCTTAAAAATCTTCAAAGACCTACAGAATATGGCATTTAAAATGTTTTGGAAACTTAGACTTTCTGAACAGTGAGATACATCTGCTTCTGTCACCACCAATTTACTTCAAAGACAAATGGGCATGGATGATACTCTATATGGAGTTTTTGTTCTTCTTGGCAAAAATAGCCATTTGGGTAAGAAACTGTTCTTGCCTGGACTGCTTGACAAAATGTTGTACCGACTGGACATGCAGGACCCATGGGAAGGTGACCACTGAACTTTGCAAGATGAGATGTCCTTCAGGTTCCTGTTTCACAGAGGAAACTGCCAGACATTATACAGGACACAGAAAAAAAAATGACTGAGATACTAGGCCTATGGGCTGAAGATGGATACCCCAACATTATAGAGGAACTTTGGGTACTGTCTAGGCTGGCAACTGTCTCTGTCATTTCCAGAATTTTGGAAGTTGCTTACAATGCATTCCCTGTTTATTTAGGTAATATTATATTTTTCTGGGGTCTTTGATGTAGTTGAAGACTAGATAGTTATAATTATAATTTTCCTTGGTATATTAGATATAAAATCTTAGGCTCACAAATATAGGATAGATAGAATTTTTTTTTAATTTTAAAAAATACAAATAGACTAGATATTGCAACTGCAATTCTTGCTTGATAACTGTATTGTTATAAGTAATTTTAGTAGGTTAAAGTTAAAATCTTCCTTTTGTTAAGACAAAAAAGGGGAAGTGATGGGGGAATGTCTTTCTGTATGCTGCGAATATGTGTTGCTCTGATTGGTTGATAAATAAAACTGTTTGCTCTATAGCAAGACAGCTTAGAAACATGCAGGTAATTCAAATGGAGAGACAGGAAGAAGGAAGGGGAGACACCAGGAGATGCCCAAGAAGCAACACGTTGTGGGACTCAGGTAAAGCCATGGAACATGTGGTGATACATAGATAAATAGTTATGGGCTAGTTCAAGATCTAAGAGCTAGCTAGCTAAAAGCTTGAGCCATAGCCATGTAGTTATAATTAATACAAGCCTCTGCATGTTTACTTAGGGGATTCAAGTGGGAGAGATTTGTCCTGACCACCAGCAGGCTGGGACATAGGAAACCATCCAACTACATATAGCACTGACAAATCTGATTATCTGATTTCTTCTGCCCCAAGAACATCAACTGCATAGTGCTCCTCTGAGAGGAAGGGTCCTTTCCCCACTCATGATGAGTTGCTGAAAGACTCAGTCATGTGCTGATTTTTTGTACTTAAGCACAATTGCTGTGAGTCCACAAGTCCATCATTCATGCATGCCATGTCCACAGGACAAGTTTTCAATACTTCTGATTCCTCAGCTCTTCTATTGTTTCTGTGCCCTGTTCCATGATATTCAGTGATATTCAGTGATACTTAGTTGTAGTGATACACATATTAGTTACAAAGAGACAAGCACTCAAGAGTCATTAAACTTATCAATTTGACCTACTATGGGTCTCAGTCCTCTCTGCCCTCTTCCAGATACAGGCTTCTTCCATCATAAAGGAAATAAAGCTGTTCCTATCCCCTTCTCCATGGCTTGGTCTTCTGTTTTTCCTGGGACTTTCAATTATTTGTCTATGACAGGCAAGGAGGTCTATAATCCCCTAGATAATTACCAGCACCCTGTTACACTGTTGACATGTAACATGTGAAACTCTGAAACTGATAGAGCAAAAATAAGAACAATGTAAGCATGAATAGGGATTTTCTGAATAAGACTTCATTGCTCAAGAAATCAAACTAGTAATGGACAAATGGGACAATATTATGAATTTGAGAATTTTGTGAACTGCAATAAAATTGTTAATTGAATACTCTATATTTTGTGAAATATCACAAAAATACTGTTGGCATCTTAACAAGTTCATACAAAACAAATTAATGAAAATCTCCAAATTGCAGTAGATATACCTATGACCTTGAAGCACATCCCCTAGAGATGTAGCAGATAACTATTCTACCTATGATCTTGAAGTACAGCCCCTGGAACATGGCCTTAAGACTGGAGAGGCAGGCAGCTAGTTCTCTTCTATCCCTCATGGTCTCGGACGGTGCAGATTGATTCAGGTAACAGAATAGCGTGGGACAGTACCTCAGCCTTCTAGGTACAGTTCTCGTATTTGCTTAGTGAGTTTTCTTTCCTAATAAATTCCTTTTACCCTTTAAGGAGACTCCTGTGAATTTCTCATTATACCCAATAATTTTATTAAATTGAATTTATTAATTTGAATACTATTAAATATTTATTAAATTGAATACTAAGGGCTTTCCAAATTACTTGATGTATTAGGACACTTGTCACTAAGCCTGGTGATCTGAGTTCAAAGCCTGAATAAACATGACAGAAGGAAAAGAATCTACTGCAGTTTACTCATCCCTGCCAGCACACAATGCACATACACATCATAAAGAAATGCATTAAAATGTTAAAAACATATCTTATATGTTAAAGATCGGTTACTATATAAATGCTGTAAAAAATCTGTTAGAGATTAAATGACTGCTGAACATTAAATCTACTGGATGTTTTTGTTTGTTTGTTTTCCACAACATGTAGCATCTTGACTTCAAATTCAGATTGGCCTGTATATTTTTTTGTTGTATGCACTTGTTTTTGATGATTTTTGAGCAAGTCATTAACATATACTAATGAAAATATGCAGTAAAGACACCTACTGGTTTTTATTGAGTGCCATACTTCTCATAATTTTCACGTGCATTAATAGAGATTTTTCCGCTCTTCGCCTTAAGTCCTCTTATTAAATGGATCAAGTAGGAGTCACTGGCAATCTTTATTCAATTTGCAAACCTTTACAAAGGATGCTATTGAAAGGGAAGTGGGAATACATTTTCTCTTATTTAAAGAAATGTAAGTACATCATTCAAATGTAGTCAGATACAGAGTTTTAAATTTTGGGGAGTGTTACAGGCTTTCTCTGTATCTATAATGACTGAGGTAATCAGGTTTAATGAGGAATTGCTTTGTGGATAGATTAGAATAGAGACAGCCTCAGGCTATTCATGCCAGGGGTTGATGGAATGGAGGAGTCTCACCATAACTCTTTAGTGTTGAGAGGGAATAGGAACCCTAGACCTTCAGCATTATGCATACGTTTTAAGACTGTAATGCAATACATCTGAGGTGGGACTCCTAGGAGACATAGTGAAAGCTTCATAAATGAACACTGGTTACTAATGAATAAAAATTCTGTGATGCTTAAATTCAAATGTGGCTTCCACCACTTAATGTCTGTGTCATTTGGAAAATTTTACTTAATTGTAGAATCTGTTTCCTAGTTGGTGAAATAAGATCATATCTCAGTTCAATGGAATATGATCATAAAATGTGAAAATTTCCATCTTATGCCTAAACTGATGTTTTGATGTTTGGCTTTACCAGAAATCTCTGGGCTATCTATTTTCTGCTTCTTGGTTACCCAAAGAGTGTCAGGAATGGGTTCCTTCTCATGATATAGGTCTTACATCAAATCAGACATTAGTGGCATATATTCTGTGCCACCCTTGTCCTAGCATATTTTGTTGGCAGGATAAATAGTAGGCTGAGTTGGTGTCTATGTTTCACTTTTAGTAGTCTATACAGTACCTTCCAACACGAAAGAATGTAGATGTGAGGGCTCCATGTAGTTACCTCCATATTCAATGAGTTGTGTGGGTATTGTCCTAGGCAATGGGGCCCCAAATATTAGTTTGCAGAAATTAATCTTTTGTCTTAGCAAGAGCCAGGTTGGAGATTGCCATGGTCAATAATTAAATTAAACTGGATGCTTCCAAGAACCACCCCTGGAAGCCTCACTTGATTACAAGAGATTATCCGTTGAGACTCTTATCCTCCAGTACCGGGAGTCCTCAGAAGGATCACCTTTGTAGATTCCAAGAAATCTGTATCACATCCCAAATGACTGACCACAATACTGATTTTCTGCTCCTAGACTTCATCCTTCTACCCATCTGTGGTATGTATTTGGCACCCGTGAGCTCATAAGCACACTTAGCAGCTGCAGCCATGTTGGAAGAAGTGTGGCTTTGTTGCAGGTGCCTGTGTGATACATGTTTTTAATCCAGACCTCGAGGCTGGAGGGCACACCTTTAATCTTGGTCACACCTTCTGTTGGAAGTGTGGCACAGTGGGGGCTGACTTTGAGGTCTTTTACTCAATCTTCACTGTGTGGCAGCCAGTTGATTTTCTGTTGCCTGCAAGATGTAGCAGTCTCAGTTCCAGCACCACCTCTGCCTGTGCACTGCGGTGCTTCCTGCCATGATGATAACTGAACCGCTGAAACTCTAAGCAAGCCCTCTCATTAAATATTTTCTTTATACAAGTTGCCATGGTCACCATGTTTCTTCACAGCAATAAATCCCTAAGACTGTTGGAGTTTCCGGCCACTCCCCTAGCTACAGGACTATGCATGCTCAGTTCAGTAGTCAAGTAAGGGGCCTTATGTCCTGCATCTGTTTGCTGTGTGATCCCATAATTTGCACACAGTGTGATCACAAAATTTATGTGCATGCTTGGCATAGCTCCATAAATCCATATCCACATGTGCAGGGGAATCCATAGGAAGCAGATCACAGACTCCTTCCCCTTCTACTCCCCTGCTTCTTTTTACATGTCTTCCTCAGGCCTGGTCATGTTCTGTCCTGCACCTCACTTCTCCTAATAACACTCTGAGAGTAAGTTTTGTCGTGCCTCGTGGCTTTTCTTGCATAGTAACAGCACCGCTTAATCAATAACATTGTGCAGCCTCATTAAAACCAATAAACACCCCCTAACTTAATTACCCCTCTCATTCACACGATTGTGCATAAAATCTACCTATTTCCCCCTCCCAGGTGGATACTAGTGTCCCCCATAGACCTGTCTTCTGTACCAAGCCCCCGAATCTACAGACTGCAGTTTGGTTATCATTTCTTAATGGCTTATATCCCCTTATAAGTAATACAAAGCAATTTTATGATTCTAGGTCTGGGTTGCCACACTCAAATTTATTTATTTTTTGCCTGCACATATCATGATGTTATTTTATTAACTGCTAAGTAATATTCCATTGTGTAAATGTACATTTTCTTTATCAATTCTTCCATTGAAGGTTATCTAATTTGTTTCTAGTTTCTGGCTACTATGAATAAAACTGCTATGAACATGTTTGAGCAAGTATAGTAGGATGGAGTATCCTCTGGGTGTATGCTCAAGATGTCATAGCTGGGTCTTTACATAGGTGGGTTCCCAACATTCTGAATAACTGTCACATCGATTTCCATAGTTGCTGTACAAGTTTTAATTCCCACCAGCAAGGAAGGAGTGTTCCCTTTGCTTTACATCCTCATCAGAATGAGCTGTCACTGTATGACAGGATTAAAGTGGAATTTCCAAGTACATTTCCCTGATAGCTTAGGATATTGAATATTCTAAGTATTTCTCAGCCATTTGATATTCTCTTTTGAGAATTATCTGTTTAGATCCGTACCCAACTTTTAATTCGATTATTTTGTTGTTGTCTAGTTTCTTGAGTTCTTTATATATTTTGATATTAACCCTCTGTCAGATGTAGAGTTGGTAAAAAAAAAAAAAAAAATCCCATTCTGTAGGCTGCCACTTTGTCCTATTGACTGTGTGCTTGGCCTTACAGATTTTCTCAGTTTAAAGAGGTCTCATTTATTAATTGTTGATCATAGTGCCTGTGCTATTGGTGTTCTCTTCAGAGAGTTGCCTCTGTGCCAATACACTTGAGCATTTTTCCTACTTTCACTTCTATCAGGTGTTGTGGAATAATCAATGTGGCCTCAGATAAATTTGACAATGTCCTTGTATTTCTATATTATGGAATAATTAAGAGTAGTGGCATTAACTCTTCTTTGAAAGTCTGGTAAAATTTTAGGCTAAAACCTTCTGGCTCTGGGCTTTCATGTTTAGGAAATTTTAATGACTTCTTTGGTTTCATGTGTAGGTTATAGGTTCATTTAGATTATTTATCTGATTGTGGTTTCACTTTGTTAGGTGGTACCTTTAGAGAAAATTATTAATTTCTTTTAGATTTTCCATTTTTGTGGTGTATAGGTTTTTGAAGTATGACCTAATGATTCTTTGGGTTTCCTGGTGTCTATTGTCATAAACTAATTTCCTTCTGATTATTTTAATTAGGATATTCTATGTTTTTTAGTTTGGATAAGAGTTTGTATATCTTGTATTTTTTCTAACCAACTCCATTTTTCATAGATTTTTTGTGAAATTTTTTTCTTTGCTTTCATTTTATTTATTTCAACCCTCAGTGTTAATATTTTTTTACATCTACTCCTTTGGGGTGTGATTATTTTGTTTTGTTCTAGATTTTTGACAAGTGCTGTTAAGTTACTATTATGAGATCTTTCCAATTTCTTTATGTATAAACTTTGTGCTATGAGCTTTCTTTTTAGTACAGTTTTCATTGTGTCATATAAGTTTGGGTATGTTGTGAATTCATTTTCATTGATTTCTAAAACATCTTTAATTTCTTCATTTTTTCCTTGAGGCAGTGGTAATTCAGTTGGGAGTTGTTCAATTTCCATGAATATTTAGGCTTTCTGTTACTTCTGTTTTTCTTGATATCCAGCTTTAAATGCAGTCATCTGATAGTATTCAGGGAGTTAATTCAATTTTCTATTATGTGTTGAGACTTGTTTTGTGACTAAGTGTAAAGTCAGTTTGGAGAAATTTCCATGAGATGCAGAATAGAAAGTATATCCTCTTGCGTGTAGTTGGAAGATTTCCTGTGTCCAGCCTGGCCCATGGTTGGGACAAATCTCTCACCCACAGTCCTGCAATCTTTTATAAAATAATCACACAGAGACTTAATATTAGCTATAACTGCTTGACCATTAGCTCAGGCTTATTACTGACTAGCTCTTACACTTAATTTAACCCGTAATTCTTATCTATGTTTAGCCACATGGCTTGGTACCTTTTCTCAGTTCTGCCTTGTCATTTTGCTTCCTCTGTGTCTGGCTAGTGACTCCTGACGCAGCCTTCCTCTTCCCAGAATTCTCCTCGTCTGCTCACTGCCCCGCCCCCATACTTCTTGTCTGGCTATTGGCCAATCAGCATTTTATTTATCAACCAAATCAGAGCAACATATATTTGCAGCACACAGAACATCCCACAACACTTGTGCTTGGGTAAAATGTTCTATAAATATCTGTTAGGTTCATTTGGTCTCTAACATCTGTTAATGCCAGTATTTCTCTGTTTAGTTTTTATCTGGATGTCCTTTTCTTTTGTAATAGTGGGGTTCTGAAGTCTCACACTATTAGTGTATAAGGGTCAATATGTGATTTAATCTGCCAGGCCTAACATCAACTGAAGTCTCCAGAAAGAAGATGGGGCCCCACAAAAACAACAATTCCACGTGGACAATAATAATATCATTAAGCTGACAAACATCATCCATAGATCAGCTTTGAACTACAAGGTGCTCAGAGCAAATTTGAGATGACTAGCTGAGATGATCCAGTCTCAAAGACTACTTGAATAAGGACTTGAGATAAACCCTGAACTTTGGCATTATACACAGACTGGATAATGAAGGATATAGTTACCTCTCCTAGAATTTGACAATTAACCTAAAATTTTTCTTTCAGGATAAAGAAAACTTCGCCCATACCCAGCAGGAAGCAATTTTAAGAATACGACGCCCACATTCCCAAAGAGGTGGTGTGGGGCGGGTGGTTTTTTTGTCTTTTTAATGGGTTTTGGGTCTGGGATAATTTTCAGTATTTAGGGGGGTTGGTTACAAGTTATTGTCAAGGGTTAGGAAAAAGGCTAAGCAAAGGAGATTAGATTTAAGGTTCTTGTTTAAAAAAAAAAGAAAGAAAGAAAAGAAAAAGACAATTACTAATTTTAAATACTTTACATTGGATTGGATTGTTTTATATTGTATACAAATTTGAAATTGATATTGTTAGAAAATGCTATATGTATATTTCTAATTGTATTTATTCCATCCATTTAACAATGTAATGCAAATTTCTGATCCTTGAATGTTATTATTATCAACTATTAGGATATAAAGAAATGAAAGCTAGTAGTTAGACATTATCATAGAACTTGTAGTCATATTAGATATGTTTTAAAATTGAGCAGAGATGTTTTAGACAGGTCATCTTCAAACCCTTCAGAGATCTACAGAATATGGCATTTAAAATGTTTTAATAACTTAGAAAATTTTTCTTTTTTGAGACATGTCGGCTCCTGGCAGTACCAATCTACTTTAGAGAAAATATGGGCATTGAAGAAACTGTATATGGAGTCAACTTTCATTCTGGCAAAAGTTAGCCACTGGACAACAAAGTATCCTTGAATCAACAGGACAAAATGGACAGACAGATCACGAAACAAGGGACTACTGATTCTTGCCAAAACAAGTGTGATTATGGCTTTATCAAAAGGCATCTTCTGAGGCCAGGACAATATGGCCCCATCCCTGAAGTGGCCTTCGCATCCGGAAAAGGTACAGTGCCCTTTTCTTCGAAGGCAGCTTAACAGGCAGAGGGCCGATGGATTCTGTTGTACAATGGAACAGCAGCTGAAAGCTCATGCCTCTCAAAAGTAGACTGGCATTTAATAGAGGGATGTGGAGAAGAAGGGGATGCTGAGAGGAAGCCATATATACACAGCCAAGAAGAGTGGACAGCTGAATTAAAAAACTGTCAACAATTTCCAGAATTTAAAATCCTGAATCATGACAGGACACTAGTGGAATTCAGGTGTTTCTGGTACGTGGACTGCTCTCACCCAATGTGAGGTTGAACTGTTGACCTTGTGTACATCCTACTTCACAAATGAGTCTGTCAGATACACTAAGCCTATAGGCTGAAGATGATGCCCCAACACTGCGGAGAAACCTCAGGTGACTGCCCAGGCAGCTGGCTGTTTCTGTCAACTCACAAAATTTTTTGGAAGTTGCTTGCATGCACTTCCTGTTTTTATTTTTGTTAGCTAATATTATTCCCTTCTTGGGTCTCTGAGGAGTTGAAGATTAGTTAGTTATGGTTGAAGATTAGTTAGTTATAGTTGAAAATTAATTAGGATAGAAAGTGCATTAGATACATCTTGGATTTACCAAAATAGGATAGATAATGGAATTATTTTCTCTGATTTGTCAAATACCTGTTTAGGTATTTATCTTGTATATATTGTATATAGTTATTGTACTTTTGTATATAGTTTTTCTTTTGTTAGTTATAACCTTTTGCTTTTTTTCTTTTTATTAAAATAGAAAAGGGGAAATGTGGTGGTAATCTAATTGTACTGAAATATTATTTTGATTGTATGTTAATAAATAAAGTTGTCCGGGGTTCAGAGCTATTAGAGCCATAGCAAGAGTGTGGCGGTGGTGGCACACGCCTTTAATCCCATAAGATCTCTGTGTGTTCAGGGATACAGTCAGCATTGGAGACATATGCCTTTAAGACCTAGGGGGCTGTACATTCAGACAGTGACGAGGCAGTCATGTGTTTGGGTTTACAACCAATGAGAAGGCAGAACGACATACTATAAAAAAACGAACCAACAGGAAGTAGGTCTCTTTTCGCGAAGCTGGGACAGCAGGAGGAAGGGTGAGATTTTAGCTTTGAGCTCTGACCTCTCGGCGTTCTCTTTTACATTGTTTCTGTGTTTCTTATTTAATAAGACGGTTGGTTACATCAATACTAAGATTAATAAACAGCACTTCAAAATTAACCGCATGAGGGCTGTGCTTGCACAAGGCTTCACAAAATGAGGCACCCAGATTTTTCCTTCCCACGTCTGGCTTGCAGAGCAGCTCGTGACCATTTCAAAAGCCTCTCTCACTCCATGTTTGGTCTTTGCTGGACACTCCATGTACCCCAAAGCACCTATCCTGTTTGCCGTATCTCTGTCTTCAGGTTTTACTGGCTCCTGCTTCATTTTGGTTAACTCTTGTCTTTTGTGCTCATCATTCCGAAGATCCTTCTTGTTCCCAACCAGGATGATGGGCACATTGGGACAGAAATGCTTGACTTCAGGAGTCCATTTTTCTGGGATGTTTTCTAAACTATCAAGGCTGTCGATGGAGAAACACATCAGTATAACATCAGTGTCTGGATAGGAGAGAGGCCTCTGGCGATGATAATCTTCCTGTGTCCCACAAAGCCAACTCCACCTGCTTTCCATCCACTTGGATATCTGCCACATAGTTTTCAAACACTGTGGGCACATAAACCTCTGGGAATTGGTCCTTGCTGAAGACTATGAGCAAGCATGTCTTACTGCAAGCTCCATCACCAACATTTACCAGTTTCTTCCTGATGGCAGCCATCGCTTACAAAGGTGCTGAAAACACAGCTTCCATAACAGTGGTTATACAAAGTACCTGGAAGTTCTCAGAAGCAAGGCTCAAGGCGAAAACTCCGAGTCCAGCCTCTTCTCACTCAGGACGAAATCTGCGAGTCTGCAAGCTCAGAGATGAGGACCGGCAGCTCCGAGGGAGACTGCGGACTAAGGAGAAAACCGACTGAGGACAGCCCCAATTATTGATTTTTATTAGATTTCTAAATCCATGTCACAAATCTATATTATGAGAAACACTACATATATATTAAAAAGTTTATTATTATTATTCTTTACAGGTCATCTTTAAAAACAGACACATTAAAATATTTATTTTCCTTTTTATGGCTAGATTTTAATTATTCAAAACTCTTGGCACAATTAAAACACAAAATGAAATAGGATGTAGAAATAGGGTTTGCTGTTTATGCTATAAAATATATTTCAAAAACCACTCTTAACAACAAATCTGTCCTCATCTTATCAAAGAACCTACGTTTTCTCTTCAACTTAGATTTATTTGATATTTATATTCAATTAGTACACTTACTTTTAATAGATTAATCAGCTTTTAAAATTTCCATATTAATTTTAACTTTAAAAAAATCCAGCATGGCTCAGTTGAGTATAAACCTTATCTGACTAATATCATGAAAAAGAATCCACCTTCATGGAATGTGACAGCTTTTTGCACGATCATTGGTCAGAAGTGATTAGCCAAATGGCAGCATCCAGTGTTTGAAGGGAATAATGTGCTCAAACACAGTTACTGAGGCATGTCAGTGGACATGTTTTAATCCCAACATTCAGAAGGATGAGGTAGGAAAGAGAATTGTATGTTTCTGGCCAGCCTCCACTGCATACTGAAACAGCACCTCAAACAAACCTACCTATCCCCCCGAAACACATGCTTCTTGTGTAGCACTGAGCATGGTGGCTTATATGTTTATCCTAGCACAGACAGAGGCAAGTGGACATCTATGAATCTGTGGCCAGCCTGTTTTACCTCTAGTGTTCCAGATCAACCAGTGCCTCATAGTGAGAGACTGTTTAAAAATCAAATGTCTAGGTAACTTGAAAGGATTTAGTGACAGCATTGTAGATATTAGACTTTAAACAAGAAAAATCCCAAACTGATTCTTAGAAATTAGAAAGCAAAATTTATATGTTATTGTTTATGAGGTCATTTGTCTTTCATTAACCATAGCCTTTTATTTGAACTGCCAAACAATTTTACATTTTTTTCTGGGAAACAAATGGAACAGACTGTAAAAATGGAGTTTCATGTTAAAAAATTGGATTTAACTTGTTGTTCTTTAAAGACAGATATTGACTAGCACAACTCAAGATATTCAGAGAAAGTAGCAGTTAGATGATTATTGGATGGATGTTATGCTCACAATTGAATGTGAATGGGCCCATTCACTAAGTAATCAGGGCTCCTGGAATTTCCAAAACAGTAGTCATCATAATTTAAGAGGTCATTGTCGAAATTCCAGAACAAGCCCATTGGTGTCCCATTCTATTTATTTATTTACTTACTTAAATTTTTTTCGTTTTACATACCAACCACAGTTCCCCCTTCATCCTTCCACCTCCTGCTCCACCCCCCAGCCTACTCCCATCCACTCCTCCATAAAGGTAAGGCCTCCCATGGAGAGTGGATAAGCCTGATACTTTCAATTAAGGTAGGACCAAGCCCAACCCCGCTGCTTCATCATAGGGAATCAGATAAAAATTGTACCCCATTCTAATGTCTGTTACACAAGATCTATAAATACTCAGAATTCACAGGAATGTAGTAAGCAGGTCAACATTAGAATGTAAAAGATCCAGTATAGATGATTGACAAAAATTTGTAACAGGTCATGATTTCCAAATTTCCTTCAATAGAAAATAATATATCATACTGCCCACACTATAGATTTTATTCTCATTTTTATAATGTTTTCAGTGTAAAAATATAAAGAAGAATATATTATACATTATTTGGTATTGTTAAAAAATCAAGCCACCACTTGTAAAGGGGAGAGAAATTTTGTTATGATGTTTCTTCTTCAACTAATAGAATTTGTAAACATTTTACCCCCGCAATCATTCAGAAAAGGATACTGGCATTTGTAAGATGTATGCATGAAATACAAATTTATTATTTCTTATGATAATGTGCACAGGGTACCCCAACTGGCTGAGCCAGGGTATTCCACATGTGCAAGGAAACATGCCAGGCAGATGCAGTGGCAGGCAGTGACATGTGAACATTCAGTCATTCATAGCCAGGCATTGGATCCACTTGGAGATATGTTTATTACAATAGAGACATGAAGAGAAAGATGGGAAATAGAGAGGCAGAAAGAAAGAGGGAGAGAGAGTAGGTGGGGAGACAGGTTGAAGAGGCATACCTCATGAGAATGGAAGGGGGAGGAGCAGTTCTCTTTGTTAAGTTGACTATATGTAAGGACACTGGGCGGGTCTCCAAGGAGTGGGTTTCCAGGAGTCAGGCCAGAATACTAACATTCCTCCATTTTGATTATTATAAAAAAGTGAGCTATGGATAGTAAGTGGGGGAACAAGGGCGCTGAATTCTTGAGGCTGCTTCACACTAACAATGGGCAAGGCACGCATAGCAGGAGATCTCGGGTGTCTGTTCCTTGAGGAATCTGGAAAGGCAGGTTGCAGCAATGTTGTTCCAGGAGATTGGGGGCAATGGCATGCCAGATCAGGAGTACAGAAGCCATGGCATCTGCTGTTTCTCTGTTGGTCAGATGGGAGATGTGAATCTGCAAAATATGCTCAAAACATGGGGGAGGTCAAAAATAGGCTCTGGAGATTGTTAGTTTTCATCGGAGCAAATTTCTTGATATAGTAGCAAAACTTTTCCCAGGAATCTGTAGTTATCTGTAAGACAGCTGGAATAGATATCTATGACCTAAATCAGTTTCTCAGAATGAATGCTAAGCAGTCCATTCACAGACAAGTTGCATTTCTTCTCCTTTTTAGGACTTCATTGTGCTGTCGGCTATCTGTAGGAAGCATTTCAAAGTCAGTTTCTGCTTCATCATAGTTCTCCTTAGTAAGAGAAGAGTGGACATCCAATATCTCTTTTATCCCCTTGAAATGTGTACCAGGAAAGGCAATATTGCCATTAATGGCTACCTTTGCCTGACCTCTGTGAATGCAACACAGTGGATCATGAATGATTTTAAGTGCTTACCATGAGAACCCTTTTGGCCACCACAGAAGCAGAGAAGTTCCAACCCCTTACCACAATTCCTCTCCTTACAATTATCACATGAACTATATTTAATGATTGGTGTGTTTAATCACTGTTAAATTTAAATCAGACAAAGGTTTTTTCAATGAGGTAATTTCATCTTTTTGTTTTCTGAGTGTATTTCACTTTTAATGTTGTTTAATATAGTTGATCCATAAGTGGTTTTAAAGGGTATGTTTGGGAAACCGTTAGCAAACTGAAATGAAATGTCTTTTCTCTAAAGGAAACATATGAGAACTATTACATTTTTTGGAAAATAGAAGCTTGATAGTTTCGCTAGTGTCACGGAGTCTTGAAAGGCAATATTTTAAATTTATTTCTCTATGTTTCATTCTGAGAAAGAATATAGAATTTTACTGGTTTGGAATATTGTCAAAGAATAATAGCTGAGGCTTCATTTATTTCAATATTTTCTTGTTTATTTTCACTATTAAAATAACTTCTAAGTTACATATTTATTTCATAGCAAAATTAAGACAATTTAAGTTTACAATTTCATGCAGACATAATTTATATAACAACATATTTTTAATCTCAGCAATTTTAAACTGCATGATTTGAAATTTTTTATTATGTTTACACATAAAACAACTATGTGTATAATAAGAATAGTGGGCATATGAACAGAAGTTCCTCAAAACCTTATTTGCTTCCTCTCTCCCACCCTTCCTCATATGTCAACTTTCTTACATCCTATTGTAAACTATTATTTTAAGATGTGCTACATTTGTTTATGCTGTGGGACATATGCTTGTGGGACACGATGCAAAGATTTATTGCATTCTTTTATGTTGCATTTGTTTAACTCTGTGAAGCTGTGTTACTCTGCCTCTCTAGAACACACAATGGTATACCAAAGAGCTGAACTGCCAACAGTGAGGTAGGAGAAAGAATAGGCAGGGTTGGCAGGCAGAGAGAATAAATAGAAGGAAAAATATGGAAGCTGAAAAAAGAAACATCATGAGAACAAGGAGAGGAGGATGCTAGGGGCCAGCCACACAGTCACACAGCCAGCCATGGAGTAAGAATAAAAGTAAGATATACAGAAGAAAAGGAAAAAGTCCAGAGGCAAAATGTAGATGGCATAATTTCAAGTTAAGTTGTATCACTAGAAATTAATTTACATTTTAAATAACTGGAATCATATCTTATATTAGTTTTTTTTTTGTTTTGGTGAGGCTTTTTTTATTTTTGATGGAGAGTTCATTTTCTCCTTTTCTTTTTCTTTTTCTCCCCCCCTACTTTGTATAATTATTTTTAGTATCTTAAATAAATTTACTGAGAACTTTTATGTATAAGTTGTTTGTATATGCATTATTAATTCTTTTACATTATTTTTTTTGAAATTTGTCCTTGTAATCCAATAACATTTTTGATATTTTATTTTGAAGCACTGGTTGATGTAAAAATACTAGTAATTTTATATACTAGTGATGAATTAACTTTTTAAAATCTTTTTAGCTATAGAAAATATTTTCATATAAAATATTATGATTATGATTTCCCCTTTCTCAACTCTTCCCAGATCCTTTCCTACCTCTCCTACACACAAATACATACATTCCTTCTTTCTCTTTCATTGTAAAACATATAAACATCTAAAAACAATAATAAAATTGCATAAAAGAAAAGCAATGAACCAGGATAGTTTAAAACAAACAAACAAACAAACAAACAAATAGAAGAAAAAAAGAGTCAAAGGAAAAACCTAAAAAGCAGATATAGATAAAAAGACACACACTCACACAAAAAGAAATCCTCCCCCATAAAAACCCTCAAAATTGAGAACCATAAGATATAAGCAAAAGACCTGTCTTAGTATTTTATTCCTGTGAAGAGTCATCACAACCACAGAAACTCTTATAAAGGAAAACATTTAATCGTGTCTGGCTTACAGTTTGGAGGTTTGCTCCATTACTGTCATGGCAGGAAGCATGATGCACACAGTCAGACACAGTGCTGAAATTGATGAGTTCCATATCTGGATCAGCAGGCATCAGGAAGAGGTGAGAGACACTGGGCCTGGATTGGGTCTCTGAAATGCGAAATCTCAACCCCAGTGACATACTTCCTCCAACAAGACCACAACTACTCCAACAAGGCCTCCGTATTTCGATCTTTTCCAATAATGGCACTCCTTATGAGCCTATGTCGCCATTTTCATTCAAACCACCACAACCTATAAGATTTAAAAGAAATTATGTCCGTATTATGATCAATCCATGTGAGTCAATTAATAGGTAATAGGGATTTATTAAGATATAAATTGAGGAAATACACTCACAAATACAGAATGGAGTAAACAGCTGAAGTTGTCTTCTGATCTGACTAGGATCAAATCTACCTTGCAGGCAGGAGCAGGGAGATGGGGCATTGACCCTTCTCCCACTCCTTTTTGAATATCACATATAACAGCAGGAAGCACCACCTCCATTGGGCCCTATAGCCCAAGGTCATGGGCAAAGCAAATACCACTACATTTTCCCTTTTGTCTAAATAAGAAGGTTCTAAACTTCAAGCAAACTATATACAATTGCTGTGGGACAATGCTCTTGTAAATAGATTTAATAAAATGCTGATCGGCCAGTAGCCAAGCAGGAAGTATAAGTGAGGGGAGCAACTAGGAGAATTCTGGGAAGAGGAAGGCTGAGTCAGGAGTCAACAGCCAGACACAGAGGAGGCAAGATGACAAGGTAAAACTGAGAAAAGGTACCAAGCCACATGGATAAACAAAAATAAGAATTATGGGTTAATTTAAGTGTAAGAGCTGGTCAGTAATAAGCCTAAGCTAATGGCCAAGCAGTTATAATTATCAGAAGCCTCTGAGTGATTATTTTTATAAGCAACTTTGGGACCACGGGGCCAGGCAGGACTGGAGGAAAACTTCCAGCTATATACAATAAAAATGATTATCAAGTATTGTCCAGGAAAAACAAAGGGTAATAACATAAACAAAAAATGAAACTACAACAAACAAGAATAACATCAAACAAGAAAACATGCTAAATGTACATAACATAGGTAAATGACAAATTATTGGGATTACTCCAATAGCTGTCCTATCTTGACAATTCTAACTCTAGTACTAATATGTTCTAGCTAATATACAAAAAGATTGTAACTGTAACTATCTAGTCTTCAACTCCATCAAAGACCTGAGAAGGGACATAATAATACCCCAGGAAATGGGAAATGCAAGCAAGCAATTTCTGAAATTCTTGTGAGAATAGACAGAGACAGCTGGCAGTTTGGACAGTCACCTAAAATTTTTCAGCATCATTGGGGCATCCAATTTGGCCATAGGCCTAGAACATCTGACAGACCACTTTTAGAAGCAGAAATTTTGAAAGACCAACTTACCTGTCTTGGCAGAGTTTAGTTGTCTCTTTTCCTTGTGCCCTGCTTGTCTGAAAGGACAGCATTCATACTTTCAGCAGTTAAGGCCAGGGCAGTTCTTTGATGAGCAGGCCATTTTTCACTAAGAAGACCGAGATCCTGCCTGCCAAGTGATAGGACTAAAGGCATGTGCTAACATTCATGACTTCTGTGTTATGGCTGGATTTTTCCTCTGATCTCCAGGCATGCTTTATTTATTAAAGCACAAATAAAATATCACTACATTTCAGCACAAATAAAATATCAGCACAATTGCTAGTAGTCTAAGGTGGGGTGATCCTTGTGGATTCCTGGGAACTTCCCTAGCTCTCCATTTCTCCCTGTTCCCTTGATGTCTTTACTGGCAATGGAATCAGGATCCATCCCTGCTGCATGAGCAGGCTTTTTGAAGCCCAGTGCCTCTGTGGGCTACATTACACAGCCTTGGTTCAGGGGGAGGGGCTTGGACCTGCCTCAACTGTATGTACCAGGCTTTGCTGACTCACCATGGGAGTCCTTGCCTTGGAGGAGTTGGGAATGGGGGGGTGGATTGGGGAGGAAGTCTGGGGGCAGGAGAAGGGAGGAGAGGGGCAACAGTGGTTGACATGTAAAATTAACAGAAAATTTTTTAAATAAAAAATTAAATGCCATATTCTCTAGGTCTATGAAGTGTTTGAAAATTACCTATCCATCTGAAATATGTTTCTGTAAATCTGGAGAATTTCACTAATATAATTATAGAAATGACAAGCATGGGTGACTATAACTCTGTAAGTCTTCTCTGCCTAAATAATCTAAGGACTAAAGTTTCTCATTAACAAGATAAACAGTCTGTAGATAGATGTACCATATAAGAATAATGAGCTCAAAATTGTGATAATATACAAAATATCATAAACAGAGGTAGAAATTTATAGTACAATATACAATATGACAACAGTATCCTTAATATATATCAATGTACAAAGTATCTTAAACAGAACATACATATAGTATGATAAATATAATATTACATTTATATCAATACACAAAATATTTTAAAGAAGAGCAAGAATATGTATATAATAAAGCATATATAGTTTTGTTTTTGTATCAATATACAAATTGTCTTAAATAGGAATATAAGAATAGTTTACATATGCATTAAATATACAAGAATCCATATCAGTGCAAATTATACAAGACTGATAGTTTGCTAAATCAATTTATCTGATAATTATAGATAATATAATCTACCTTAATATACTATACCTATCCATTCCCTTTTTTTCTTTTCTAAAGGAGAATATTGAGTCTAAATTTTATTGTTTCACCCACAACCCTATAACCTCACATCCATAACCCTGGGAAAAATGAAACCTTTTGTGAGAGGGGCATCGTTTTCTTAGAATTGTGCCATCCTGTAAGAAAGCTTAGGTAGTTAGGTCTCAATAGGACTAGGCATAGAGTAAGCAGCCGGTCTCAGAGTAATGGATAAGATTATCTGAGATTCTGGCTAGAAGTGTAGTATAATGGACCATCTCATCTTATTACTGTCATGAAGAGTTTTCAGTACCAAGCTGATCATTGAGTAATGTTCTTAGCTGTAATGGCATCACTCTGGACCAAGCAGAGTTGTTCTTGTGGGGCCCCATCTTCCTTCTGGAGACTTCAAAGATTGCTATTAGGAAGACTTATTTTTCACTGTGGAAAACTTAAACATTATTAATATCAAAATGGAAAGTTTAGATTTAAAGATGACATGATATATAAGGAAGGATTCTGAGAAGTCAAGAATAAGTGTGGAGAGAAATAGATTCTTGATAACAATGTTCCTTAGATTATTGTTTTTCTTCTGTCACACACCAATTGGCTCTTCTGATATGGGTGCCAATTATTACAATCAATCCATGTGAGTCTATTTAATGGGTAATAGGGATTTATTAAGATATAAATTAAGGAAATACACTCATAAATACAGAACAGAATAGACAGCTGCAGTTGTCCTCTGATTTGACTGGGAGCAAATCCACCTCACAAGCAGGAGCAGGGAGATAGGACATGTGACCCTTCTCCCTCTCCTTTTAAGAGTTCATATACAATGGCAGAAAGCATGGCCTCCTTCAGGTCCTATAGCCTAAGTGTTTGTTTTGTGTTGGCCATCTGCTGCTAGGCATGGGGCCTGCCCTTTATAGTGGTTTTATTAATGAGAATTATTAAGAGTTAACATTTTAATAATGATGGATTTTTTTTTACTCATATCCGAAAATAAATTTGTATTTATCATATATCTTATGGTGCATAAATACACAATATGCTGAGTTGTTTAATGTTGTTCATATGTACATGTGTTCAGGGTAGACCAATTGGGATTGGACAATGTATCCGAGGACTTACCCCTACAGAAAACTGACTCCACATATTACAAGTCTGAAGAGGGAGAGAGAATTGTAAATATAGCTGTCAGCCCAGTACAAGCTTGGAAAGCTTTCCATTCCATGTGAGAAATTGTTCCATCAAAGTCTGTGCTTATGCAGCTGTTCAAGGGCGAGGTGAAATTTGTATAATTGCCTTTTCTAATTGATGTTGGTGGATCATCATTGTCTGTGAGAAGGAAGGCACGCTTGATTTTTAAGGAAGAATGATATGGTAACATGAAGTAATACAGGTAAGACATGACATCTATAAAACTAATTTTATCTCTCATAGTACCAATTATCTAGTATTGTTACTAGAATGTGGTTCACACTTGTGTTTTAATGATGATTTAAAACAGATACTTAACTTTTTCTAATTTTTCTATTATGGTAAATATGCTTTAGTTTCTAACAAATAATTAAATATAAATATTAATTAAGTTAAACCAATCAATATTAAATATTAATCTTTAAGCATGTTCTGTGTGTAATCACAGAAGAAAGATGCTGGGTCAGCAGGTTTTCCCACTGGCTATCATGTTATACTCTTAGGTTTCCCTGTCTTGTCATATCCATGTTTCCCACTGGAATCTAGCAGTGGAGGGACCAGTATTCTCTTAGCTGCACCTCAAGTGAAGTGAGCCACTGTTTGTGAGCAGAACTGTGTAGTCATGATGAGACATGAGTAGACAAATTTTCTAAATGTTGTCTGTCCAGTTTTCACCATTCCATAGTATTTACATAAAATATCAAAGGCAACATCAGTTTTACTCTAGTGACAAATAGATTACATAAAAAAAAAGACCTTAAAATGTAAAGTGTTGTGGAATAAAACAATCTGACTAGATTTTTTGTTGTTGTTGCAAAGTTTATTTGTTGCTAGGTTTACTCGTCCATTTTGTTTTAATAATATATCTTCTAATGCCATCTCTTATATATTTATCATATACATGGTATTTTTCTAACTTCAGGAAATTTATTTTTGAACTTAAAATATATTTTAGATAATTAATATATCACAGACTTATAGTAACTTTTAATGTTCTTGATAATTACTTTTATCAGAAATTTTCTTGGCTGTGTTGAATTAATTAATATTATTACATGTCATACTTTTTCCATTTTTTGTATGCCAGATAAGTTTGGATTAAATGTCACATTCTATGCAGTTTTGCATTGCAGATATTGACTACTATATAACATTTATTGAGTTTGTTCTGGAACAAAGCTAACTTGCCTGGAAATAACTTGATCATTTCAAGTATTACTTTAGGGGTTTAATTGTGGTTTAAAAATCACGTTTGTTTGAGGAGCTTTTATGACTCCTTACAGAGGAACTCTTTGTGCTGCCCTGAGCTTTGTATTGTTCTTTTCCTCCATGAAGCTATTTTTTCCTTACCTTCATCATCCCTTTATGCCTTTTGTAATCAATCATCCCCTAATACTGGAGCCAGGCACTCTGCACCTTTCATCTGCCTTCTGCCTTGTCTTTTTCTTCTTTTTAATTCTCCCAGTGAGATATGTCATCCTGTTCTCTCCACATTGTCTGCCATCTACTCAACAGGGAGAATCAGGCTTGTGCATCCTTACAAAGTGCTAGCCTTGTCATTCCATCCAAGAGATAATCTTGGGAAATCAGAGGTCTTAATTCACTGTGTTTCTTCTCCCAGGGAACAAATTTCTACCTTGTTTGATAAGCATTTTTATATTTATTATTATTATTTATTATATTTTTATGTGTAATTGCAGTTGATTTAGAAGAGAGGATAAATACATTTCTAGCTATACTACTTATTAGTTGAAAGTACCAAATTTAAAGATAAAGTTAGTGTTTGTTTAATTTGAAAGCTAGAAGTTGGCTCTATTACAAGTATTATAGTTTTAGAGTTAAACACAATGCCCAGCTACTTTTTCCTCTTTCATACATCTCTGAATATCTAGCATAGGGTGTTTTGACACTAACAGGGGGATAGTGCTCCCATCTTAGTTCATTTGATTAAAATAATCCATTGCTAACATGTGTACCTAATCAAGACAGATTTTTCTGTGATTCTTTTACTAAGCTTTTCTTCCTAGGTGTTTCTAAGTGTGTTCACAGTTCAAACTACCACAATATTCATCCAAAAAAGCTACATTATATACAAGCAAAATTTTCAAATTTATATTAATACCTTCACCCAGACAACTACCAAGATGTTTTGGATAAAATACAGTGTTGTTTAAACATTTTGAATAAATATGAATATCATAAGGGTTTACATCTAATACACTGTAATGTATATAATTGTTATTATAGTACAACCTTTTACATGCTGCTAAATCTAATAATTTTCTCATTTATATTATTTTAAATTTATTTTTGAGATGTGACCTAATATAGGTACCATTATTATGTAGAAATAAAAATTTAGACATTTTTAGAATTTTATATAATGGCATTGTGACAGATATGAAGTAGCAGGCCAGATACCTCATGACATGATAACTCAATGTCAACACTCTACTGACCCTAATCAAGGAGAACACAAAAAACAAAAGATCATCAAGCAGGATGTCACATTCAGCTTATAACAAATATCATACGATCAGTAGTGACTGTGAAGTGTACTAAGCCAGTGATGTATTTACAAAATGACTGATATGTGTGTTGACAGGTATCAGCACATGTCAGCTTGCCTGGGGCAAAGTGAGGATGAGAATCAGGAGTTTCTGTAGCTCTGACCATTTATCATCTATCATACCCATTATTTGACTAAACTAGTCAAAAATACTCTAGAATAAACTCTGGTATATAAATAAACAATTTAGAAATAATTTTAAATTGCAAAGAAATAATTGAATGTATATAAATTATGAAATTTATGAAATAATAAGATTTATAGTGGGATAAACAATAAAATAAAATAACTTTAAAATCATGATCAAAAACCTTCAATGGAATTGTGAATATGGCTCAGCATGTTTATTGATTGCTGTACAAGCATAAAGACTGGACTTTGCATGCGCAGAACCCAAGGATGTTCAGGATAGGCATGGCATTTTGCCATCAATTTCAGACTTGGAAGACAGAGATAGGGCATCCTTGCAATGAGCTAGCTGGCATAATCACCAAACTCTGATTTAGTGACAGAGCATGTCTTAGCTAGTAAAGTAGAAGAACAGTAGAGAAAAATCCCTGACATCAACTCAGCTTTCCATAGGCCCACATACAAATGAACGCACATATACAAACACGCATACATACAGGTGTGAGTACTCGAAACAGACAGATGAAAAAGAAAATAAATAAACCAGTAAAAAACTTTAATTCGGATGCAATTTTAATTATATAATGAATTACCTGAAGTTGAAGCATATCATTTAATATTTAGTATATTTGATACATTAGGATGGATACCAGAAACATAGGATATTGATTATGGGATAAGATATTCTGTCAAAATCTGTTTCCACCCCCTTTGCTTCCTTTTATGATGCTATAAGAAAGCATGTAAAATCCTGTGCTCTCTCTCAGATCATGGCCTTAAAGTCTATTCTATAACCCTTTCACCCTAATAATGAAGGAAGAGCTATTTTCTCACAATACCCTCAAGAGTTTTACGTCTTAAGACCTAATATATAACACATGGGCAACAACTGAGTTTTGGAGAAAACATGTCCAAATCAGTACTTAGACACTTCTTACCTGGATGAACTTAGACAAACTCGTTAGAGAACACTGACTACTCTTCCAATAGACCTGGGTTACTTTTGAAGAACCAACCTGACTGCTAACAACCACCTGTAACTCCAGTTCAAAGCAGGATCAATCGCTCTCTTCTGGCCTCCTCAGGCATGCATGTGCAACACAAATTGCTAAATGGTCTTATTAATAATAATAAAAAAAAAAACTGGGGCCAGATATTGGTGTAAAAGCTGAGAGATCAGAGGACTAGAAGAAGCCATAGCCAACCTCACCAGTCCTGTTTCCTCAGACTGGAAGCCTCTGAATCCTCATTCAAAAGTGTCTCTGCTGAACTGCTGCTAAAAGGCCTCTAGTTCCTGGTCCTCATGCCTCATATCCTTTCTGCTTCCTGCCATCACTTCCAGAGATTAAAGGCATGCATCCTTCCTAAGCAAAGACATGAGATCTCAAGTGCTGGGACTAAAGGTGTGTACCACCATGCTGGCTTTGTTCCCAGTGTGGCCTGGAACTCACAGAGATCTAGACGAATCTCTGCTTCCCGAGTGATAGGAGTAAAGGCATGTGTACCACCACTATCTGACCTCTATGTCTTCTGATCTAGTGGCTGGCTCTGTCTTCTGATCCCCAGATAAGTTCTATTTGTTAGAGCACAAATAAAATATCACCACATGCATGAATATATATATAAAAAGTAAAGTCAGAGACTGCCAAAAGTCCAGATAGGTTGATGACCCACCAAATTCCCTCACTTTCTAGGTGTGTTCCAACACTATTCCCAGTCTCATACCTCCTACTTTCCTTGCTTCAACCTCCAAACGGGGTGAGACTACTTGCTCTACCAGAGACCATTCCAGTTGCCAGAATTCCAGTCCTCAAGTGGAAACACCTTGCTCAGCCACTAGAAACACTGACCAAAAAATCAGAGACAAAACGGAAATCAACCACCCAACAAAGACAATCTCAGAAATCAGCACCTAGACTTACAATTTCCCCAAACTCAGATGCCTAGAGGACAGCAAAAGAAACAATCAACCACAGTCAAAGTAATATGTTACCACAGGAACCCAACTATTCTACTACAGCAGACACTAAATACTCCAAAATAGAAGGAGCACAAGAAAAAGGCCTTATGACCAACTTTATGATGATGACTACGTCCTTATAAAAGACAGGATTGATCCCATAAAGAAATCATGGAAAACAATTGTGAAAACACAACATCAAACAATTGGAAAAAAATGAATAAATCCTTGAAAGATTGCAAAGATAAAACATACAGTTGGAGGAAACCAATTAAAGTTTTAAGTCCCGAAAATGGAAATAGAAACAGTAAAGAAAACACACAAAAAAAATTAGAAATGAAAAACCTAGGTAATCAAACAGGAACTACAGGAACAAGTATCACTAATGAAATACAAGAGATAGAAAAGGGAATCTCAGGAATAGAAGATACAATAGAAAAAAAATAATACAACAGTGAAAGAAAATGTTAAAACATTCCCGATACAAAACATCAAAGAAATCTGGGACACAACCAGAACACCAAATCTAAGAATAATAGGAAGAGAAGAAGGAGAATATTTCCAGTTCAAGGACTCAGAAAATATTTTAATCAAAATCATAGAAGAATATTTTTTAACCTAAAGAAAGAGATGACTATAAAGGTACAATAAGCTTACAGAACACGCCCCAAAACATGGACCCAAAAAGGAAGTCCCCTCTCCATATAATAATCAAAACAGTAAATGCACAGAACAAAAAAAGAACATTAAAAGCTGCAGGGGAAAAAGAGCAGTTAACACATAAACACAAACCTATTAGCATTACACCTGACTTCTTAATGGGCATTCTAAAAGCCAGAAGGGCCTGGACTGATGCCCTGTAGATCCTAAGATTTTACCAGAGATTACTATACTCCAAAAACTTCAATCACTAGAGAAAAAAAAGATATTCCATAATAAAATCAAATTTAAGTAATATCTTACCACAAATCCAGGACTACATTAGGAAATAAAAGGAAAACTCTAAATCAAGGAGTTTAACTATATCCATGAAAGTACAGGGGACAAATAATCTCACATTAGCAAAACCAAAAAAAGGAAAACACGCACACACACACCACCACCACAACCACCACTGCAACTAGCAGCACCATCAATAACAGAAAGAAAAAGGATTCAACCGTCATTGGTCATTAATATTTATCAATATCAGTGGACTCTATTTCCCAATAAAAAGATACAGATTAATAGAATAAATGCATAGACTGGATCCATCATTTTGCATACCATAGACTCACCTCTACATCAAAGACAGACATTACCTCAGGATAATGGCTGGAAAAGTTTTTCTTTTTCTTTTCTTTTTTTTTCAAGCAAATGGACCTAAACAGCAAGCTGGTGTAGCTATTCTAATATCTAGCAAATTAGATTTCAAATCAAAATTAAACAGGAGGGAATGTGAAAGAAACTTCATATTCATCAAAGGAAAAGCCCACCAAGATGATATTTAAGTTCTTATCATCTATACGCTAAATGCAAGGGCACACATATTTGTAAAGGTAACATTACCAAAGCTTAAATTGCACATTGACCATCATACATTAATAGTGAAAGACTTCAGTACTTCACTCTCACCAACAGAGAGGTCACCCAGACAAAAACTAAATACAGTAATGTTGGAGCTAACAGACATTAGAAACAAAATGGACCTAATAGATATGTACAGAACATTTCTCCCAAACCAAAAGAATATACTTTCTGCACAGAACCTCACAGAACTTTCTCCAAAATTATTCACAAGAAAGTCTCACCAAGATACAAGGAAATTGAAATAAGCCACTGAATTGTATCAGACCATCATAGATTAAAACTATTTTTCCAGATCAGCAGAAAAACAGAAATTCTACAAACTCATGGAAACTGAACAATACTTTACTTAATGACTATTGGGGCAAGTCAGAAATAAAGAAAAAAAATTAAAGCTGGGTGATGGTGGCACACACCTTTAATCCCAGAACCTGGGAGGCAGAAGCAGGCAGATCTTTGTGAGTTTGAGGAAGGTCTGGTCTACAGAGCAAGTTCCAGGACAGCCATGGCTACAAACTGAGACTCTATCTTGAAAAACAAAACAAAACAAAATAAACCAATAATGATGATGATGACGAATAAGAAGAAGAAAAGGAAGAAAGGAAGAAAGAAAATTAAAAACTTCCTAGAACTCAGTGAAAATGAATGTACACCATCAAAATTATAGGTCAAAGGAAAGCTTTACTAAGAATAGTTCATAGCACTAAGTGCCTACATGAAGAAATTGGAGAGATCTCATACTAAAAACTAAACAGCACACCTGAAAAGTCTAAAACAAAAATTAGCAAACTCACCCAAGAGGAATAAATGGGAGGAAATAATTAAAATAAGAGCTGAAATCAATGAAATAAACCAAGATTGATCCAGACCCAGAAAGATAAACATGATATGTACTTACTTGTAAGTGGATATTAACTCTTAAGTCAGTCCACAACCCACAGACACAGAGAGGCTGAGTGTCAGGGAGCACTAAACAAGGGATGCATGACTCTTGCTGGGAAAGGAAAATGGAATGGATTTTACATGTGGACTCAGAGCAGGTGGAGATGGGAACAGGAGTGATGAGGGGGACAGGGAAATAGAGGTACACAATACTAGGAGAGACAACTAGAACTGGAGGACGTTTGTTGGGGGGCTGTGATGTGGAAACAGTCCAGTAGAAGCTCTTAGGATCTGTGAGGGTGATTCTGGTCAGGTATCCTAGTAATGAAGGATTTTGTGCCTGAACCAGCCTTTCTCTGTAATCAGGCAAAGCTTTGAGAGTTGAGACTGGTACCCCAACCAAGCCCCCAAAACATAGGCCTGAAATCAATCTCACCTGCAATATGCACTGGGGCAATAGAAAAATGAAGGGTCTAGTTTGAGGTCCACACCACTAGAGGGAGCCCATGCCCAAACCTGTTTGTATAGCTCAGAGACACATGATAAATAAATAAATCAATAAAATGATTTCTAAAATATTCTTATACTCATAGATCCGTGCCTTGACAAATTATCATCAAAGAGGCTACCATGGGCATCTGATGGAAGCAGATGCAGAGGTCCACAGCCAAACATTTTGCAGAGACAGACCCCAAGTTAGATCTTAATCTGGTCCTTCCATTTGGAGCTTGGGGAACCCCATGGAAAAGTGGGGAGGAAGAAATATAGGAGATATAGAGGTTAAGAATACCAAGAGAACATGGCCCACAGATTTCAATCAAGTAGGCCACATAGGTGCCCACAGAGACTGGAGTGGCAATTAGAGACCCTGCATGGGTCTGCTCTAGGTCCTCTACATATATATTATGATTGTTAATTTGGTGTCTTTGAAGGACTCCTGACATATCCATATGAATATGATGGAGGTACTTCTGACTCTTTTACTTGTTCTGTAGACCATTTTCTTCCTACTGGGTTGCCTCATTTAGCCTTGATATGAGGGTTTGGGGCTAGTCTTATTGCTTATTGTTATGATGTGTTCAATGGATATACCTGGGTAGCCTGCATTTTCTAAAAGGAAATGGAGGTCAGTGGACCTGGGAGAGCAGAGAGGTAGGGTGGGAGGATTTATATGAGGAATGGAGAAGAGGAAACTGTGGTAAGTGTGTAATGAAAACAAAAAATAAAAATTAAATTTAAAAAGAAAAGAAATTGGTCTCTAAATGCCATTTGATCCCTCAAAAACCAGTGAACAAAACTCAAAAAATATTTTTTTTAAAAAATACTTAATGTATTTGATAAATTGTAGCACTTCTTTAATTCCAGCACTTGGGAGGCAGAGCCAGGCAGATCTCTGTAAGTTCGAGCCCAGCCTGGGCTACCAAGTGAGTTCCAGGAAAGGCACAAAGCTACACAGAGAAACCCTGTCTCAAAAAACAAAAAACAAAAAACAAAAAACAAAAAAAAAGAAAGAAAGAAAGAGAGAAAGAAACACAGATTAATAATTAGTCTTCTATGATAGTCAAACTTATAGTCATTAAGTTTTCTAGATATACACAGATATAATTCAGTTAGGTAGGTAATTTTCAAACACTTCAAAGACCTACAGAATATGGCATTTAAAATGTTTTGAAAACTTAGACTTTCTGGACAGTGAGACACATCTGGTCCTGGCAGCACTGGTTTACTTCAAAGAGAAATGGACATGGAAGACACTCCATATGGAATTTATCTTCTTCTTGGCAAAAGTAGCCATTTGGGCAAGAAACTGTTCTTGCCTGGACTGTGTGACAAAATGTGTTGACTAGACATGCAGGACTGATAGGAAGGTGACCACTGCACTTTACAAGGTGAGATGGTCCTTCAGTTTACTGCTATGCAGAAGAAACTGCTAGACATTCTATAGGACACAGAGAGAAATGACTGAGAGACTCTAGGCCTATGGGTTGAAGAAGGATGTCTCAACATTACAGAGGAACTTTGGGTGACTATCCAGGCAGGCAGCTGTCTCTGTCATTTCCAGAATTTTAGAAGTTGCTTACAATGCATTTCCTGTTTACTTAGGTAATATTATATCCTTCTAAGATCTTTGATGTAGTTGAAGACTAGATAGGTACAATTATAACTTTTTTTGGTTATCATAAAAGATAAATTAGATATAAAACTTTAGACTCACAAATATAGAATAGATAAAATATTTTCTTTATTTTGCCAAATACAAATAGACCAGATATTGTAACTGTAATTCTTGCTTCTATTATATGTAATTTTACCATCTTAAAGTTAAAACCTTCCTTTTTGATTAAACAGAAAAGAGGAAGTGCTGTAGGATGTCATTCTGTATGCTGTGAATTTGTGTTGCTCTGATTGGTTGATACATAAAGCTGTTTGGCCATTGGTAAGGCAGAATAAGGTTATGTGGGAAATTCCAACCAGAGAGAGAGAAGGAGAAAGGCAGAGTGGAGAGATCCTGCTAGTGGCCAACCAGACACAGAGGAAAGAAGATGACAAGGCAGAACTGAGAAAAGGTACCAAGCCACGTGAATAAATAGAAATAAGAATTATTGGTTTGAAGATGTGCAGAGATGACTGGCCACACCAGTAGAAGTTCATGAATTGTAGACTAGTGGCTATGGAGCCCCCATGGAACTGGACTAGGCCCTCTGGATATGGAAGACAGTTTTTGGCTCAAACTGTTTGGAAGGCACCCAGGTAGGGGGATCAGGATCTGACCCTGGTACGTGGGCAGGCTTTTAGGAGCCTGGTGACTATGGTGTGATACCTTGCACAGCCATGGTGCAGTGGGGAGGGGCTTGGAACTGCCTAGGCTCAGTGTGCCAGGCTTTGCTGATTCTTCATGGGAGACCTTGATTTGGGAGATGTGGGGATGTGGGGTGGTTAGGGCTGGAGCGTGGAAGGAGGGAGGAGGGGGATCTGTGGGTGGTATATAGAGTGAGTAGAAAATTTCTTAATAAAGAAAAAGAAAAAATAGAATTATGAGTTAATTTAAGTGTAAAAGCTAGTCAGTAATAAGTCTGAGCTAATGGCCAAGCTGTTATAATTAATATAAGCCTCTATGTGTTTACTTGGGGGACATGAGTGGGAAAGAATTGTTCCAACCACCAGCTGGTCAGGACATAGGAAAACTTCCAGGTACAGTTGTCATATAGAGAACTAACACTAGAAACAAGCTTTGAATTGCTCCAGCCTCATATCCTGCTCCATTTGGAATTTCAGAGAGGCCTGCACTTTCCACTTACACTGAGACTGGACAACAACTAGATATCCCAGGACTTGACCATTGTCTTAACTTCCTCAGGGTTTTTAAGAATGATGCCTCCCTAAGACAACAGAAAGTTAATTTAAGAACATGAAGCCCACATTCCAAAGAGGTATGGGAGGTGGTTTTTTGTTTGGTGGGTTAGGGATGTTTGTCATTGTTTAGCAGGGTTTGTTGCAAGTTGTTATTTATCATGGTCAGGGAAAAACTTAACAAAGGAGGCAAAATTCAGGGATATTTTCTGAAAGGAAAATAGGGAAATTATGGAAATGATAGGATAAAATGGTAGATGATTGAATCTACTTTTAAACTAAAAAACAACTTTTAATCTCACATATTTTTCATTGGTATGGATTTTTATATATTGATACAAATTTAAGATTATTTTTGTGGGACTGTATATGTTTTTACTCTTGTTTAAGGTATTGTACCTATACAGTTGTTTCAAAATGTAATGGAAATTTCTAGTTCTTGAAAGCTATTTTGGATTCTAAGAAATATACATTGGTGGCTAGTCATCTAGAACAATCAAATTTGTGGCCATGTTAGGTATGTTTTCAAGGTTGAACAGTGAAATATTTTAGATAGATTGTCTTCAAACACTTCAGAGACCTAGAGCATATGGCATTTAAGATGTTTTAATAACCTAAAGCTTTACATGACAATGAGAGACATCTACTCTTGGCAGCACCAGTTTATTTCAAAAAACATGGTGGGCATCAAAAAATCCCTATATGGTGTTTATTTTCAATGTGGCAAAATTAGCCACTGGGCAAGAAACTGCCTTTGCCTCAATTTCTGACAGTATGCTGTCCAAGTTGGACAAGAAGGACACAAAATAAGGCAACTACTGAATTTTGCCTAAACAAGGTAGGACAGTTCTTCAAAATTCCTGCTTCATAGAAAAGTCTATCAGATTTTCAAAGTCTGTAAGGTGAAAATGGATTCCCCAACGTTCCAGAGGACCCTTGGGAGAGTGTCTAGGCAGCCAGCTGTCTTTTTCATTTCTGTAATTTGGGAAGTTGTTTGCTTTGTCCTTCCTATTCACTCAGGTGATATTATATCCTCCTTATGTCTCTGATGAGGTTGAGAAATAGATAGTTATAGTTTTACAATTTTCCTTGCTACCAAATTCCAAAAAAAATTCCACAAAAGAGATGTATAATATATAAGGCTGACAGTCATAAAAGCTTAAGTTGTTTACATAAGAAAATATCTTAAGTTCTAAAAATATATTTTAGGTTAGTAATACAAGTTATGACACCAAATGTTTTAGGTATAAAACATTGGACTCACCAACATAGGATAAATAATGGAGTATTTTCTCTGAATTTGACAAATGCAAATGGACTGGATATTGTGAATGTAATTCTGACTTTTTTTTGAGACAGGGTTTCTCTGTGTAGCTTTGTGTCTTTCCTAGAACTCATTTGGTAACCCAAGCTGGCCTTGAGCTCACAGAGATCCACCTGGTACTGCCTCCCGAGTTCTGGGACTAAAGGTGTGTGCCACCACCACCCAGCATAATTCTGACTTGATAATTGTTCTTTTTTATATATAAAAAAAAGTGTTGGGGGAGATTTGTTTGGACCGACGTTCCAGGATTTCTAATAAAGTTAAACCTTCACTTTATTAGAGTCAGCAATTGCCTGAGCAGAATTAGCCACAGATACATTGAAGGACTAAGGAATTTGGATAGAGAGGTTCAGGGAGAGATAAAGAGAAACTCCAAGACCTTTGCAGGTTTTTTGTTTTGTTTTGTTTAATCTGGGAAACATGGAGAGTAGGGTCAGCCGATCATTTCTCCACTGTTCTTTGGGTTTATCAGGTTTTTATCCAACTCATGACTTCTGAGAGTTTAGTAATACTAGGACAATTAAGGTAAATGTATTAATGAAAAGGGAGCATAAAGAGAATTTCTTTTAAAACATTCAAAATAAAGTAAAATATGCCATAAAATATTCTTTAATTTAAACTAAAGATTCACCTAAAAGTGGAATGGGCAATATCAGACCTTATCTAAAGATATATGTAGTTCTCTGAGAGTTTTGTGCATTATATTTGAATCATATTCACCTCCCGTTTATTAACTCCTCCTTGACCCATCCCCATCTATATTGTTCCAACTCTGTGTTCTCAGTTGTGTTGAAATCCATGAATTCTAATAGACACTTAGGTGTGTGACCATCCATTGGAACACAGTTGACTTACCAAGGGGCTGTACCTTCAGCTCAACTATTTTTTTATTTATGTAATACCAGACTTCTGTATGATAGAATGGCTCATACACTAAAGGTAAGACCATAATTCAAAGAATCTTATATGTAGAAAATATGCTGTAATTACTCTAGTAATTAACTAATAGTACTACACAGTGTACTCAAAGGGCTTTCTGAATACTATTCATAATATAATATATAAATATAATATACATATATATACACACACACAAACACACACACACACACACACACACACACACACACACACACACATATATAATGCTATTGACAAAATTCCCATTGTCATTTGGGTGCTAAGAAAAAAGGAAAAAGAACAACATTCCCCAGCACGCACACACACACACACACACACACACACACACACACACACACACACACATATATAATGCTATTGACAAAATTCCCATTGTCATTTGGGTGCTAAGAAAAAAGGAAAAAGAACAACATTCCCCAGCACGCACACACACACACACACACACACACACACACACACACACACACACACACAAAATCACACACCACACAATAAAACCAAACAAAACCAACAAAGTCAGTGGAATCATCAATGTTCAGCTACTACAACTTTGAAACAGACTAGGTTAAATATTTGTAAATACATCTATTTTCATGGTTGTTTTACATTTTTGACTATGCTTCACCCAAAGCTTTCACTAACATTGTTATGTTTGTGATCAGCTTTCCACACTCATGGTGAGAAAATTCTGGAACCATGAAAAACTGATTAAGATAAAAATAAAAATCTACAATTGTTCAGAAATATATATTCTATATACACACCTGCAGCCTCAGCTCCAAGACACCTGACAGAACTCTGTTGATATGGGCTCACATGTTTGCATTCTTGTGCACACACACACACACACACACACACACACACACACACTCACTCACTATAAATAATGCTTTTTTTAAAAAAAAAGTAAATGTGGTTGACATCCTTCTTAATGTACAAATTCTTATAAAATGGGAGGCCCTTGTATCTCTTCCTTTTAATCCTTTTCACTTTACAGCAGCATCCAACATTGTACCCTTTGTCCTTTCAATGGCATGAAAGTGCCCCCGTATCTTATAAATATGAGTTTTGAAGTCATTTATCTTGAATTTCTACATCCTTTTGTTACAAACACTTTCTCCATTCTATTTACTTTTGTATAATTTTATAATACAATTAAAATGCATCCATGTTTTAAGAATTACTATTTTTATTTTCTAGGTAAAGACAATGAAGCACAGAGATACTTATATCATTGGTTTATAAAATAAGACTTGGACTCAATTGTTAGCAATTCAGCACTAAATTCAACATGGATACATCCACTCAAGGCTAAACAAGCCCAGTTTCTGGAGGTGTTTCCCAGAAAATGGTGTGATCAGAGGAGCCTATGAGAAAATCCTGACTGATAAGCACTGCCTATCAGTATGTATAAGAAATGCTGGACATCCCTACAGGCATGCTCTTACAGATGTGCCCAGAGGCTAGGTAATTCCAGCTACTCTTTAGGTGACAGTTAATACTAATCACCACATCTCTCGGGTCTGTCTTTGGTCCTGATATAAAGTTTAGGTTTTATTTTTTTTTATTTATTTATTTATTTATTTATTTATTTATTTATTTATTTATCTATGATCAGCTTGATACAGTACAAATTCTTATCCTAATAGTGAAATATTTCATTGAGGCTTGCCTAGTAATTGAGTAAAACCAAAACTTATTATAAGCCAAATCATCCTAGGGATGACCTTGATTAAACTCACTGAGATGGGAATACCCACTCACTGTCAGCAGCACCATCCCCTGGGATGGGATCCTGTACTGTGTAAAAGGGAGAAAGTGAGCTGAGCATAAACATTCACTGCTTTCCACTTTCCCGTGGTTGATGCAATGTACCAGCTGCTTCAAGTCAAGCCCTGCTGCCCCGACTCGACTTCCCAGACATTATAAGTGTGTCCTCTCGAATAACAAGCTGAAATAAATCCTTTGTCCTCTGGAAAAAAAAATAATCCCAGCACTCGGGAGGCAGAACCAGGTGGATCTCTGTGAGTTCAAGGTCAGCCTGGTCTACAGAGGGAGATCCAGAACAGGCACAGAACTACAGTGAGAAACCCTGTCTCAAAAAGCAAAAAACAAACAAACAAAACAAAACAAAACAAAAAAAGAAAAGAAAAGAAAAAGAAAGAAACACTCAAAACCAGAAAAGGAGTTTTCTTAGTAACTGATATTACAGACATTTTGGAGCAAATGAGGTTCCATCTCTAATTTACACATTCCTGTTTCCAGATTTTCAGTATTTTAAGAAATAAATATAAGGAGTTATTGCTTATAATTCATATATACAATGTACCCAAAACAGATATATATCCATGCTTAGAATAGCAAGGGAAAACTGTTTTCACTTTCTAAAAAAACCTAGAAATTTTTATCAGTCAAACCTCAACAGTAAAAAGTTGCATGCACGACATTAATCATTTAGCACAAACAAATTTTATCAACCTATTCCCACTAAATGAGTTAATTTATCCTCCTTTGGCATTTGGAAATTATGTGATAAATATATACTGTAGAGAGGAGAGTCCTCAACCAACATTTTATTTGTAATTGGTTTTAGCTGCTCATACCATGCTGGACTGTATTAATATATACTTTACAGAGGATTATTCTATAACAAGAGTCTCATTTTCATTATTTTTACTCATTCTTATGCACTGAGTTAATAATTTTGAGTATACTCCAGGTAGGCTAACATTGCAGCATACGTCCTAAATTATTAGTGTTAGCTGGCTCATAGCATGCTGTGCTGTCTTGAGACATGCTCTACAGAGGATTACTCTATAGAACAAGTTATGTCACGGTCGGTTTAGCCAGGCTATAACACATTTCCTTATATTGAGAAATAGTCAATATAAGGCAATGATATAGCATGAGTTGTGTAGCAATTGCCTTTAGTTGACCCCATCCTGTGCTACATTATATCACAGCAAGCACTGGTTTAACTCAGAAGAAATATATTGAAAGGTTCTTTCATTATTATTTAAAGTTCTACCCTTTGGTGGTTAGTTTGTAAGGAACTGTTTTTCACATTCTAAGAAACATTAAATGGCATCCATAAAGCTTTTTTTTCCTTGTATTTTATTTTACAATACCATTCAGTTCTACATATCAGCCACAGGTTCCCTGTTCTCCCCCCTCCCACCCCCTTCCCTTACCCCCAGCCCACCTCCCATTCCCACCTACTCCAGGGCAAAGCCTCACCGAGGACTGTGATCAACCTGGTAGACTCAGTCCAGGCAGGGCCAGTCCCCTCCTCCCAGACTGAGCCAAGTGTCCTTGCATAAGCTCCAGGTTTCAAACAGCCAACTCATGCAATGAGCACAGGACTTGGTCCCACTGCCTAGTTGCCTCCCAAACTGATCAAGCCAATCAACTGTCTCACTTATTCAGAGGGCCTGATCCAGCTGGGGGCCCCTCAGCCTTTGGTTCATAGTTCATGTGTTTCCATTCATTTGGCTATTTTTTTTTTCAATAATTGAGTAAAACCAAAATTTATTATAAGCCACAGTCATCCTAGGGACCTCTATAAAGCTTTTAAAATTGATTTTGAATAGAAAAGCAATTTGTTCCATTCTATTCATTAAACACGTAAATATTTCACATTTTGCATTTGATAATATTTATTTCTGACAAAACAGCACCTTGTCAAATGCTCTAGAGAAAATCAATATGAATAAAGAAGCATACACTCACTGTTGTTTCTAGACTCAATAGAAATTGGAAATATGTTTTAGAAAAACTTCCCAACAATTATTAACTTATGTATATTTTATATAGCTAATATATAACTATGATGTTATCAAGTATTATATAATATATAATTTCTAGCTGCAAATCTTTATATTACACTCTGAAACATAATTACAGCACCCATTTAAGCAAAAATATGGTTGAAAATAAATTCTTTATTCCTAACAGTTCTCAATTCCAGACAAATACTTGACAATATTAGAATACTCTCACACTAAGGTTTATTCTCTGGTTAAAATCTTTTAAAGAAATTATTTTGAGAGTTATAAACATACTTTTAAAAACAGTATTTTATATGAATTCAATGACATCTGATTGCTTTTTTTTAAAGACACTGTGTTGTATTTTGTCTTTGTGTGAACACAATTTAAGAAGGACTTTCTTAAATGTTTTAAGCATATAATATAGTACTATATATTTTATATTGGTAATTATAGACATTAAGTGATACAACTGATTTATAGAACTAATTCATAATCCACAATTTACAATTTATGCTCATGAAACATTTCCTAATAATCTTCACCACTGGCAGCTCACATTCCACTTTCTATTCCCTGAGTATGGGATAGCTCATGTCAGTAAACCTATGTGATATTTGTAATTAAAAGCCTGGCTCAGAAAGTGCAACAGTGTTTTCAGTTTCACCCAAGTAGAAGTGGTAAGATTTGTCTACTTTAAGGCTCACTAATATTTCATTGTATTATATGTATATTCACATGATAGTGTTTATTTATTTTTGAAAGTATTTATGTGTTTCAATATCTTTGCTATTGGATAATACTGCATGGATCATAGGAGCGCAACTGTCCCTTTGAGCTAATAATTTTGTTTCCTTTAGCTTTAACTTATGGATGTGAAATTGCTGGATAATTTTTCCTTTTTTAAGGGCCTAAATGCTGTTTGAGGCTATACCTTTTACATTACCACGAATGGTGTACAAAGATGACATTTTCTCTTCATATTCATTTTTCCTTTCATTTAAAAATTATAGTTATCTGAAAACATGTGGGATGAGATCTGAACATGGATTACATTTTATTTCTCTGTTAACAACACACCATTTTGTATAATTACTGTTCATTTGTATGCCATCTTTAAATAAATGTGTATTCAAGACTTTTGGCTATTTTAAATAAAATTAATCTTTTAAAGTGACTCAGATCCTTATTGAGGTATTAGGTGCTTTTCTGTTACTGAGATAAAACACTTTTACCAAAATCAACTTAGAAAAAAGGAATTCATCTTGTATTGTGATTGCATGAAGACAAGTGCTCATTATGGTGGAGCGCATGGCAGCAAAGTTAGGGACAGGGAGCTGAGAGATCACATCACTATGTGTAAACAAAGCACACATCAGTGAAGGAACTGGACATGGATGAGTCCATACATTCTCCAAGTCTTCCCCCAGAAATGTATTTCCCTGAGCAAGACTGTGTCCCATAAATATCCTCAAACATCTCTACCTACTTTGTACAAATTTTCAAATGTCTGATCCTGTGGGAACATTTCTAATTTAAACCAATATAATGAGTTTCACGACTCTCTCTATATATTCAAACACATCAAATTATAACACAAAATATGTGAAAGTTGTTCATCAATTAAAAATGGTGAGAAAGAAGAATTTATCAATGTATTTCTTTTATAAGTAGTGATGAAGTAACTTTTTCTCCTTTACTATGCCTGATAAATGATAATTAAATGGAATACACACTTCATTACTTTGAAAGATTTTTTTTAATGCTTCATAAAGATAAAGCAAAACTTGGAGGTAGTTGTCAGATATACTTGTCATGCTAGAACTCAGTCTACTCGTTTTTTCTGTAAAATATGCACAAAATTTTAGGATATATAATTGAGTAAGACAGATAACCTGTTCATGAGTAACCCATGAAGTATTTTACAGAGCCTCAAAGTGATTACAGGAAGTGATTGTCCTTGGAAAATGTGTTACAGTCTTACACTTTCATTGTGGACTTCAAAATATTAAGGACACTTCTAAACTAATATGTTCATCAACTGGAAGGAGAATAGAGTACATGAGGAATTTAAAATATAGAAAGTCAGTTATCAAATGGTTATAAATCTACAGAAACAATTCAATTCTCACTAGTCTTTTATTCTGCAATAAGGTAATCATAGCACACAGAGGCCAACTACTTTTCCACAGATAGTTAAATAAATAGCAACAGTAACAGGAAACATACCAGTCATGCCCATTTGAGCATTCTTGGCTTTAATGTTTCCAAATTCATATAGATACAATTAAACTCAACATGTACAAAGTCATTCATGTCATCTTAGGATCAGTAAGAAGAAAAAATGCATTTGAGAAAAATTCTGTTCAGATTATACTGAGGAAGTTTCATAGTTAGTAGAGGGATGGTCAACTATCAGTGTCTGATTACCTATTTTTATATTATATTCCAAACTCAGATTGTTTTCTGTGTACTCACTTTGTGCCAGGCAAAAACTCAGTAGTTATTGGAGGGTAGCTATAACCAGTCATTGCTTTAGTCAATTAAGATATATTATATAGTCACCAATAGTGATATTAAGAAATGTGGGAAATTGTAAAAGTTCAAGAAAAAATACTAGAGTCTGAAAACTCATTCAACTGGGTTTTAATTTTTTCAAATACATACTTTACTGGAAAATATTAGATTTATTTTCAGTTGTAAGAAAAGTATATTAAGAAACTTTTAAGTAAGATAGCAGACTAGAAGCCATATCTACTGGTGCCTAGGCAAACTGTCATCAGAGGAGCATCATCCCTCAACAGATGGGAGCACATACAGAAACCCACAACCAAACATGAGGTGGAGCCAGATGAACCTGGTAGAAGATGAGGAAGAGGGATTGTTAAGTGCTAGAGATGTCCAGGACATGAGGAGAACACAGAATCAACTAAGCAGGGCTGATAGAGCCTCACAGAAACTGAAACTGAAATGAAAAACACTGACCCTATATGGGTCTGAGTTAGGTCCTCTGCATTTACATAACGGTTGTATAGCTTGGTGTTCTTGTAGGACTCCTAACAATGGGAGTGGGGGATTTCTCTGATTCTTGCCTGTACTTGGGATCCTTTTCCTCCTACTGGGTGGCCATGTCCAGCCAAGATATGAGAGTTTGAGTCTAGTCTTACTGTATCTTGTTTGGTCATGTTTGGTGGATATTCCTGGGAGGCCCACTCTTTTTTAAAGGGAAACAGAGGAACAGTGAAACTGAGGGAAAAGAGAGGGCATGGAGGGCAGGGAAGAGTGGAGGGAGGAGAAACTGTGTCAGGTTGTAATGTATGAGAGAATAAATATTAAAAAACATCCCCCCCCCCAAAGAAAACACCATAGGTCCTTTTCCTATTAGGGCAAGCTATTAAATGCAGAACAAACAAAAATGAAAGCTAGGTGGGATCTTAAAAAAGAAACCACTAGACTGGTGCCCAACAATTGTAGCTAAAGTTCTCCTGGTCCTGCCCGGTTCCTGAGGCCCTGTGGCTACTTGGACCCAAGTAAACACACAGAGGCTTATATTAATTAAAACTGTTCTACCATTAGCTCAGGCTAACTATTGACTAGCTCTTACTCTTAAATTAATCCGTAATTCTTATTTATGTTTAGCCATGTGGGTTGGTACCTTTTCTCAGTTCTTTCTTCACATCTTGCTTCCTCTGTGTCTAGCTTACAACTCCTGACTCTTCCCAGGATTCTCTTCTCTACTTGCCCTATCTATACTTCCTGCCCAGATACTGGCCAATCAGCATTTTATTTATTAACCAATCAGAGCCACACATTCACAGCATACCACATGATATCCACAGCAAACAGTAATATGTTTTCTTAACCCACTGAGAGTCAGAGGCTTTGGAGAACAGCTTTGTTTAGGTTCCTTCCTTTCTATCTGACAGTTACTGTCTTTCCACATGTCAGACATATAATACAAGACTTCTATGCTCGTCATTACTTGATTTGTAAGGGTTCCAAATATTTTCATGATATATTGAGCACCCCAATAGAATTATCTGAGGGTCAGAGAACAGAACAGCCACTATATTAAACATAGAAGATAGGCAGTGGTAGAACATGCTTTAAACATAGCATCCCAGAGGCAGAGATCCATTGAGATCTCTGTGAATTCAAGGCCACACTGGAAACAGCCAGGCATGGTGACACACACCTTAATCCCAGGAAGTGATGGCAGGAAGGAGGAAGGTATATAAGGCATGAGGACCAAAAACTAGGGCTTTTAAACTTTTAGGCTTTTTAGCAGCAGTTCAGCTGAGATCCATTCAGAGGAGGACTCAGAAGCTTTCAGTCTGAGGAAACAAGATCAGCTGAGAAGTTGGCAAGGTGAGGTTGGATGTGGCTTGTTCTTGTTGCTAGAGTTTTCCTGCGTGGCCCACGGTCAGGACAAATCTCTCTCATCCGCCAGGCCCACAGATGTTCAAACCCAACCAAGTAAACACACAGAGACTTATATTACTTTTTTTTAATTTTTAAAATTTATTTATTAAATTTAATTTTACATATCAGCCACGGATTCCCTTGTTCTCTCCCCTCCCACCCCCACCCCTCCCCCCCACCTTCCCCCAGCCCACTCCCCATTCCCATCTCCTCCAGGGCAAAGCCTCCCCCAAGGACTGAGATCAACCTGGTAGATTCAGTCCAGGCAGGTCCAGTCCCCTCCTCCCAGGCTGAGCCAAGTGTCCCTGTATAAGGCCCAGGTTCCAAACTACCAGTTCATGCACTGGGGACAGGACCTGGTCCCACTGTCTGGATGCCTCCCAAGCAGATCAAGCTTATCAACTGTATGGCTGTGGCAGGCTTCTAGCTAGCTGTTCTTATATCTTAAATTAACCCATTTCTATTAATCTCTAAGTTGCCACGTGGCTCGTGGCTTATCGGTATCTTAACATCTTCTTGTGGTGGCTGGCAGTGTCTCTCTGCCTCAGCCTTCCACTTGCCAGCATTCTCTTCTCTGCTTGTCCCACCTATACTTCCTGCCTGGCTACTGGCCAATCAGCATTTTATTTATACAGAACAATATCCACAGCATGTTCCCTGAACTTTCAACGTTCACCCCAATACCTGGCCCTAAGGTTTTTTTTATTAATAAGACCAGTTAAGATTTGTGTTACAGTTTCTTTTCTTCTCTTGTTGTTAGCTCTTTGTATTTGCATAATATATAATTACTTGATTTGAGTTGGAATCAGTAGGAAAGGGGGAGAAATATGTCTCCCCTGAGCAAGAGACTAGCTCTTTGTTAAGGTATAAGTCTCCATGCTGTCTTCTTCAAACAAGCTTGATATTACCAGGGAAGCAAATTGGTGCTTGTGAAGCAACAAGGGAAAGTAGCAATAGAGTCAGACCTATTGGGACAAGAAATGCTGCATCCCTTTGACTATTCTGTGCCTTCAAATGATGAGAAGACATACATAGATCATAAAATGAAGCTGTCAATAATCATGACATTCCAGGGTAGATAGATGTTAATGAAACAGACATCAGTCATGTCACCAAACAAGACAGCATTTTCTTTCCCTGTTGGGAATTATCTGGAAAGATTAATTCATTATCCCATCTGTACATATAATAAAATACAAACCCTTTGAAGCTAAAAAAATTCTGTTAATTAACTATATCCTGAGAAATGCAAATCCTCACAAATTTAAAAAGTTTAAAGTAACTTCTCATATCCAATATGAATACAATATAATAGCATGTAAAATTCTCAGCAAGCAAATCTTTAACAAATACACAAACTAAAAGTTTAAAAACTCATTACTGTATGCTTAATGAATTAAAGAAGAAATAATATATTTTATATTATTTATTTTTGTGTAATGTAAATTTGAACCAGTAGTCACTGATTGGTACTTGGCTAAATCTAAATGATTCTAGAATGAATGCAGCAGAAACATTTTCTTCTAAATAGCTTTACTATTTCTCTTTTTGTAATTACAATAATATTTTTTTTTTGGTTTTTTAAAACAGGGTTTCTCTATGTAGCTTTTCGCCTTTCCTGGGACTCACTTGGTAGTCCAGGCTGGCCTCGAACTCACAGAGATCCGCCTGGCTCTGCCTCCCGAGTGCTGGGATTAAAGGCGTGTGCCACCACCACCCTGCATAATATTTTGTTAGACACATGATTAACTGAGTACAATATAGTCTGTGCATTGCCTTCAATTATCAACGTATTCTTGCTAAGGTATGTCTTAAATTAATCTGTAAACCTTTAAATACCTTTCAATTGTACTGAAAATTGATTCTCAAAATATTTTTATTTCCGTGAAATAGTGACCAGTATTTTATATGTTACAGAATATTTTTTAATATTGTTGAATGTATTGCATATGTATACCACACAAATTGAGGACTTATTTATGGTAATATTAGCTTTAAATATAATTCATAGTTGTGTTACTAGCACTTTTCAGTGAATTAACACATTTCAACTTATTTTTGGTGTAATAATATTGCTATAGACGTTTTCTTTAAAAGCTGATATTTGAGGAAACTGCATTTGGGATATAATGTATGAGAAAAGAGTAAGTTGATTTTTTTTAATCTGTATTCAGTGTTTTGACCGTTCATAGGAATTAATTGTAGGCTAGGATGTACATGTATCACACTGAACCAAAATTGTGATATGTAGTAGAATCTGCATCTTAACTGCATAGATCTGAATCTGGAAAAACAGTCAGTGATCTAAATTCCTTTTTCTGAATGAGTGAAATATGGATGAATACTTTTTATTGTTACTTGTTTTTAAATATTCAGTTACCTTAAAAAGTTAATAGCCCATCAACTCCAATCTGTGCTGTACATAATGCATCTCTCTGCGGGACATTCATCAGTGTGCACAACTTTCCATGTGCCACAACTCAAAAGAAAACAGACTCCCTGCTCATAAGCCACCAACTGTCAATAGCCCTTTAGTTAGATGTCAGTATGTCAGTATCTTAGAATCTCCCAGCTTCATCTTAGATTTTTTTAATTCTTTTGATCTTTTGCAGGTGTCATGCAGGCAAACACAGCTGCAGGGAGCCCATCATGAGTGCAAGAGTCTTGTCAAGTCTAGAAAGATGCTGTTTTTCTCTGGTCCTTTCTGGACTTTGGTACTTACAATCTTTCTATCCCTTATTCCAAAGTGGTTCTTGATCCTTGGGGTGTAATATCGATGTCCCACTAATGGCTGAGAATTCCCTCATTTTCTAGACTTTCACTAATTTTAAGTTTCTGCATTAACAACTGTCCACTGCCCAAAGAAACAATTATGATGAGTTCTGAAAGTTAAACTAGTCTCTGCATAGATAGAGAGATTCAAATTTAGAAGACATTTTAATACTATAACATTTGACAATGATCACAGTTCCACCAAAACCATGAGTTCTTGTTCATAGTATAAGACATGTGTTTCCTTCCAAGGAGCAGGTATTGAATCTGATGAGAAAGTGTTTGGTTGCCCCACTATTTTTTGTCACTACTGCACTCTTAGATTTTTAACAAGCTAGTCATTAATAGAGTACACAGTGTTCATAACTGGTTTAGACTATAGATAACACCGGCTCCCCTGTGGATTGTGACCCCTTTTGGGGTCAAATGACTCTTTCATGGGGATCATATATCACATACTCTGCGATCAGATATTAACATTACAATTCATAGCAATAAAAAATTGGAGTTATGAAGTAGCAAGAAAAATAATTGTATGGTTTCAGGTCACAATAACATGTGGAATTTTATTAAAGGGTTATGAAGCCTGAGAACCATTGCTGAAGTATAATGAAAACTGACTAGCATGACAAAGATTTCTGTTCAGTATCAACTTGTTTTTTCTGGACCTCTGTTACCAAAGTGTGTAGTATATTCAGTGATGGAGTCTTAATCATCAAGTCTTGGTGGGTAATCAACAGCAAAAATCACATGTTGTATTGTTTGGCATCCAGAAACACCTCTAACAACTTGAGAAGAGATATCCCACACCGGGCACAAGCATTTAATTGTGCAAATTATGGCTTCTGGGATAAGCATTACCCTCTGTTTAGGGTAAATCCAATGAAAGTGTTTTGTATGATTACATACACAAATGTATAAAATAGTAGGTTTCCACATGGGTTTTCAAGCATCCTTAGCGATAGACATTGCTTTCCAAACCCCCTTTTCTGACCTCTTCTCCCATTTCTTTGCTCACTTAAACCTCTTTTCCTGTTTTTCTTTTTTTTTAGCCATATCACCTGTGTTCTAATAGGTCTATTATAGTAAGAACTTTCGTACCCCCACAACAATGGTCCCTTCCTATTTTTTTCTTAGATTTCATTGGTAATCTAAATTAAAGACACACCTCTATGCTCAGAAACACATATTAATGAGAACCTGCAACATTTGTCTTTCTGGTCTAGTTTTCCACACTCAGCATGTTTTCTAGTTCTTTATATTTATTTAAACATTTTATAATTTAATTTTTATTTACAACTCCATAATCTTAGACAGATAGGTAGACAGATGATAGATAGATAGATAGATAGATAGATAAATCGATAGGTGATAGATACTAAAGTTTAATTACCCAGTCAATTGAGTATCCAGACTGTTACTTGTGAAGGGAGGACAGATTTATCCTCTTGAAAATGGAGGAGCTGTGAATATGGACGTTCATGTGTCTCTGTAATAGGAAATAGAGTTCTTTAGTGTATGCCCAGAAAAGGAATGCACAAAGGGTCCTCATTCTTCACATCCTCATCAGCAATTGTCTTTTCTTTATTAATTTTCACTTTTTAAACTTCGGTAAGATAAAATCTTATTTGATGTAGAAAAAACCGTATGACAAACTACCACATCTCTTCATTGTGAAAGTCTAAAACATCTAGGGATACAAGGAATAAATCTCAACACAATAAAGACAGCATATATAATATGCTTATTGGCAGTATCATGCTACATGAAGATGAAATTAAAATATTTCAAGAAAATTAAAAACTCTCTTCACTCCTGTTGAACATAGATAGCACTTGAAGTCTTAGCTGAAGCAATAAAACAAAAGAAGAAAAGGAGGATGCAAATAGGAAAGGGAGAAGCCAGTACATCCTTATTTAAAGAAGATATAATTTCATACATAAAAGACCACAAAGTTGCCACCAAAATCTCTTAAAGTTGATAAGTAAAGCATTAGGATATGAAATTAATATGCAAAAGTTCCCTTCATAAATACAAATAAAATATACTGAGAAAATACAACCAAGGGAACAATCCCATTCTCAACTGCCTCAAAAATATTTTTGGAATAAGTATGACCAAGGAAGCAAAGAAATATAAAATGAAAATTTTAGGCCGTGTAGTATTTCAACATCTCTCACTCTCTGCTCATTTTCCAGTTGTGTGTCTCTGTGTTAGTTCCCATTTTCTGCAAGAGGAAACTTCACTGATGATGTGTAAGAGAGACATTGACTTAGGGGTATGATAGCAGAATGCTATTAGGAGTCATTTTCTTGCCATGTTCATTTATCAGAACAATAATATTTGGTTTTCTTCTAGGCCCCTGACCTTTACAGTCTCTGTGTATTGGCCACTAAAGCAGTATCAGGCATGGGTTCCATCCTAAAGAACAAAACTGAAGGAGATATCAGAAGATGGAAGATTTCCTGTATGCCTGGAAAATGTATCATGATAGTAAAAGGAATTTCAGTGCAATCCTAACAAAAGTTCTAACTCAATTCTTCACAGAGGTTGAAGAAAACACTTTTAAATTTCTCATGAATGAAAGTACAGAATAACTCAGAATAAGAACAACACTGCAGAACATAGCACTGTACCTGAGTTCAAGCTATGCTAGTTGCCGTAGAAGTAAAAAACACCACGGTACTGACACAAAAACAGACACATTGATCTGTGAAATAAAATCCAAGATCCAGATATAAGGTTACATACTACAGCAACTAGAATTTTACAAACATGCTGAAAACACATACTGGAGAAACTGTAGCATCTTTAACAAATGGTATTGGGGAAAACTGAATATCTACATGTAAAAGAATGAAATGTGGTCCTTATCTCTCAGACTGCACACAAATCAATTTCAAATGAATCAAAGATCAATGGTGGAACTGAGACCCTGAATCTTCTAAGAAAAAGTAGTGTACACTTCAGAATACAGGAACAGGTAAGAAATTTCTGATTAGGACCTTGGTCTATCAGGAAATAAGACCAAAATCAACAAGAAAGACTTTATGCAGTTAAAAGCTTTTGTATTTCAAAAAATAAAAAGGTGCTAATCAACTCAAGAAGCAGCCTATACATTGTCATAAAATATTTGACAGGTAACATCTGCCAGAGAATTAGCATCTAGAATATATAAGGATCTTTAAAAAACAACAACAAAAAAACCCCTAGACACCAAGGAAACAAACTGCCCAGAAAAAAGAGTGGACTATAAAGCTAAACAGATTACAGAGAAAAGGAAATACAAATGACTAATAAATATTTTTTCAAATACTATTACCTGTGAAAAAACAAAAATTAATGGCACATTTCTCAATATATCCATTACAGAATGAAAGATATTGAGCCAAAAATAGGAACTATTATGCATATAGTATAACTTTTTCTTAATTGTAAAAAATTCCTAGTTTATAATGAACATATTGCAAATAAACAAGTAAAACAGAATCAATTATTATTCATGCGAGTAGAAAGTAGGTGTAACTTGCTTTAATCTTAATTAATGGTATATCTAGCTGGTTAACAGTGAAGGGAGGCAGCCAAAGAATGAAGAAAACATAGAGATCTATCAGATTATCTATGTGTGAGTTCTGGTTTCAATATGCATTTTTCTCTCTCTTCCTGTTCATGAGTTTAAAAACTTAATTCTAAAAGGTCATGCTATTTGGGGAGAATGTAGAAACTGGAAGTCAGTATCTGGAGGTAAGAGATGGTTTACCGGCTTAGACGGTCTTTTTTCCTGGCAAGTTCTTGTTTTCACTTTTTCCTGGTGAGCCATGAGTTGACAGAAATCCACCACACACTTTCCCCCCCTAGGTAGATAAATGCCTAGAGATTGCACTTTCTGAAACTGAACAAAAGACACCTTTCCTCATTTATATTTCTCTTTCATGCATTTTGGTCATGATATTTATAAAAATAGCTAACACAACATACTACAAATTAGTATTCAGGAAATCAAAAGGCCCAGCTATGATTTTCAGCCCTACTACTTGTTAACAGTGGTATTATTGGAAAAACAATCAAATGAACTATGTGTCAATTTTTCCTTGTCTACAACTGAGCCAATAATGAGCCTGCCTACCTCAGAGAGTGGTTCCATTAAATAGCATAGGCAACAGAGTCTCACACAGAAAGCATTCACTATATTTGTAGACAGTTGTAGATCACACATTTTCAATACAGAAATCACTGAGAAAACTATCTTATTTCATGAGCTCTTACGTATTGGGAATTGTCTAGACATTTTTTCACCTTAGCTCTTTAGATTTTTCTGAATATATGTTTATATTTCGGGTTAGAGGAATATAAAGACAACTGAACTTCTATTAACAATTTATTTTCATTTTTATTTAAATATGTGTCTTAGGAATTATGTATGCTGTGTTTGTGCATATGCATGTACACGTGTGTGCATGAGTGTGTGTGTGGTGTGTGTGTGTGTGTGTGTGTGTGTGTGTGTGTGTGCATGTGGAGGCTAGAAAAGGATGCCAGATCCTCTGAAATTGGGGTTGCAGATGGTTTTGAATTGCCTGAAGGAAGTATGTTGTGTGAATTGAATTCAGATCCTCTGGAAGAGCAGTGAGTGTTCTTAAAACCAAGTTTTCTCTCAAGGATATTGAACTTTTGAAATATGAAGAGTGAGCTGTAGAAAGACTATTTTGGCAATCTCTATATGTCTACAGGATGAATATTTCTGCATAATCAGAGGCTTGTGCGGCTTTTAACCTTGGAAACTAAACTTATTACTAACATTATCTAAACTTGTAAAATACTTGCTTGTAATATCTCGCAGGAGCCTCCCCTAAAGGATGGCACAGAAAATGTGAAAAAAAATCATTTAATTTAAATTTTCATTTTCAAGTGTTTTTAATATATTTTACTTTGTATATTGTTTAGAGCAGTAGAAATGTTCTTTTAGTTGATGTCATCTTTGAAGGTTTTTGAAGCATGTGTAGAGTGGGGCATTGTTCTGAAGAAAACCCCATGGCAATTGCTTTCCCCACGAGCACTGATTGAACTAAATAAAAATTGAAATTGCTATTGGAATTATTTATTGAAGTATATTTAAATCATTTAATTCTCTAGCATGCTCAGTAGTTTATTCTTTCACAGTGATTTAAAAACAGTAAATACTTCAAGTAAAGAAGGGAAGTCACAAAGAATGTGATAAATAGATAAGGCAGTATTGAATAGTTGGATCCTAAGAAAGTAACAAAATGGCTAAATACACTGAGTATAAAATAGACTTCTCAAGCAACTAGTAACTTGATTCAAATTTTACTTTTATTATCTGGAAAAATACATTAAATAACAATTGTTCCAATCTAAATTCCAATTTGTTCTTTTCACTTCAGTCTGAATGAAAGCTCAAAGTTAATTTCTGATGTTAGAGGTAGTCAAAGAAATCCATTAGAGAACTGCATTTGCAAACTAGAAATAGTTTTATTTAAGGCAGGCTCTAGATGGATAAAATATGTATAAGTAAGTTTTACTCTCTTCCCAGTAGGAGTCTTTATTTCTATTGCATCATAGTTTAGGACATTAAGAGTAATGAGGGGAATATGATCACAGAACTAGCAAAATGAAGAAAGCTTGAATTGAGGCTATTCAATTTGATTGAATTTGTACATGTGCTCTACTGTGAAATAGTTTGTGAACATAAGGAAAAGGCTAATATTTATGATTTACAGCATCTCATTTTCAAAATGGAATATTAGAATATTTTTCATAAAATTAAAAGAAAATGCATATTAAGTATAGAGAAGGACTCTGGGAGGGCAAAATTCAATTCATTATCAAAGATCCTTCAAACACGTAAAATTCGTTTTTTTGAAAAAATCATGATAAAATTTCTCAAGAATAAATTCTTACTAGAATTATCATGACGAAATTCATTTTCAGAGAAAAGTTTTAGTGTGTTTAGCATCAAAGATCAACTAATCCTGTCAGTTATTTATGGCTATTGTGAAAATGGTCATATCGTCAGAATGTGGGCATTTTATATTTAAAAGGGTTTATTTTTATACTTCTGCTGGTAAAATGAATTAGAAAACCAGAAGCTTTCTTTTTGCATTAATGTAATAATGACATTTTTATTACTACAAGACTGTATAAAATATGGTATGAGAAGCTATAATTTACACCAAGGCACACATAGTGAGAAAGTTATGTCACTACTGACAAGGTTAAACAGGGAGTTAACTTATTGTCATTTGTCCAACAGTATTTGTCAACAATTTGTTTAAAAACTTTTCAGTGTGCAGAATTTTTTACATTCAACTTTGTATTAACTTTATGTGCAGTGCACTGGTCACTACATTTGTTTTTTAAAATCTCAAAACTTCTCTGGGTGTCCTCTGAATGAAAATAATGGATTATCTTTCAGTTTCTCATGAAAATATAATAAATCAGATGTGGTACTATCTCTAATGCTGTCCAAGTTGATTTTTCAAAAGATCCACGAAGAACCTTCCTCAGAGGATTATAAAGCAGCAAATCCACTAGTGAAACCCAGCAGTGAGTGAGTGGCTCACTTCGTAAGTTTTGATCTGAATTTAGAAAATCAGTAGACATTTTTAAAGACTGTTATTGCAGTACACTCAGTTTCCACATGACCATCACATATCCCAAGAAAGCTTTTATTTCTGAAAACATCATGAACTTCAGTCACAGGGTTCAGAAGCACCTGAGCTGGCACTGAATTGAATGAACTGAACTGAAAGCTTCAAATGGAAAGAGGCAACTAACAGTCCTACCCAGTTTTGATGTCTATAAACCATATCAACCAACAGAGTGGAACAATAGCTCTAAGGGTGTAGTTATGGCGCACATACCTTGATGGTAACCAGGAGCTTTGTAATTCTACTAAAGACCTACTCAGCAAGAAAAAAATAGAACATCTTGCTGGAAACCTCGCCAAAAATTCAAGGCTAGTGAAGTAATGGAGCTTGGAAGAGAACCTACAGCCACCACTTTACTAAACACAGTTACTAAGTATATCCAACAAATATGCCGTTATAACCAGAGGTAAGCATAGTCTTCACCCCTCTTTAGGGAAACTTCTTTGATCAATAGGCAGAGATCACTCTGGAAAACCACAATATAATGCTGAGTTGTACAGGACAGTTCTAGTGTACATATCTACAGAATAATCTGGCACATAAGGCTCAGAGCACATTGCAGAAGAGGGGCATGAAAAATTGTAAGAACCACAGGGTCAGGGAGTTTGTTGTGGGTCTGTATGTCCTAGTAATCTCCCAAGCTATACTCATATTTTCACTGAAATGACTGGGTATAATTAAACAGACTGGGGACAACAATGATAGGCTTGTCAGAGTGGAAGAGGTAAAGACCACAAGGCCTCAACCCTAGACAAAAATCTAGAGAACAGGATGTCGAGAGTTGGAGAAATAGTCTTCTCCAGGGAAAAACGGAACAATTGGTTAACCGAAACCAAACAGTCAGCTCTGAAAAAATATATATGACTAACGGTAAACATACTGAGTATGTTATGCTTAAGAATATATATGCATATCCATATATGTATATAACAATAATTAATAAAAATGAGGCCATGAATTTGAAAGAGAAGTATGAAATATATATGGGAAGGTTTGAAAAGATAAGAAGTAAGGCAGAAATGATTTAAATATATTATAATCTAAAAATAAAATAAAATCACTGGGAATTAAATAAGTAAATCACATACCAAAATTAACCATATCTTCATGGCTATAAAACTTAATGGATATATATACAAGGATTTGGTCATTAGTCATTTAGTGAAATGAGTATCCATTTTGGGTTAGGAATTTGGAGAGGAGAATATTATCAAAATATATTGCATGACGTTCTCAAAAACTGAACAAAACATTATTTTTTTAAAATCACTCACTTCAGATGAATATGTGGATAGTTTCCAAAAGATTCCATGAAAATATGCTTTTTGCTGATAAGTTCAACTTATTCAGATATATTTTAGATTTGTGAGAAATCTTTTAACTTCAACCAAATATTTCATTTTGTATAATTCTTCCAAAATATTATCTGGTCATTCTTATTTACCTATAGAAACTCCATGAACTGAAATTAATGTCTCATTGAAATAGTATAAATCCTTCTATTTATAGCAGTCAAAACCACAAATGACAGCTAATGCTGGCCAGGATGTGGGCCAAGGGGAACGAACACCCCTCCATTAATGGTGGCTGTGCAAAGCTGTACAACCACTCTGGAAATCAATATGGCAGTTTCTCAGAAAATTGGGACTCATTCTACCTCAAGACCCAGATATACCACTCCTGGACATATACCCAAAGGATGCTCCACATTAGCAAAAGGACACTTGCTTAACTATGTTCATAGCAGCCTTATTAGTAATAACTAGAAACTGGGAATTGCTATGGCCCTCAAGCAAAAAATAGATAAAGAAAATGTAGTTCATTTACAGAATGGTCTATTACTCAGCTGTTAAAAAATGGCATCATAAAATTTGATGTCAAATGGATGGAGTTACAAAAGATCCTGAGTGAGATAATGCAGTCCCCAAAAGACAAACATGGTATGTAGTCACTTTTAAGTGGATATTTGCTGTAAAGTAAAGGATAATGATATTATAATCCACAGACCCAGAGGAGCTAAGTAACAAGGAAGGCTCAAGGGGACACACATGAATCTCATTGTGAAGGGACTTAATAGAATAGACATTGCCACTGGGTTGGGGAAAAGGTCTGGAGTAAAGTGTGTATTAGGAACGGGAGTGATCAGTTTGGGGGAGGATGGAGAGAGAGAGTACTGGGAGAGGCAACTGGAAACAGAGGGGATAAGAACCTCTCTGGGACAAGCTTAAAACCTAGTGCAGGATAAACTCCCGGGCATCTATGAGGATGGCCCTAATTGGAAGCTGACAGATAAAGAGCAAAGCAGGGAGCAAGGAGAGTCCCCGCTCAAGAGATTTTAGAGAGCTATAATGTTAGGAATTGGGCTGATGATAGATCAGAAAAAAAAAAAAAGCCTGCTTCCTATCAATTTACTGTGAAATTTGCCCAGGTTAAATTTAAAATTAATGGAAAATTTTCTTTGGTGGAAAAAATTGCAAGACAGGATATTTATTTTCGTGTTTACTGGTAACCAATTTTATGCATCTCTACAATGAAAAAGACCAAATGGAGGGGAAAGAAGTACAAAACTGTACAATTTGGCAGAAAAAAGCACCAGGAAATTCAATGTTTCAGACAAGGACAATGATGAAGGATAAGGAGGATAAGGACAGGCCAAATCTGCACTAAAATAAATAGTTCAGTGCTCTCAGAATGAGGCATCACTGAGTTACATTTCCAGTTTTGGAAAGGAAAGAATTTAGGAGATTTTTTTTTTTTCGTTCAGTTAGTCTTTTATTTTTTTTTTTTGATTTATTTATTTATTTATTTTTTATTTTAAGTAAATTTATTTTACAACATCATTTAGTTCAACATAATAGCCACAGATTCCCATGTTCTCCCACTCTCGTCCCCCCTCCCCCTCCCCTCACCCCACCCCCATCCCCACCTCCTCCAGATCAAGGTCTCCCCGAGGACCGGGATCGACCTGGTAGACTCAGTCCAGCCAGGACCAGTCCCCCCTCCCAGACCAAGCCAAGTGTCCCTGCATAGGTCCCAGGATTCAAACAGCCAACTCATGCAACGAGCCCAGGACCCGGCACCAATGCACAGCTGCCTCCCAAACAGATCAAGCCAAATGACTGTCTCACCCGTTCAGGGGGCCTGATCCAGTTGGGGGACCCTCAGCCTTTGGTTCATAGATCCTGTGCTTCCATTCATTTGGTTATTTGTCCCTGTGCTTTATCCAACCCTGGCTTCAACAATTCTCGCTCATATAAACCCTCTTCTTTCTCACTAATTAGACTCCCAGTGCTCCACCAGGGGCCCAGCCTTGGATGTCTGCATCCAGATTCCTCAGACCTTCCTTGTATGGGGTTTATGGCACAACTAACAGGGTGTCTGGCCATCCCATCACCGGAGTAGGTCAGTTCCTGCCGTCTCTTGACCATTGCCAGCAGTCTTTTGTGGGGGTATCTTTGTGGATCTCCGTGGGCCTCCCTAGCTCTCTGCTTCCTCCCCTTCTCATGTGGTCTTCATTTACCATGGTCTCCTATTCGTTGTTCTCCCTCTCTTTTCTTGATCCAGCTAGGATCTCCCACTCCCTTTCCCTCGATCGTCGCTCTTCATTGTTCCCACTCATGACCAGGCTGTTCATGTAGATCTCATCCATTTCTCCGTGTCTTTTTTGGGGTCCCGTTTTCCAGGTAGCCTCACTGGTGATGTGAGTAGCAGTCCAGTCATCGTTGTTCTACATCTAGCATCTTCCTATGAGTGAGTACATACCATATTTGTCTTTCTGAGTCTAGGTCACCTCACTCAGGATGATTTTTTCTAGATCAATCCATTTGTCTGCAAACCACATGATGTCATTGTTTTTCTCTGCTGAGTAGCATTCCATTGTGTATATGTGCCACAATTTATTTATCCATTCTTCAGTTGAAGGGCATCTAGGTTGTTTCCAGGATTTGGCTATTACAAACAATGCTGATATGAACATAGCTGAGCAAGTGCTCTTGTGGTATGATTGAGCATTTCTTGGGTATATGCCCAAAAGTGGTATAGCTGGATCTTGGGGGAGATTGATTCCCAATTTTCTAAGAAAGCACCATATTGATTTCCAAAGTGGTTGTACAAGCTTGCATTCCCACCAGCAGTGGAGGAGAGTTCCTCTAGCTCCACAACCTCTCCAGCATAAAGTGTCTTCAGTGTTTTTGATCTTAGCCATTCTGACAGGCGTAAGGTGGTATCTCAGAGTTGTTTTGATTTGCATTTCCCTGATGATTAGGGATGTTGAGCAATTCCTTAAATGTCTTTCAGCCATTTGGGTTTCCTCTGTTGAGAATTCTCTGTTTAATTCTAAAGCCCATTTCTCAATTGGACTGTTGGTCGTTTTGATGTCTAATTTCTTGATTCCTCATATATTCTGGATATCAGTCCTCTGTCACCTGTGGGGTTAGTGAAGAACTTTTCCCATTCTGTAGGCTGTCGCTTTGCATTGTTGACCATATCCTTTGCTCTACAAAAGCTTCTCAGTGTCAAGAGGTCCCATTGATTGATTATTTGTCTCAGTGTCTGCGCTACTGGTGTTATATTTAGGAAGTGATCTCCTATGCCAATGTGTTCAAGATTACTTCCTACTTTCTCTTCTAGCAGGTTTAGAGTAGCTGGATTTATGTTGAGGTCTTTGATCCACTTGGACTTAAGTTTTGTGCACGGTGACAGATATGGATCTATTTGTAGCCTTCTACACGTTGATATCCAGTTATGCCAGCACCATTTGTTGAAGATGCTTTCTTTTTTTCCATTGTACACTTTTGGCTTCTTTGTCAAAAATTATATGTCCATAGGTGTGTGGGTTAATGTCAGGGTCTTCAATTTGATTCCATTGGTCCACATGTCGGTTTTTATGCCAATACCAAGCTGTTTTTATTACTGTAGCTCTATAGTAGAGCTTGAAGTTAGGGATTGTGATGCCTCCAGAAGTTGTTTTATTGTACAGGTTTCTTTTAGCTATTCTGGGTTTTTTGTTTTTCCATATGAAGTTGAGTATTATTCTTTCCAGGTCTGTGAAGAATTGTGTTGGTATTTTGATGGGGATTGCATTGAATCTGTAGATTGCTTTCGGTAAGATTGCCATTTTTACTATGTTAACCCTGCCTATCCATGAGCATGGGAGATCTTTCCATTTTCTGACATCTTCTTCAATTTCTTTTTTCAGGGACTTAAAGTTCTTGTCATATAGGTCCTTCACTTGCTTGGTTAGTGTTACCCCAAGGTATTTTATGTCATTTCTGGCTATTGTAAACGGTGATGTATCTATAATTGTCTTCTCAGCTTCTTTGTCCATTGTATATAGGAAGGCTACTGATTTTTTTGAGTTGATCTTGTATCCTGCTATGTTGCTGAAGGTGTTTATAAGCTTTATCAATTCCTGGGTGGAATCTTTGGGGTCACTCAAGTATACTATCATGTCATCTGCAAATAGGGAAAGCTTGACTTCTTCCTTTCCAATTTGTATCCCCTTTATCTCCTTATGTTGTCTTATTGCTCTGGCTAGAACTTCAAGTACTATATTGAATAAGTATGGGGAGAGTGGACAGCCTTGCCTCGCTCCTGATTTTAGTGGAATTGCTTTGAGTTTCTCTCCATTTAATTTGATGTTGGCTGTTGGTTTGCTATATATTGCCTTTATTATGTTTAGGTATGTTCCCCGTATTCCTGATCGCTCCAAGACTTTTATCATGAAGGGGTGCTGGATTTTGTCAAATGCCTTTTCTGCATCTAGTGAGATGATCATGTGGTTTTTTTCTTTGAGTTTGTTTATATGGTGTACTACGTTGATGGACTTTCGTATGTTGAACCACCCTTGCATCCCTGGGATGAAGCCTACTTGATCATGGTGGATAATTGTTCTGATGTGTTCTTGGAGTCTGTTTGCCAATATTTTATTGAGTATTTTTGCATCAATGTTCATGAGGGAGATCGGTCTGTAGTTCTCTTTCTTTGTTGTATCCTTGTTTGGTTTAGGAATCAGGGTAATTGTAGCCTCATAAAAGGAGTTTGGTAATGTTCCTTCTGTTTCTATTATGTGGAACAATTTAGAGAGTATTGGTATTAACTCTTCTTTGAAGATCTGGTAGAAATCTGCGCTGAAACCATCTGGTCCTGGGCTTTTTTTTGGTTGGGAGACTTTTAATGACTGTTTCTATTTCCTTAGGGGTTATTGGGCTATTTAAATAGTTTATCTGGTCTTGATTTAACTTAGGTATGTGGTACTTATCCAGAAAAAATGTCCATTTCTTTTAGGTTTTCCAGTTTTGTGGAGTAGAGGTTTTTGAAATATGACCTTATAATTCTCTGGATTTCCTCAATGTCTGTTGTTATATCCCCCTTTTCATTTCTGATTTTGTTGATTTGGATTCTCTCTCTCTGTCTTTTGGTTAGTTTGGATAAGGGCTTGTCTATTTTGTTGATTTTCTCAAAGAACCAACTCTTTGTTTCATTAATTTTTTGTATTATTCTCTTAGTTTCTAATTTATTAATTTCACCTCTCACTTTGATAATTTCCTGGCGTCTATTCTTCCTGGGAGACTTTGCTTCTTCTTGTTCTAGAGCTTTCAGGTGTGCTGTTAAGTCACTAGTGTGAGATTTCTCCAACTTCTTTATGTGGGCATTTAGTGCTATGAATTCCCCTCTTAGCACTGCTTTCATAGTGTCCCATAAGTTTGGGTATGTGGTGTCTTCATTTTCGTTGATCTCTAGGAAGTCTTTAATTTCTTTCTTTATTTCTTCCTTAACCCATTGGTGATTTAGTTGAGCATTATTCAGTTTCCATGAGATTGTAGGTTTTCTGTAGTTTTTGTTGTTGTTGAGATCTAACTTTAACCCATGGTGGTCTGATAGAACACAGGAGGTTATTCTAATTGTTTTGTATCTGTTGAGATTTGCTTTGTGGCCAAGTATGTGGTCGATTTTAGAGAAAGTTCCATGGGGTGCTGAGAAGAATGTATATTCTTTCTTGTTAGGATGGAATGTTCTGTAGATATCAATTAGGTCCAATTGGGTCATGACATCAGTTAAGTCCTTTATTTCTCTGTTAAGTTTCGATTTGGGAGATCTGTCCAGTGGTGAAAGTGGGGTGTTGAGATCTCCCACTATTAATGTGTGGGGTTTTATATGTGGTTTAAGCTTTAGTAATGTTTCTTTTACATATGTGGGTGCCCTTGTGTTTGGGGCATAAATGTTCAGAATTGAAACTTCATCTTGGTGGATCTTTCTTGTGATGAATATGTAATGTCCTTCTTTATCTCTTTTGATTGATTTTACTTTGAAGTCTATTTTGTTGGATATCAGGATGGCTACACCCACTTGTTTCTTAAGACCATTTGATTGGAAAGTCTTTTCCCAGCCTTTTATTCTTAGGTAGTGTCTGTCTTTGAATTTGAGATGTGTTTCTTGTATGCAGCTGAAAGTTGGGTTCTGCTTTCGTATCCATTCTGTATGTCTATGTCTTTTTATAGGTGAATTAAGTCCGTTGATATTAAGGGATATTAACGACCAGTGATTGTTCATCCCTGTTATTTTTGGTGGTAGTGTGTGTGTACTTCCCTTCTTTGGGGTTTACTGTTGTGGCTTTATCTATTGCCTGTGTTTTCGAGTGTGTATCTGACTTCCTTCAGTTGGAATTTTCCTTCTAGTGCTTTCTGTAGGGCTGGGTTTGTAGATAGGTATTGTTTAAATCTGGCTTTGTCTTCGAATGTTTTGTTCCTTCCGTCTATGATGATTGAAAGTTTTGCTGGGTATATTAGTCTGGGCTGACATCCATGGTTTCTTAGTGTCTGCATTACATCTGTCCAGGTCCTTCTGGCTTTCAAAGTCTCCATTGAGAAATCGGGTGTTATTCTGATGGGTTTACTTTTATAGGTCACTTGGCCTTTTTCCTTGGCTGCTCTTAATATTCTTTCTTTATTCTGTACATTTAGTTGTTTAATTATTATGTGTCGAGGGGACTTTTTTGGGGGGTCTAGTCTGTTTGGTGTTCTATAGGCTTCTTGTATCTTCATAGGCATTTCCTTCTTTAAGTTGGGAAAGTTTTCTTCTATAATTTTGTTGAATATATTTTCTGTGCCTTTGAGTTGGTATTCTTCACCTTCTTCTATCCCTATAATTCGTAGGTTTGGTCTTTTCATGGTGTCCCAGATTTCTTGGACATTTTGGTTCATGACTTTGTTTGCTTTAGTGTTTCCTTCGACTGATGAAACTATTTCTTCTACTGTATCTTCAATGCCAGAAATCCTCTCTTCCATCTCTTGCATTCTGTTGGTTATACTTGCATCCGAAGTTCCTGATCTTTTACTCAGGTTTTCTATTTCCAGCATTCCCTCTGTTTGTGTCTTCTTTATTTTTTCAATTTCCCTTTTCAGTTCTTGGACTGTTTCCTTTGTTTGTTTCATTGCTTTTTCATGATTTTCTTTCAGTGTTTTATTGTTTTCTTCCAGGACTTTATTGTTTTCTTGGAGGGCTTTATTGTTTTCTTCTAATTTGTTTGTCCTTTCCTCTAGTTGTTTACAGCGTTCTTCCAATTTTCTTGTCTTTTCCTCTACACAAGCCTCTATCTTCTTCATGAAGTTACTCATAAGGCTACTTTCTTCTGCTTCTTCCAATTTTTGGTGTTCAGGTCTAGATGTTGGAGGCGGGCTAGGTTCTGGTGATGCTGTATTGCTCTTCATTTTGCTGTATGTACTTCTGCCTTGACGTCTGCCCATCTCCTTGTGGTTCCTTCTTCGTCTTATCAGTGTACTTGTTTCAGAAAGAGCTGACAGATTCAGGAAGACTCTCTCTCTTGTTCAAAAGGGAGTTCTCTTGTCCAACTCTCTGGTCCAGAAGGGAAGTTGGGGGCAGGCTCTGGTCCAGAATGGCAATCGGGGGCAGGCTGGGACCTGGGGGCCGGTCTCTAAGTCTCAGGAAGTGGCTGGATTCTCGGGCAGATGGGCGTGGGGGCAGGGCGCGGAGATTGCAGGGGCTGCCGGGGGGCTTGGAAAAGGGGATCCCTCCAGGTGGGACTAGAAGGGGAGCTGTCCAGTGGCCAGAACCTGGTACCAAGTTGGGCAGATCTTCCCGGAGTGGCTGGTGTCCAGGGATGGGGTCCGGGTTGGACCCAGGTACTCACCTCTGGACCAGAAGGGAAGTCGGAGGCAGGCTGGGAGCTGGGGCCGGTCTCTAAGTCTCAGGAAGTGGCTGGAGTCTCGGGCAGATGGGCGTGGGGGCAGGGCGCGGAGATTGCAGGGGCTGCCGGGGGGCTTGGAAAAGGGGATCCCTCCAGGTGGGACTAGAAGGGGAGCTGTCCAGTGGCCAGAACCTGGTGCCAAGTTCGGCAGGTCTTCCCGGAGTGGCTGGTGTCCAGGGATAGGGTCCGGATTGGACCCAGGTACTCACCTCTGGTCCAGAAGGGAAGTCGGGGAGAATTTAGGAGATTTTTTTGCTTCTAGAAAGAGAGAACAAACAAAAGCTGCTGGTAATGTGATTCAAGAGGGCTAGGGCTAATACCAAGCTAAAAGTGAAATCTGGCTGTGTCATTTACACATTCTGTTGGCTTTTGTGTAGTAAGGGATGCAGAAGTGAAATAGTTGGTGTGGAATGTTCCTCTGTGGTTTTAAAGAACTTCTGAGGTCATGCAACAAGACCATGTGGGTCAGGACATAGAACGTGGTGGATTGAATGAGATGTCCTTCACAGTCTTGGGTACTTGAATACTTAATCCCAGTTGTTGACATTGTTTGAGAAGCATTAGGAGATGAGAGCTAGTTGGAGAAAGTATATTAACGAAGGTGGGCTTTGAAATGTGATCTCTCAACTTGCTGCTCTGGCAGCCATACCTGCCAGCTGCCATACTTGCTTACCATGACAATGATAGATTCCTGTCCCTTTGGAACCCTAAAGTTTAAATAAACACTTCCTTCTGTAATTTACCTTCGTAAGGTGTTTTTTTATAATAGCAATAAATGTAATGAATACAGCAGAACACAGATTCGTCTTCCTTTTATCTCGGTCATTTTCCCTTTTTCTAGTCTCTTAAGACTTTCATTACCCAGGTAGCCCCCTTTCATAGTTGGTATTGATTTGTGTACTTGACAGGATATAGAATTGCCTGAGAGAAAATCTCTGTGCAAAGCAGTTGTGCGTTTACTAGATAAACTAGTTAAAAAAAAAAAAAAAAAAGACTTAATAGTACTGGGCCATGCCTGTAAATGATTATCCTGATTAGACTTATTGAGGTGGGAAGACCTGAAGTGTGGTGGCACCTTTCCATAGGATGTGGTCTTGAATTGAACTAAAAAGGAAAATGTGACCTGAGAAAAGCATCTATTACATTCCCCTTCCTGACAGCAGATTTCATCTGACCAACTCCCTTTTCTAGCTCCTGCTTCCATTACATTCTGCCCATGATACCATAGACTGTATTCTCAAAGTGAAATTCAAACATGTCATTCCTTACAATGTGTTTTTGAGAATATTTTTATAAAAAAAGAAATAGTAACCAATGCACTTCCCATCTACTATCATACCCTATACATATACTTGTACATGTTAATAATGTCTATAAAAGAAAACTCTCTGAATTTTGCATATTTCACTTAACATACTAATATCTCCAGTCCTATTTCATCCAAATGACATAATTTAATTCTTACTTAGATTTAAATTTTTTGTGTATTTATGCAACATTTTCTTTATTAATCTAAGTTGATAGGTATATTTTCTCTATTGTCAATAGGTTTTTAAAAGGCCTTTTATCCTAACCAAAAGAAATTTATTTTGTCAATATTGTCTACTTTCAAACATTTGTGCAGAATGTTAAAAGGAAGAACTCAGTAATAACATGCTCTTCTCAAAGCAAGCTATAAAATGGTTAGAGTAGTTAAGTAAAATAGAATAAGAGATGAAATCACTATAAAAAATTATTTTGCCCTTTATCAGACTAATCAATAATTGGATGTGGTGACAGATGCTAGTCATCCCAGCATCAAAAAATTTGTAAAAAGAGGGAAAATGTTCAAGTATATAGCATGAGGATCACAAAACGACCCTGTATGAAAGAGAAAAGAAAAAGTAACAAACACATCAATGCACAGAATGTACATGGTACTTTTTCTTCATGAAAGTCAATACTATGTTTTGTTTTTCTTTTGTTTTGTTTTGAGTTCTTTGTTTTTCAAGACAGGGTTTCTCTTAGAGTTTTGGCTGTCCTGGAACTCACTTTGCAGACAAGGCTGGCCTCGAACTCACAGAGCTCCTCCTGCCTCTGCCACCAGAGTGCTGGGATTAAAGACATGAGCCACAACTCCTGGCTATGAATTTTGGTTTTAATTCAATACAATTACTTCAAACTCCAAAACTAAATTTTATTTTACCTGAGAGTTCAGTGACAATTTTCTTAATACAAGTTTGTCAGGTTGGATATTTTCATTGAAAATTGTAACAAAAGAAATGGGATGTCTTTTATTTTCCTTCCTTACTTGTCACTGTGTGGAATCTAATAGTATTTTTAAAGGAATGGTTAACTGAAGATTTCTAAAGCTGATTTGGAAATTAATTGCAGAAGAAATAATAACATTTTGAAAAAGCAAAAGAAAATTCAAATAATATGTTGTTTATGAGTCCATATTAAATGAGGCTAGAAAGTTAGGAATTAAAAATTAAAGTTTTAAGCCACAATAAAAGTCCAAGCATAAGCAGATTTAGAGAAAGAGAATATTATAGCAGAAAGACTTTTTAAAAGACTATAATACATACAGAAACTTGAAAACTGGAAGAAACCATTTCAGCCAATAACAGTTCATTTTCTTCAAGATGTATGTGTTCTATGAAATCAACATGTGTTTCTTAAAAGTCTCTGATATGTCTTGACTAATCTGCATCACTGACAAGATGACATTCAAGGTTAGTTATATGTAATATCCACATATATGGTTTTTATAAAGAGAAATTATTTTATGTGTTTGGGCGCTTTGACTGAAAGCATGTCTGTGCATCACCTGTGAGCCTGGTGCCTACATATATCAGAATAAGGCATTTAATTTAAATCTCTGGGCCTGTAGTATAACAGTTGTGAGTTGCCATGTAGATGCTAAAATTGAAACCTCTGTCCTCCAGAAGAACATCAAGTGCTTTAATCCACTGAGTTATTTCTCAAGCCTCTACACACACTTGTTAAATCAACATAAAAAATACATACAAATTTAGTGATAAGAAAATATTTTAAATTATTATATCTAGCATCTTCTATAATTTTTCTCTTTTGCTTTGTAAGAATATTTAAAAATCTGTTATTTCACCAGTTAATCATTATGAAATGCATCACCACCAATTGTAGTCTTTCTAGTGAACATATTAACTTCTCAGACTAATATATTCTAGTTAACTGTCTCTTTGAACTCTTATACTAACGAGTTAAAAAACATTCAGAGGTATGGCTTAATGTTATTTTCAGGAGATTTGGAGTGAAATATTTGTTGTTTATATGTTCATATTTCACTTTATACCTACATAAAATTCTCCAAAATGAAGAAACTTAAAATAAGAGAAAACATACTAGGAGTAATCATTTAATTTTGTGTGTATATGCCCACATACATACATGTATATGTATATGTATATAGAGAAACACATATACATATATGCATACAACATACAAAGTAACAATACTACAAAAGTCCAACTTGGGGAATGCATGAGTTTATTGGATTACATATAAAAGCATGGATAACTCAGAGAGCTGAAAAACTCACTTTACAGCTTGGGTAACCAAGTCACAAAGTTGTAACTCCAAACTCTCTTCTCAACTTTCAGGTAGCTAGATACCAGTTATGTCTGCAACAATATACAGCTTCTCCTTGGTGTATAGTCCCTTTCTCTTGCCTTTATAGGCCTCTTCAATGGAAATATATTTTCCCAAATGCTATAATATTGACTAGATTCTAAAACAATGATTTACCAAATTCAGTTTTGTAACCTGTAACTGGAAGATGGCTTGAACACCTGGGGTAGCAGTATCTCTAAGATGTTAAGCTTACTCAGCAACCATGTATCTGATATTTTAGAATTCCAAAGGTAGTAGAGTTGGCTTGGAATTAATCTCAGTGACAAATGAATATGGAAAGAGATGAAGAATTAAAGTGTTTAAGTGGAATTTGGGGAGCATTAACATAATAAAATACATTTCCACCAATCATGTTCTTCCAGCTTATCAGAGAAGAATTCAAAGAGCACAAACTATTTGTTGATAGCCTTCATTTCTGTTAACAGCAGATAAAACTCGATCATTTCTTAGTATTCCTGGATATCACCTGACATTTCCTTTTGAGGTTGTAAGATGTAAGATCGAGCTGCTTTTATTGAGACATAATCACAGCACAATGTAAACTATCCCTAAGGAAAACTCCTTAATTTTGAAAGAAGCCTACCATTGAAATGTCATCCATTTTTTTTAAATACAGCATTGACATCAGCTGGAATAATTTAAAATTTAAAATACTGAAAGAATAATTCTGGGGGAGGGAGGGCTTGGTTTAACATAAATACTCTTTTATAAGATTGTAAAACCATCTTTAAAAGATGACATGACTAGGTCAAATTTTTATTATGGAGAAATATAAAATTAAACCCCAGGTCAGCTATTCACATAGCTCTGAGAAATAGTCATAGTCTTTGTTGGACACAGTGATGGATTTCTAAAATATTATAAATGCCATTTAAAAAAAGTAGAGCAGAATGTTTGGTAGGTGAAAAGAAATAGCAGACTACCTCACAGAAAGAAACTGCAATGTGTTCTCGAAACCAAAGGACTGTCTTAGGAATGAGTTCTTAAGCTCTAGGTGGATATTCACTAAGGATAGAAACGAGTGAATTTCGCATTCCCTAAACACTATTGTCACTTCTATTGGGAAATTTACCCTGGCTTGTTCTCTCCCTTGGTTTTGCTGTGTTTGGAAGTCATTAGGCTTAATCATCTTTGGGGTTATGTTTCTTCTGTGTCCTGAAATCTCATTTTTGTTTTTATTTTTTTTTCTGAGTAAGTAAGTATGACTCAGAATCAAAAGGTCAATTTCTTGAACAAACCTTTCTAGTTTTGTCTTTGATACATTTTGACAATATTATTATCTTTCTTCTAATCCAATATGAAAGCTTGTCTCTCATATATTGTTGTGAGTGTTCCTGGGAGCCATACATGATAAAAATGATTTCATAGGCACAATCCAAATACATTAATGTTATTAATATAGCATTGCATATATAGTAATAAAGAAAGAGAATTAAGTTGTCACTGCTATTCTTCTTTATGAGTAGTGAGTCATTACAATATACTATTTATTTAGAAAATTGTGTTTAGAAGATAAAAGCCCATATTCATTTTTTATAATCAAGTCAATTATCCAGATTGTTTTATGATCACACATTTTTGGTGATCATGTCTGTAGACACATTCCAGACAGAGGTAGGAAATATATTTTGAATTTTTTTTTACTAATTTATATTTCTTTCTAATTTTAATTTCATCTTACTGCAGTCTCATTTCTCTCTATAGTTAACTCAACATTCCATACTGTAATTTTGGTTGTCTTTTTGTTTTAAGACAGCGTCTGTTGAGTCATACAGTTTACCCTTTAGTCCATTCATGTTTCCTTACAAATGTTCATTGCCATGAGTCATTGTTCTGTCTCAAGGCCTCTGGTTTCTGCTACACCACCCACACTGGACACTCACTAGGGCTCTTCTTGGATATACTGTTGTCCTGTGTCACTGAGATCTTGCTTTTCTGGATCTGTAGGTTTTTCCCCTTCACAAGCTCCAACACTTCATCGATTCGGTGGATATTGTTACAGCTTCCAGGACAAGATCTTTCTCCTTTTATTTATTTGGTTTCTTTGTTTTGTTTGGTTAGGGGTTTTTCTTTTAAATTTGATTTTGATTTTGGTGTGGGTGAAGTTGAAAGGACAGGGACAAATGAGAGGACATGAGGAGACAAGTGGGTTCATAATGTATGATGTGAAATCCAGAAAGAATCAATAAAACAAAACAAAAAGATATGAGTCTGATACATGAGTCTGTTTCAGGGGTTAACAAGGATTTATTAAAGTAGTAAAGGGAAAGATACACTCATGAACACAGCATCAAGTGGACAGGCACCATCCGTTCTGCAGACAGTGGATGGATCCAGCAGTCTGAATCCACCCCAAGAAGAAGGGGTGCAATCCCTTTTCTCCTCTCTCTCTCCTTTTAAGCAATCATGTGCACAGATCAGAAGCCATGCCCTAGGCTTATAACTCAAAGCTAATTGGTGGAAAGAATTCCCACTACAGTCATAGTAGTGCAGGCTGACCTTGAATCCCTGATACTCCTGTTTCCATCTCAAGAATGTTGGGAATAAAAGCACGGTGATCACACCCTCTTCCTAAGCTGGAAATGACACTTGTCATTTTGATACATTTTCAGCTTCTTTGCATATGGTGTGGTTGATATATTTGGACATTGGCCTCGAGGATACTTGATCTGTGTTTCTTTTTCAATTCATGTGAGAGTGGGATAAATCTCCAGATTTGGTTTAATATTGGAAAATCATCCACTAGCCTTGATCCCTGAGAGCAGTACATGGGTCATCAACTAACACCATGCATGCAATATAACCAGGACATAAAGAACTCCAGCCATGACTTGACTTTTATATTCAGACTCCAATCTATGAACTCTTTCAAAGCCAAAAAATTAAGGACTTTTTAAATCTGCACTTTAAGCAAAGCTTTATCGTCTCTTTTCTTCCTAAGAAGTCTGAGAAATATTGAATCATAAAGAGAAGTCCAATATAGTTATAATATATATTATCCATTTTATCTTCTATTCTGTATGTTCTTCTTTTTTTTTTGAATATTGAACAATTCTATACTTGAGAGTATGGATTGCTCCTTCACAATGATCTCTTGTGTCTTGTCTAGGAATAATTTCTAAAACAATCATTTCCTGCCCTGACCATGTCTTTCCAAAAAAAAAAAAAATTTTTTTTTCATCTGCTCTCCATTCTAGCCCCTTTGTAGTTGAGCTACTAAAACCTGACATACATTAAAACTTCTGATGTCTAAAATAATTTGATGGACTTTTATCTTTCTTTTTTGTTTGTTTTTTGTTTTTTGTTTTTTTCGAGACAGGGTTTCTCTGCGTAGCTTTGCGCCTTTCCTGGAGCTCACTTGGTAGCCCAGGCTGGCCTCGAACTCACAGAGATCTGCCTGGCTCTGCCTCCTGAGTGCTGGGATTAAAGGCGTGCACCACCACCGCCCGGCTTGATGGACTTTATCTTATGATCCTAACTGTTCCATTGTTAGTTTCTCCTTAGCATCTTTTCAATGGTTCTTTGAGCATTTTAGAATATTTTATCTCTGATTCCGTCACTTCTCAGTCCTTTTAATTAGTAAAATATTTTCAAAGATATTCTGTTAGGTGATATATGAGTCAGTTATTTGAACTAACATGTACAGTGTGCTTATGTATACTGTACATTTATACAAGCATTGTACATGCACATGCAGATGTACAGGCATGCACAGACATTATCCTACCCTTAAAATGGATACACATTTAAATCTAGATTGCAAGCTTCTGTGAAATAAGCCCATAAGGATAATGCAAGTGTTCCAGTAAGTATTACACTAACACTATAAAATGCTGCTAAAATAAGCTATGCTTCCTAAATATTATATTGAATTCTCTACTTTCTTCAATTTTCACAGAAGTACTTTCTACAAGTCTCATTTTTCAATGAGAAATCTTTCAATTTTACATTTTCTTCTTCAATTCTTTCAGAAAATTGATTTTATTAAAAATTTAAAATCATTCTTTGAAATGATTTATTTTTCTTGAAATCATCACTGTATTAGACTTTTCCACATGATGACCATGGTACCATTCCTCTACCAAGAGAGAGATTGGTCCTTTAAATTTGTGTTTTCAGTCTCAGTCCTTCCTCTGTCTGACTAAACATGATGGCCTTGAACTTCCCGAACTTCTCTCTTGGCATCCTTCTCTAGACTATTACATATTTTGCCTGAGAACATTGAAAAGAGCTCTCGCTGGGCTGTGGTGGCGCACACCTTTAATCCCAACACTCAGCAGGCAGAGCCAGGCAGATCTCTATGAGTTTGAGGCCAGCCTGATCTACAGAGCGAGATCCAGGACAGGCACCAAAACTACACAGAGAAATCCTGTTTCAAAAAAACAACAAGGAAAGAAAGAAAGAAAGAAAGAAAGAAAGAAAGAAAGAAAGGAAGGAAGGAAGGAAGGAAGGAAGGAAGGAAGGAAGGAAGGAAGGAAGGAAGGAAGGAAGGAAGAAAGAAAGAAAGAAAGAAAGAAAGAAAGAAAGAAAGAAAGAAAGAAAGAAAGAAAGAAAGAAAAGAGCTCTCTCAACAGCCAAACTTTGTCACTCAAACCCTAAATAATGTTTCTCATTTCTGCTTCGCTGGCTAGTGTACTATTTGTCTCTCTATCTTTCTGTCTGCCTGTCTTTTTCCCCCCTCTCTTCACACATACATTTGTTCCTATGTAAATGCATATATGCATATATTCATACATGTATTATGTATATTTATGTAACCATACATGTATGTGGTTGTATTGGCAGAGTCAGTTCACATAATTTCTAATGTAAGAAGATATTCAGTAATAGAATAATAATTTAATAAATGGTGGGAAACAATAATGAATCATACTGAATTTGGTGTGTTTGCTAACTTGTTACAAATGATATTACTAGAGATGAATTTCAATTTTGTTTTCATGATCAAAGAAGCATCTCAGAGATTTTCCTCTAAAATGTTTCATTTCTTATCTCGCAATGATAGCAACTTGTTATTTATCAAATCTGCCAGGGTGATTTCTTGTGAAGCAGAATGTCGACTTTCTTCTTGAGATGAGATTTTTCAGGTCAAATGCACTTGCTTTGGAATTATTCCAATTTCAAAAGTGTTACTCAAAGGTATTGTAAGTTCATGACAATCATTATTTAAAAGTATCTAAGTTTGAATAATTTGAAATTATTCCATTTCAGGGCTCTTAAAATTTTGTTCTTTTCTTATATTTTATAAAGACTGAACTTGATGAACATATCTGAACAAAAACAATATATATACATGCATGAGGAACTTAATTAGTATTATGTCTACTATTTCTGAATTAAAAAAGCTTCTATTTGGATTCACTTTGTTGTTTCACTTATGTAGACAAATGAAAGGCAAAATTTACCTTTCCCCTTCCTGTTGTCTTTGGGTACAATGAGTGAAACCAAGGATCTGTTTACACCAGGCAAGCACTACGCTATACCCCCCACTGCCAATCTTATCTTCTTCGTTAGTATTTTCCAGATAAAATACATTCTTTTGCTTTGCTGAGTGGAATCAACTATATCGCTTTGGACCTGTCATTTTGTACCCATTCTTCTTTATATATAGCAGATATAGAATATTTTAGCATATATTGCCTAAGGCTATTAGAATAAAGATAATTTGGAGACAGTTCCTTAAATCCTTATAGTCCAAAATTTGTTCGATACTGATGTATCTTCTTTCTCATAAATGAAAAGGTTTAAAAGTATCATTAATTAGAACTGAAATATTATTTTTATATATAAATATAGGAGTTTACCCAAGTTAAGCAACATGCATAGAAAATGTTCTTGTTGCAGAGAATTATGTCCCTGAATATATTGTGGGTACACTTGACAGATCATACAAGTGATTGGTCTTCTTTCTACTCTATTTCGTAGAAAATGTTGAACAAGTTTTATTTAAAATGTCTTTCATTAAAGAATTTTTGGTAGTGTTTTATTTCTTCTTGAATATATCTCCCTCCCTGACCTGCTGTTTTCCAACTGATTAAAGGGTTTTGTGCCAGGTGTAGAATCCTGAAGTAAACATGAAGATTACTCTCTCTCTCTCTTGAGCACACTCCACCTGTGTTAATATACCAGGCATCACATTAGCAATACTGCATGCCCTGAGGGCATCTTCTCTTAGTATATGAACTTGATGGAAAGAAGCAATTAATTCATCTTTGAGTAATCAATCCCCAGTTACTGTTGCTGCATTGAACTGAACCTTAACTCTACAATACTATGACTCCAAGTTATTTCTAAGCCTCCCTGGTTGTCACGGGTGATTCCTCAAAAAAGAAGAAGCTTAACAGATTTTTCAAAGTCTAACCCTATAGGCTTCACTTACAGAAATCTAAGAACCACTAAAAAGGTGAAAAGCTCACAAGTCACCTTTTAAAATTATAATTTTTAAAGCAGCTCCTATATACTCAGGTAAGCATTTGCCATTTATTAGTTCAGATATCATTAGAAACAAGTTTAAGGTACATGATGCTATTGCAATCTCCATGGAGAAATCTATAGTTCATATAATGGTAGAAAATATCCTTAAGTCATACATTAATACTGTGATGCCTAGAAATTGAGGCTAAGACTTAATACAGGTCAGCAACTGCTGACAAATTCCAAATTTTAAATTTTCACTTGATGACACTACAACACATAATCACCTCAGCCCCACCTACGGGATTTTTGTGCACTCAGGAAATTGAGTCTAGAGAAAAAAATGTCATGCTTTTGTAGAATTTTGTTTCATCAATATGCCATTTTTTGCTAACTTTTATTCTACATATAATAGGCTTCATTCTAACATTTTCAGAATATACATCATTTTAAAATCATTATAATTTTCTTATAATAATAATATTCATGCTTCTACTGCCATCACTTGTTATGCTCATTTCTTTTGAACATGGAAAAATATTGTGCAAACAACCTGAGTGGGGCGGTGGTGGCACACCCCTTTAATCCCAGCACTGGGGAGGCAGAGCAAGGTGGATCTCTGTGACTTCAAGGCCATTCTGGTCTACAGAGCAAGATCCAGGACAGGCACCAAAACTACACAGAGAAACCCTGTCTCAAAAAACAAAACAAAATAATAATAATAATAATAATAATAATAATAACAAACCTGAATACTATGCTATTAATGATGAAAAAAGAATATGTAAATAAAAGGTCACGATTATCTGAAATTTCATCCTAACATAAACTACAATACTGAAAAAAAATGTTTCATAGTAAATTTATGGAGAATCCCATCCTCTCAGCTGCTACTAGATGATTTTATCACTTCCTATGTATTGATATATTTTCTCCCCAATGAACACAATATCCAAATCCTAGTTTTTAGTTGATATGCTTACTGTAAAGAAGCATTCTCACTCAATTTTCATCCTTAAAAGATATGTACAACATTTTCTATCTGGTCAAAAACATCAAGTGAAATGTCTACCCTTTCCCCTGAAGAAAATATTATGGAAATCTCATATTCAATTTAAATCTTGATTATTTCCAGCCTTGCTTAATAACATTCTCCATGTATTTAATTTTACCATTTTACCTACTTACTCTCACTGAAGCAAGAGTGTCTTGTTGAATTACCATCTGAATTATTTCCAGTTGTGGTACTTACACCTTCATATCCTGACTCCAATACCATGAACTGTGTCAGCCTCTCCAATTGGAGCCCAAGAACCTGGCAAGATCAAAGAGATGAACAAATTGAGTGGAGAAATGAGGCAAACTCTTTCTCACGCAACTTCCCTGCTAGTAATCCCTTTCCCATTATTCAAATCTTCATATCATAAATAAATATTTTTTAATGAATTTACTGTTTTCCTATTATGTTTCTGTAAAGCATCCTTTAATTGCCTTTTACTTCTTCCCTAGTGCTTTAAATCTTACACTTCTATATAGTGAATCATAAAGACCAAAAATTCTCATAAAGACCCATCATTGGGAAATTACCATCATACATTTTGATTATTCTTTTCTTTATTATGCCTTACACTTATAAAAGAAAAACTACCTTATTAAACCATTTTTCACATACAAACATTTAAGTGATTAACATTTTAAATTTATAACTAATACTGCTCTCTATTTTCTATCATTAGAGTTTAACAATTTTGAGTCCAGGCATCCTAGCTTGTAAAATTTGTGCCTGTATGTGTGAGATAAGATATGAAAACCAGTGAGAATTCAGGTCCTCAATGGCTTTTCAATTTCATTACTGATATTTGGATAAGTCATTTAATATTATCAGTGTTCCATTATATATCCCTCCATCTGGATTGTGGACAATATATAGCCAAAAGTTTGCTTGAACTAGACCATGTGTTTTGCAAATTCTTATATGTTTGGCTACGTGTCAAGTTTTGTTTGAGATGTTCACTGCTTTAGAGCTGTGTTCATTTGATTTATGTTTACTTTACTCTCATCACCAAACTTTAACCAAGAAAAATTATTCATTTCATAACTAACAAAGCTAAAATTATTCAGCAGAATAGAATATTTTATCATGCTTTGTACATAAATATGTATTTATAATATTCAGCATATTTCCAAGTGAACACATATACTTAGTTATGTACATAAAAATAGAAACCAGACTCCTTTGACTATTTGTCCTTCACTTGCTTTAATGTAAATAAGTCTTATTTATACAACACATTGTTTGAATTTTACAAACATAAATATTAAGGAATCCATTTTTTTTTCACTGGCAGAGCTAGGGAATGATGGGTTTCAGACTCAAGATTTGAATGAATGAGTGAAGGGATAAAGAGAGTTTGACAAGAACAAATCTGTGCAAGCTGGACTATTTGTTTTGTAAAGCCAACCAGTCTCATCCAGAGACTTTAACTTTTAATATTTATTTCATGTGGGTTTATTTTCATGAGGGTTTTAAAATCAATATTACTTTAGAATATAAGTAAAATAAAGAGGTCAAAGATTGTGTTTCCATCTACAGTTTTGCTTTCTCTATTTGTCTAAATACTGAAATTTATATTAAATCAACTTTCAACATAAAATATCTAAAATAGTTTTTAGAGAGAAAAAAGTTCTCCTTTCTCTTACAAAATGTATCTACCTGCTTTATGGCTTTCTAACAAATTAAATGGTAGATAATGTCAACCAGTATTGAATTACTATTTTTGGAAGGTCAGCCTGAATGTTAAAAACAATTAATCACGGCCGGGCGGTGGTGGCACACGCCTTTAATCCCAGCACTCGGGAGGCAGAGCCAGACGGATCGCTGTGAGTTCGAGGCCAGCCTGGGCTACCAAGTGACCTCCAGGAAAGGCGCAAAACTACGCGGAGAAAACCTGTCTCGAAAAACAAAAATAAAAAACAAACAAACAAACAAAAAAAGCTATCTACCATGAAACTGTAAAAATATCCATGGTGTAATCCAAAAAAACAATTAATCAATGATAAATTTAAATAATGATATAATCTGTACATTTGTAATTAACACTGATTAGAATCAACTTTTGAATTCTTGGAAATCAGTATATAAATTACTATTTTTATAATATATATTAACAAAAAATACTAACCAACAAAAGTATTTTAAACAAAAATCCATAATTGTAATGAAACTATAGTTTATTTATTTATTATATGAAACTATTAAAATACGCTTTATTTTCTAATGTGCTATCTAGGAACTCACCTTTCCATTCCATACATAAGAAGAATTAATGGTACTTAAAATTTAAATGGATTCTGTTTTTATGTTTTTGTATCATAGATATTATGTAAAACAGTTTTTAGAAAATCACGAGGCATTTGCAGAAATAAAGCATGTATGTCCTGTGGTGTGTTGCAAAGGAGATTTCTCATCCTGGAAAGCCAATGCCATGTCTCGTAGCTACTTCCTGTAACATGAATCAGGGCACTGAGTATTTAAAGCCAACACTCTCTATAGCTCATTATGAAGGTAAGGAGTGATCTACTCTTGACATTTACTTTCTTATGATTAAAGGTACTTTTTAGTATAATATTTAATTTTGAATTTTTCCAGTGATTTATACGTAGCATAGTGGTAAACTACAGAACTGGAATTTGCCAAAGCCTCTGAGAAGATAGACTTGAAGATTATTGGTATAATTATTTGTGATAAATTATTTTCTGTTTTTTAAAAAAAATACCACCAAGTGAATCATTTTCTGATTTTTTTAATGTTTAAATTTGATGTGGCATGATGAACTCTTCTTATTCTTCAAATAATTGCAATTCCACACAATTGGTATAGTACTATGTGTAGAGTAGGAAGCTAAATGAAAACACAAGGAAAATGGTTCATGCTGTGATGTGCTCCTCACATCCAGAATCACTTTGTATTTTTCTTAGTGTCTCCTTTTAGGTTTTATTATAAATAATTGTTTTAAATGTAATATCAAATATTTCTCAGATACCTGGCACATAGTGAAAGTTATTGGAGTAAAGAATTGGCCTTGACATTTTTAATGATGTGATTAAATTATCATCTGAGGGGTCCAGTCCTAGGAGGTGATCATCGCTTCCCAGTGAACTTAGTGATACAGATTAGTAATTGCAAATGGAAAAGCAGGTGATTCTAGCCACTGATTTCCAACAAGGATCCGAATAATTTCAGAAGTTGCTTGATAACACTACAGTGCATACATATCTACTGGTATCAGAAAATGAGACATGTAAGTGATAGCTCAGAAATATCCTTGACAGTTTATTTTTTTGTAACTAATTCTGTGGTCATCACTTCCACAAAAGGATGGGAAATCAAATAACCAGAAAAACATTTAGAGTTATTTAGAATATCTCAAATCTACTAGCTCTTAATTTAATCCACATTAAGAAAATTGTAACTAATGAGAAAGAAACCTCAGTGTTTTAGAGCTTGTGAAGGATGTTCAACATATTATATGGAAATAGTGTGATTTTGCTTTGAATTACTGCATATTGCCTTAAATATGTAGTGGAATTATAATTATTTTATATTAATTCTAGAAAATATTCACTGTCAGTTCATAAATAATAAAATTCTGTTGGCCTTTCACAGAATAAACTTAGTTTATACACACTTTATTAACTATATTTTATAAATATAAATATGAAGGTTAAGCTTATTATGTTCTCTTCATAGGAATATAATTACCTCCCAAGATAAACTAAAATAGGATCACTTGTTCTGTATTTTAGAACATTTGAAATAATTTTATGTGTTATATTTTATGTTTAATTAATGAAATTTCCCCAGGGGCCTACCCTGAGCAGTTTTCTCCTAGGGTCCCGGTGAAGACACTATGGCTGACATGATCAAGTGAATAAAATCTATGTATGCCACGCTCTTTTGTCTGATTACTTTATTTCTCTAAGACAAAATTCTATCTATACAGCTTCAGTTCCATCCTCACACTCAGCTCCTCTTTGTTCCTACTTTTCCTGTTCTCTCATAGCCCTAACTAAGCTCTTCTGCAGTCAATCTTATCTTCATCCTCTATTCCTTCATTTCCCATATTTCCTCCCTTTTCTACTCTTGACCTGACCCAACCCTTACTCTCTACAAAAACTCTGCAGTGTTCCTTTCTCTCCGGCCATGCCACTATGCCTCTAACCCAGAGTCAGGAATCCTGCTCCAGAATTTACTGCACCTGGTTATGCAAAACAAACAAACAAACAAACAACCCTTTAGTTCTGAGTCAATTGCTCTGAAATCTCATTTCACCTGTCAGAGGAAGGAGGGTCTGAGCTTGATTTGCACAAGAAACAAAGCAATGCACCTAGGAGACAGGTCCTTGGCCTAGGAGCTAGGCTGTGTTTCCAAAAGGCTGTTTTACCTTAAATCAAGGGCCTTAGGCACCTAGCGGTGGTCCAACCAGGTCTCTTCTTGGATGCTTTTGTTTGGAACTGGCCCTATCCTAGGATGTGGCTAAAGGGGATATTTGCAGAATGCAGATATGCAATTTGAATGTTAAAAAGGAAGGAGAAAGCCTGGAGGCAGAAAGCCCGGTCTACATGATCTTATCCAAGTACTTTGAGCCTATATGGTCAAGTAATGGTCCACATAAATGTTCTTGGGGAAATTATGGCACAAGAAATTTAAAGCAAGAAACAGCTGAATATTAAAAGCTGACTAACACTAAATATTGCCTGACATATGGCTTCCCTCTAAGATTCCTTGATCTTTCTAGATAAAGTTTTATTGTATACAGTTGAATCTCTTTTATACATTCTTGTGGCTTGTAACATTGGATGATATGAAGTAGGTATTCTTTACTTTTATAACATATTCCTTTAGTACTGAGGAAAGGTTATTTTTTAATAGAAGATACATTTCAAACATGTTAGGGTAAGTTTTATTCTGGTTATGGTACAATTGTGGTAGAGAACTAAATTACAGATAAATGTACTTAGAAAAAAGTGTATGGCCAAGAACTCATGTTACAAGGCCAAGGTTAACAAATGGCTTCATATTTGAATGAATTCCTAGCCCCAGCTAATTTTGGACAGACAACTAAGGTAATATCCTCTTAAAAAATGCTTTAAAATAATAAAAAAGTGGTTCTTGAAAAACATCTTAAAATGTTTTTAAAAACAGATGTCTCATGTCTTTCCCTTGTGTTCTTTCAGAATGTGACCCTGCTGTTATATTGTTTGTGCTGTTTGTTAAGTAATCTCACATCAGACGATACCCATTACTGTCCTCTATTCAAGTGATAGTCTTTTTTGTCTTCCATAGAGGTTCTGAGTAATTTTCTAAAGTCTGGTATTTTCAGCATACTGTTTCTTGGATAATTTTCTGAAGAACTAAAATATTCCTTAAAATTTAGATGTTGGATTATATGTATTTCAGGAAATACTGCTTAAAATATAGTTTTAATTATTATTTATTATTTTCCTCTTACACAGATATGAATTATATCTGAACTTTTCTTTTGATTACTTTACAAAATCAAACTGATTTCTCTCCACCCCTTTCCTTTTTTTTAAATATGTTTACCTCCAGGTTTTCAACAAGTATGTTTATTTTTTTAATTTTCATATACATATACAATGTATCTTATTTGTATCCATGCCATATTCTGTCCATCCAGTTCTCTCTGCCTGTAAACACACCTTCAATCTCTGTTTTGCTTCATGTCCTTGTCTATAACCGATTAAATCCAGCTAGCTCTGCCATATGCACATGTGTATGGCGTGACACACCAAGGCATGGATACCCTATCAACCTATGCCTGCTACCAAAGCAAAGTGACTCATCTATCAACAGTCATCAACTCCTTGCTTAGGGGTAGAATATCAGAAGGGCCTTGGTGCTCCCTGATGTAATTCTTAACTCTCTTGAGCTTAGAGATGTTTTATGTGATTAACCACACAGATGCTATAAGTTTATGTGTGTAACAATTATGACATATCCAGAAATTAGTCATTCACAGCACGCACCCCACCCATCCTGTAGACTTTTCAAAATTCTTTCCACTTCCTCTTCTGTAGTATTCTCTGATCCTGGGACAGAGTGGTGATATAGGTGTTCTATCTACAGCTGAATACTCAGCCATTAATTCTCATAATTTCAAACAGTTATGAATCTTTGCATTGACCAGTACCATCTTGGTCTCTCACCAAGATTGGAAACAATAAAAATTTATAGATATAAGCAAAAGTATTTAGAAAGCATTTTTGTGACCATTTAGCAAAACAACATTGATAAGTTCTCCCTAGGGGCCTCTGGCTTTCTTCTCTATGAGTTTTGATTATGTTTAAAGTATCTACCAGGTATGAATTCCCTCCTAAGAAGAAGGCTTAAAATCAAATAAACGAGTGGTTGGTAGCCCCTGTAAGCAGTGCCGACACTATTTTTTTTATGAAATTAAGTGCACTGGTGTTTGTTATATGTGATATTTATGGTAGAAATGTCTTCGTGATTCATTATTCCCTTGATTAGAATGAAGTGTCCTACTATACATCTTCTGACTAGTTTTAGTTTGAAGTCTGTTTCTGTGGTGATATTTTAATTGTGCTGAAATCTGATCACATGGCAGGCAGAGTCTCTGTGTGGTCAAGGACATAGCCAAGCATGGTGACCCTTGAGTCTTTAATGCCAGTTTCAACCATAGAGACTAGGAGGTCTGTATAGACCAGCAGTGACAAGGAAGTCTTGTGGCTGGGCTTAGAGCCAATGAGAAGGCAGAACAGGAAAGCAATAAAATGCAAGACACACACAGGAAGAAGGTTTCTCTTTCAGGGGAAGGACGACAGTGAATGATAAGCTAAAGAGAGTCATGGCTCTTGCTCTGATCTCTTAGGCTTTAACTCTATATTTACCTGTGTGTTTCTTGTTTAATAAGATCATTTAAAAATTCATCTACATGTTTCATCAGATATTAGGATAGGTACTTTGCTTTTTTCCTGGTTCTTTCTAACTGGAGTATTTTTATTGATTATTTTACTCTAACATGGTGCCTAACTTTAAAGGTATAATGTGTTTCTTGCAAGGAACAGATAGATAGATCTTGTTTTTTGATCCATTCAGTCAGCCTTTATGATTCTGATTGGAGAACTGAAGCAAAAGATTTTTAAAGTCATTATACAAACCTATCTGTTAATTATGTTAAATGTAGTCATATATTGTTGACCCTTGCTATTGTCCGTGTTCTCAGTGACACTTTGTTTTTTTGTTCATGTTTGTGTGTTTTGTTTTAATAACTCTGGCTACCAGTTTCTTTCCACATTCTCTCTGCTATGCTCATTCCTCTCTTCAGCCCAGAATATTGCTTCCTGTATTGTCTTTAGATTTATGTTGTTGGATATAAATTTGTTAGGTTGTTTATATTGTAATCAGATTACTTTCTTTCTTCCTCAATTATGATGGGTAGTTTTGCAGAGTGCATTATTTTATGTTGACCACCATAGTCCTGGAGAAATTGGAATTCATTGTTCCAGAACCTTCTGGAGTATCCACTGAAAAATCACCTATCATTCTGATAGGGTTTTCTTTATACATTACAGAGGGTCCAGACGTCTGCAGTCAGAGAGACTGGAAAGGAGATGCAGAGTCACCAAAAAAAAAAAAAAAAAAAAAAAAAGACTTCTTTTGTCAGGATTAAAGCTTTTTCTTTATTTCATTTTTCTTTCTGTTCTTGTCTTACTTATTCTTTCTGTTTTGTTCCACTACCCTGGTGCTTCCTTCTCTGATTTTTCCTTCTGACATCTTTACTCCCCTCCGCCCCTACAGCTTATATATCCCAGGAGAATCTTTTAAACAGACTCCGATCCAGTTGATGCAACAGCAAGAGGTTTATTGAAGCGACTTTACAGACGGGCTACTCTTGTCTTGAGAGCAAGAGTTGTGCCTATTGCAATCACGTGGGTACTTTTAAAGGAAAAACCCACAAAAGCCATAAGATTACAGTTCCCATACAAATTATGTCTAGAGGCTAATTTCATAAGATCATGGCCTGATCACAGGGTGGGTATAGTCATGTCCTCATGCACATTTTTCCCAAAACCTCAAGGGGGGTATCAGGGCGGGAGTGGAGTTTACACAAAGGTCACAGTGGTCCTTCCTGGAACACCTGCAGCTATCCCAGTCACAGTTGAGAGCATCTCTTAACAGAGATCTCTTTACATTGTTACATTGTGGCAGGGGTGGTTGAATAATGGCTGAGTCAGCTTGAACTAGTTTTCTTTTTAGTTCCTTATACTCCTGGGGCTTGAGGGGTGTAAGCCTGAAGGGTTAGGGGCTTTCACATCAATGCTTGGGAAAAAAAAAATCAATCACTATTATTATAAGTACCAGTAACATTGTCCAGTGTGGGGTAGAAAGCCCCTGAGAGTTTTCATATAGTCCATAGATTATGAACGATGCTGTGACCTCAAAGGCAACAATCAATAACAGCATGAGGTACTCAGGACATGTATTACTTGGGGCTTTGCCTCTCCAAGGCTCACTTACGCGTGGCTTGCTGACTACCCAGCCATGTTCCAGGAATTCATAAACTGCTTCTTGGTTCCCTTAACGGCCCGACAAAATAGGTGACTTGTACCTTTTCTCTTGTAGCTTTCAGTACACTTTCTTATCAGTGTGTGAAGTGATATGCTGTGGGAATTTTCTCTCAATGTGTTGTCTATGTGGCATTCTTTGTGCTTCTTGTATCTTTATGATGTGTCTTTTCTTTGTTTGAGAAAGTTTTCCTTTATGATCTTGTTGATGATCTGGTCTATACCATTGACTTGGGATTCTTTTTCCTCATCTATGCCTATAATTTAAAGGTTTAGTTTATACATGGTGTTCCATATTTCCTATGTATTTCTTTCCTATTTTGTTATTTTTCTTTTACTTTTCCTATTTCTTGCTTATTGGTTCTAGAGCCTCTACTTTTTCTTTTAGTCTTAATAATCTGTCATCTGCTTGATTCATTGTACTTATACAGCTTTTCTTTTAGGTTTTTAGTTGAGTTATTAGTTTTTCAATTCCATCTTCACTTAAAAGTGGGTCTTTTTCAGTGTTTCTACCTCCTTATTGGATTCTATTCTCAAGTCCTGGGCTATTTGCCATTTTCAATAGTCTTAGTTTTTGTTGTTGTTGTTGTTGAGCATCCTAAGACATTTATTCTGCTTAATTAATACATTCTTATTATTTTCAATGAACTGTTTGCTTGTATCTGGAACTGATTTTCCTTCTCTGAAAGTTTTAAAAGAGATTTTTCTGAATATAGCAATCTTAATTGATAGTTACTTATTTTCTAGTATTAGCATATGTCCTTGTATATTTTCGGGCTTTTGGAATTGCTGATAAAAAGTTTGAGTTTTTATTATGATGTATTTGAATTTATATGTTGGCATTTTCTCTTATAGCTTTTTTTTTAAAACAGTGTTAATTATTTTCTTTATATTCTTGACATCTTAGGTCTGTGTTGAAGGGAATTACATGTCTAGTCACTCAGTTTGGAACTCTCAAAGGTTCTGTGTGAATGTGTGTTTCTTTATCTAGATTGAGGAAATAGATTACAATTTCATTGGTTGAATATTCTAAATCATTTGTTTTCTTCTCAATTACTTCCTTTATCAAAATGATTTTTAGGATTGTTTCTTTCAAACCCTGAAGCTCTTTGACATTCTTGAACATTATATTTCACCAATGTTATCTGCAGTCTCTTATATCATTTATGTCTATAGGTGATGGTTTTATCAACATTTTATAGCATTAAGTTTTATATTTTCAACTTTTTACTTATTTGATTTTCACCTGAAGTTTCAGGAGATAGCATAGATATAAGAATACTTGTGCTGGCACACATCACTGGGTTTAAAATCTCAGTACATATGAATAAATACCATGCATGGTGAGTTATGTTTGTAATCCCACAGCTGGAGAGTTAATACCAGAAGATATCAGGAATACACTTACTAAAAAATCTGGCCAAAAATGACCATTTCCAGGCCTAAAAAGAGAACCGATCTAAAGAGAATAAAGTGAAAAGAAATATAGAAGAACATTTGTAGTTCTTTTCTAGTATGGTTAAGTATTTAAATTCTCCCAAAATATACACATGCAGACACACACACACACACACACACACACACACACAAACATGTATGCAAGCACACATGTGCTCACAAACACATATACATACATACACAATAAATTTAAATCTTCACTTGACATTTATTTGTCTTTTAGTTCAGAAGTTGAAATATTTAGGGGGAGTGGTATTACATTGCTCTTTCATATTTCTTGTTTTTTAGTGCTGCAGTTTCTGTGTCTGAATTGTGGGTATGTCTCCTGCTTTAATTCTTTCAGAGATTTTATTTTGGCAGCCTTGTAGTTAAAGTTCAATTCCCTGTATAACTGATAAAGCAGGAAAGTATTGTTAAAGAATCAACATCTATCTATATACAATCTAAAAGTTTATTTACATATTTAAAGTCAACTAATAGTTCACTAATGTTATAAAACTGGAAATGAAAAACTATTGCTGACAAAACTTGAGTCCAAGAGAAGATCAAAGACATCAACATAAAACCAGATTCACTGAAGATTATTAGAAGAGAAATTTGGGAATAGCCTTGAAAGCATTAGCATAGGAAACAGCTTCCTGAATAGAACACCAATAGTGCAGGCAATAAGATCTACAATTAGTAAATGGGAACTTAGGAAACTGAAAAGTTTTTGTAAGGCTAAGGACACCATCAATAGGACAAAACAGCATCCTATAGAATGGGAAAACATTTTCTCCAACTCAACATCTATCAGAGGGCAAATTTCCAAAATATATAAATATATCAAAGAAGTAGACATCAATAGCCAAATAATCAAATTAATAAGTAGAATATGGAAATAAACAGAAGAATTCTTAACAGAGGAAACTCAAATGGCCAAAAACACTTAAAAATTTTTTCAAAACCCTTAGCCACTTGGGAAATGCAAATTTAAAGGTCTCTGAGATTTCTGCTTACACCTATCAGAATGGCCAAGATAAAGCCACAAATGACAGTTCACGGTGGCAAGGATGTGGAGCAAGGGGAACACTACTCAATTGAAGTTGGGAGTGCAAACATGTATAGCCACTTTGAAAATCAATATTGCGGTTTCTCAGAAAGTTGAGAAACAATCGGCCTCAAGACCCAGCTATATCATTCATGAGCATGTACCTAAAGGACACCTCAGCATTCCACAAGGATATTTGCTCAACTATGTTCATAGCAGCTTTATTGGTAATGGCCAGAGATTGGAAACAACCAAGAATGGGCACAGAAAATGTGGTATATTTATTCAGTAGAGTATCAACTGTTAAAAACAATGACATCAAAACACTGAGCAGTTTGATATTGGGGACGATGAACTCTGCTTGAGGCCAGGGCTCACGGGACATTAGGGACAGCAAGCTGAGGACCTCACATATTAAAGAAAGCTTTTTATCTTTAAAGATGTGGTGTTATTGCCTTGGTACTGGCTTCTCTTAAAGATGAAGTGACGGCCATTATAAGAGAACAGGTCCTACAAGGGGGAAATAAAATAGATGTTAAAGCTGCCACTCAAAAGAACACTGTACATGCAGTGGAAACCTTTGACTAACAAATTCATTAAATCCTCAAAAAGAAAAATTGGAAAACTGTATTCACTAACACTTTTTTATTTTAATTAATTAATTAATTAATTAATTTTCTCCAGCTAAATCATATTTTCCCTTCTATTTCACCTCTCCTCCCAGTCCCTCCCCCAACCTCCCCTCTCCCCACACCATTCACTTCCCTAGCTCTATTTTCAGAAAAGGGTAGGCCTCCCATAATTATCTGCCAGCCATAGCATATCAAGTTGTAGCAAGACTAGGTACCGCCTCTTCTATGAAGGCTAGACAAAGCAATCCAATATGAGGAAATAGTTCCAAAAGCAGGTAACAGATTCAGAGATAGCCCCTCTTCCCACTATAAGGAAACCCACCATAAGACCAAGTTACACAACTGTAACATATGTAGAGGGCTTAGGTCAGTCCCATGCAAGCCCTCTGGTTGGTGGTTCAATCCCTGTGAGCCCCTATGAGCCCAGGATAGTTGATTCTATGGATTTTCTTGTGGAGTCCTTGTTCCCTCTTTCACAGGATTCCCTGAACTCTACCTCATGTTTGGCTGTGGTTCTCTGCACTATTTCCAAAAGTTGCTGCGTGATTCCTCTCTGATGACAATTGGAATAGACAACAATCTGTTTTTAGGAGATTGTTCAGGCTCTATGTCTACCCTTGCTGGAATTCTTAGCTAGGGTCACTTTGATAGATTCCAGGTGGTTTCCATTGCACTGGGTTTCTATCTCATTCCTGAGATGCCCCTAATTCCCAGTACCCACTTCTTCCTCTATCCTCCTGCCACCTGCTCCCTCCTGTTCCCATCCCACCCCCTAAACCAGACCTTCTCTCCCTCTTCATTTTACTGTCTATTCTATTTTCGCTTCACAGTGAGACTCACATGTCACCCTCTAGCTTCTTTGGTCTGTAGATTTTAGAATGTTTATCATTTACTTTATAGCTTATATCCACTTAATGTGAGTCCATACCATGCTTGTCTTTCTGAGTGTGAGTTACATCACTCAGGGTGATCTTTTCTAGTTCCATCCATTTGGCAGAAAATTTCATGTTGTCATTGTTTTTAACAGCTGAATAATACTACATTGTGTAAATGTACCACATTTTCTGTGTCCCTTCTTCAACTGAGGGGAATTTAGCCTGTTTCAAGTTTCTGCCTGTTACCAATAAAGCTTCTATGAACATAGTTGACCAAATGTCTTTGTGGTATGGTTGAGTGTCCTTTGGCTATAGCTTGGTCTTCAGGTAAATTGATTCCCAATTTCCTACAAAATTACTGTATTAATTTCCAAGAGGCTATACAAGTTTGTACTGTCACTTGTAATGAACATATGTTCCTCTCAGTGTTTTTGATGAATCAGGTAATCTGTATATGGTGTCTATGTATACTGTGTTCTACAGTTATGTTTCCACTATCAAAGGAACAAATGAGAAAAAGTAACTAATGGGAAATTTCAAGAATAGTGTAATAGAGAGAGCTGCTCAAAGTCAGAGTGTCCAGGCAGGGTGGGAAGAGCCGATAAACTACAGTCAGAATGGTTTGCCAGCTATGATTGTTTATGCCATCAAAAGGGGTTCTAAGACAGATGAATAAATAATGTTCATCCCTGTGTCATACTGGTTTTCTTTGGGGCATGGGGAGACACAATTCAGTTTATCATGTAGGAGATAAATAACAGAAATTCTTGGCCTTGTAACCCATAAAAGATGGAGTCCTCTATATCTTATGAGAGTGAGAGGGGAAGTTGAACTGTGTTGTACATCTTATTGAACTCAAAGCTCTTTTTAACTGTGGATTATGACCACATTCTTGGTTGTGTAATGGAATGTGGGAGCTATAAATATTTGTCAAGTGTAAAAGATATCTGGATGCACAAAGTTCTTAAATCAATACAAAATAAAATGTTCAATAAATTAAGAAAATGACACTATGAAATTTACTGGTAAATAGATTGAACTAAAAAAGATCATCCTGAGTGAGTAACCCAGACCCAGAAGGACAAACATAGGATGTGCTCATAAGTGGATATTAGCCAAAAAGTATAGGATAACCATGTTACAATCCACAGATGGAGAGAGGCTGGTAACAATGAGGGCTCAATGGGGGGTGGACACATGAATTTCACTGTGAAGGGGAAATAGAAAAAATATCACAGGTGGATGGGGGAAAAAACTTGAATGTGGATGTGGGAATGGAGACAGGAGAGATCGGATGGGAAGATGTCTAAGTTAGGGTTTCTATTGTTATGATGAACATCATGACCAAAAAGCAAGTTGAAGAGAAATGGTTTATTTGGCTTACACTTCAGCAATGATACTCATTACTGAAGGAAATTAGGAGAAGAACTCAAACAGGACAGGATCCAGGAGGCAGGAGCTTTGAGAAGTCCATGGAGGGGAGTTGTTTACTGGCTTGTATCCTATGGCTTGCTCAGTCTACCTTATACAACCCAGGGCCAGAAGCCCAGAGATAGCATGGCCCACTGTAGGCTGGGCCCTTTCCCATTGATTGCTAATTGAGAAAAAACTGTACAAATGGATCTCAAGAAAGTATTACCTCAATTGAGATTCCTTCCTCTTATGACTCTAGCTTCTCTCAGTTTGATACATAAAATCACCCTGTATAGGCGAGAATAGAGAGAGAAAGTACAAAAAGAGAAAACTGGAATCAGGGCCATCTCTGAGATGAGCTAATAACCTATTGCAATGGACACTTCCAGCCATCTATGAAGATGACCCTAGCTAAGACTCCTAACAATTGGGGACACAGAGCTTGAAAAGGCCATCTTCTATAATTAGGCAAGACTTCCAGTGGAGGGATTGGACACAAACCTAGCCACAAACACTTTGACCGTAAGATGAATTGCTAAATGGTCTATAATGTGGCCTTCCTACAAAATGTGCTGGGGTGAAGGTGGCTAGGATAGAATCATACCTGATACATGACTGGGAAAGAGAGAAGTCAATGAAATGGTTCCTAATGAGAGTCTGCTAATCTGCTACTCGTGTAGATTGGTTCCTAGTACAACTGATATCAGAGAGACCTCACCCAGTACTTTATGAAAACTGATGGAAGGACCTACAAACAAACATTAGACAGAGCTCAGGGAATCCTGTCAAAGATGAGAAGGAAAGATTGTAGGAAGCAGAGGAGTCAAGGACACCAAAAGAAAAACCCACATAACCAACTAATTTGAGCTCACTGGGACTCACAGAGACTGAACCAACAGCCAGGGAGCCTACATGAGACTGAACAAAACCTTCTACATACATGTTATAGCTGTGTAACTTGGTTTTCTTGTGGGACTCCTAACAGTGGGAGCAGGAGCTGTTTCTGATTCTGTTGTCTACTGTTGGAACCCTCTCTTCCCATGTGATTTCCTAGTCTAGACTTCCTAAAAGAAGAGGTGCCTAGTCTCACCACACCTTGATACACCATGGTTGGCTGATATATGTGGGAGGCCCTCCCTTTTCTGAAAAGAAACAGAAGAGGAGGATGGTGGTGGGACTGGGGGAGAGTGGAGTTGGAGTGAGGGATTGGAAAGATAGGAAGGAGGGGAAAACTTTGGTTGGGATGTAAAAACAACTAAATATATAAATAAATAAGAATAAAAAATAGTACTGTGCTAGATAAAACAGAAATAAATAGAATGAAACAGAAAAATAATCAATGAAAAAATGAGTTGGTTCTTTGAGAAAGTCAACAAGATAAATAAACCCCTTTCTAACTAACTAAAAGACACAAAGGGGATATCTAAATTAACAAAATCAGACATGAAGAGGCATACATAGCATCAGACACTGAGGAAATCCAGAGAATCACAAGGACATACTTTAAAAACCAGTACTACACAAAATTGAAAAATATAAAAGAAATGGATAATTTTTCAATAAATATCATTTACCAAATTTTAACTAAGATCATATAAACAAATTAAATATATCTACAAGCCATAGTGAAATAGATGCAGTCTTTAAGTCTCCATATCCCTAAAAACACAGGGCCAGACAACTTTAGTGAAGAATTCTACCAGACTTTCAAAGGAGTGTTAACACCAATAATTATCAAATTATGCCTGAAATTATGCCATAAAATAGAAACCAAAGGAACATTGCCAAATTCATTTTATGAGGTCACAGTTACTCTGATACCAAAACTACATATAGACTAAACAAAGAAAGAGAACTACAGACCAATTTATTCCCTTATCAACATATATGCAAAAAATACTCAATAAAACGCTTGCAAACAGAATCAAAGAACACATCAAAAACATCATTTCCCTTTCTGGACCAGAGGTGAGTATCCAGGACCATCCCGGACCCCATCCCTGGACACCAGCCACTCCGGAGATGACATGCCCAACCAACTTGGTCCCAGGTTCTGGCCACTGGGCAGGTCCCCTTCTAGCCCCACTGGGAAGGATCTCCTTCTCCAAGCCCCCTGGCAGCCCCTGCAATCTCCACGCCCTGCCCCCATACCCATCTGCCAGAGACCCCAGCCACTTCCTGAGACTTAGAGACCAGCTCCCAACCCCCATCCTGCCCCTGACTTCCCTTCTGGACCAGAGGTGAATATCCTGGCCCAGCCCGGACCCCATCCCTGGGCACCAGCCACTCCTGGGATGACATACCCAACTTGGTTCCAGGTTCTGGCCACCGGGCAGGTCCCCTTCTAGCCCCACCGGGAAGGATCCCCTTCTCCAAGCCCCCCCAGCAGCCCCTGCAATCTCCATGCCCTGCCCCCACGCCCATCTGCCCGAGACCCCAGCCACTTCCTGAGACTTAGAGACCAGCCCCCAGCTCCCATCCTATCCCCGACTTCCCTTCTGGACCAGAGGTGAGTATCCGGGCCCAACCCAGACCACATCCCTGGGCAGCAGCCACTTCCGGGAAGATCTGCCCATCTTGGCCTCAGGTTCTGGCCACCAGGCAGGCACCCTTCTAGCCCCACCAGGAAGGAGCCCCTTCTCTAACCCCCCCTCCTGGCAGCCCCTGCAGTTTCCATGCCTTGCCCCCACGCCCATCTGCCCGAGACCCCGGCCACTTCCTGGGACTTAGAGACCGGCCCCCAGCTCCCATCCTGCCCTGGACTTCCCTTCTGGACCAGAGAGGGCTCCCATCCTGTCTTTGACTTCCCTTCTGGACAAGAGCTCACATCCTGACCTGGACTTCCCTTCTGGACAGGAGCACACATCCTACCTCTGACTTCCTGTATGGACAAAAGCTCCTATCCTACCACAGACTTCCAGTCCAGATAAAAGTTTCCATCCTGCCCTGGGGGTTCCCATTTGGACAAGAGAGCTCCCATCTGGACAACAGACAGAGACTTCCTGAATCTTTCAGCTCTATCTGAACCAAGTGCACTGATAAGACCAAGAACAAACCACAAGGAGATGGACAGATGTCAAGGCAGACATACATACAACAAAATGAAGAGCAATACAGCATCACCAGAACCTAACCCACCTCCAACATCTAGACCTGAACATCAAAAATTGGAAGAAGCAGAAGAAAACAGCCTTATGAATAACATCATGAAGAAGGTAGAGGCTTGTGTAGAGGAAAAGACAAAAGAATGGGAAGAACGCTATAAACAACTAGAGGAAAGGGCAAACAAATTAGAAGAAAACAATAAAGTCCTGGAAGAAAACAATAAAGTACTGAATGAAAATCATCAAAAAGAAATGAAACAAATAAAGGAAACAGTCCAAGACCTGAAAAGGGAAATAGAAAAAATGAAGAAGACACAAACAGAGGGAATGCTGGAAATAGAAAATCTGAGTAAAAGATCGGGAACTTCAGATGCCAAGTATAACCAACAGAAAGCAAGAGATGGAAGAGAATCTTTGGCGTTGAAGATACAGTAGAAGAAATAGTTTCATCAGTCAAAGAAAACACTAAAGCCAACAAAGTCATGAACCAAAATGTCCAAGAAATTTGGGACACCATGAAAAGAACAAACCTACGAACTATAGGGATAGAAGAAGGTGAAGAATACCAACTCAAAGGCACAGAAAATATATTCAACAAAATTATAGAAGAAAACTTTCCCAACTTAAAGAAGGAAATGCCTATGAAGATACAAGAAGCCTATAGAACACCAAACAGACTAGACCCCCCAAAAAAGTCCCCTCGACACATAATAATTAAACAACTAAATGTACAGAATAAATAAAGAATATTAAGAGCAGCCAAGGAAATAGGCCAAGTGACCTATAAAGGCAAACCCATCAGAATAACAACCGATTTCTCAATGGAGACTTTGAAAGCCAGAAGGACCTGGACAGATGTAATGCAGACACTAAGAGACCATGGATGTCAGCCCAGACTGATATAGCCAGCAAAACTTTCAATCATCATAGACGGAAGGAACAAGACATTCCAAGACAAAGCCAGATTTAAACAATACTTATCCACAAACCCAGCCCTACAGAAAGTACTAGAAGGAAAATTCCAACCGAAGGAAGTCAGATATACACTCGAAAACACAGGCAATAGATAAAGCCACAGCAGTAAACCCCAAAGAAGAGAAGTACACACAGTACCACCAAAAATAACAGGGATGAACAATCACTGGTCATTAATATCCCTTAATATCAATGGACTTAATCACCTATAAAAAGACATAGGCTTATAGAATGGATATGAAAGCAGGACCCATCTTTCTGCTGCATACAAGAAACACATCTCATATTCAAAGACAGACACTACCTAAGAATAAAAGGCTGGGAAAAGACTTTCCAATCAAATGGTCTTAAGAAACAAGTGGGTGTAGCCATCCTGATATCCAACAAAATAGACTTCAAACTAAAATCAATCAAAAGTGATCAAGAAGAGCATTACATCCTCATCACAGGAAAGATCCATCAAGATGAAGTTTCAATTCTGAACATTTATGCCCCAAACACAAGGGCACCCACATTTGTAAAAGAAACATTACTAAAGCTTAAACCACATATAAAACCCCACACATTAATAGTGGGAGATCTCAACACCCCACTTTCACCACTGGACAGATCTCCCAAATCAAACTTAACAGAGAAATAAAGGACTTAACTGATGTCATGACCCAATTTGTCCTACCAGATAGCTACAGAAAATTCCATCCTAACAAAAAAGAATATACCTTCTTCTCAGCACCCCATGGAACTTTCTCTAAAATCGACCACATACTTGGCCACAAAGCAAATCTCAACAGATACAAAACAATTGGAATAACCTCCAGTGTTCTATCAGACCACCATGGTTTAAAGTTAGATTTCAACAACAACAAAAACTACAGAAAACCTACAATCTCATGGAAATTGAATAATGCTCAACTGAATCACCAATGGGTTAAGGAAGATATAAAGAAAGAAATTAAAGACTTCCTAGAGATCAATGAAAATGAAGACACCACATACCCAAACTTATGGGACACCGTGAAAGCAGTGCTAAGAGGGGAATTCATAGCACTAAATGCCCACATAAAGAAGTTGGAGAAATCTCATGCTAGTGACTTAGCACACCTGAAAGCTTTATAACAAGAAAAAGCAAAGTCTCCCAGGAAGAATAGAAGCCAGGAAATTATCAAAGTGAGAGGTGAAATTAATAAATTAGAAACTAAGAGAATAATACAAAAAATTAATGAAACAAAGAGTTGGTTCTTTGAGAAAATCAACAAGATAGACAAGCCCTTATCCAAACTAACCAAAAGACAGAGAGAGAGAATCCAAATCAACAAAATCAGAAATGAAAAGGGGGACATAACAACAGATATTTTGGAAATCCAGAGAATTATCAGGTCATATTTCAAAAACCTCTACTCCACAAAACTGGAAAACCTAAAAGAAATGGACAATTTTCTGGATAAGTACCACATACCTAAGTTAAATCAAGACCAGATAAACTATTTAAGTTGTCCAATAACCCCTAAGGAAATAGAAACAGTCATTAAAAGTCTCCCAACCAAAAAAAAGCCCAGGACCAGGTGGTTTCAGTGCAGAATTCTACCAGATCTTCAAAGAAGAGTTAATACCAATACTCTCTAAATTGTTCCACATAATAGAAACAGAAGGGACATTACCAAACTCCTTCTATGAGGCTACAATAACCCTGATTCCCAAACCAAACAAGGATAAAACAAAGAAAGAGAACTACAGACCGATCTCACTCATGAACATTGATGCAAAAATACTCAATAAAATACTGGCAAACAGACTCCAAGAACACATCAAAACAATTATCCACCATGATAAAGTAGGCATCATCCCAGTGATGCAAGGGTAGTTCAACATACGAAAGTCCATCAATGTAATACACCATATAAACAAACTCAAAGAAAAAAAACCACATGATCATCTCACTAGATGCAGAAAAAGCATTTGAAAAAATCCAACACCCCTTCATGATAAAAGTCTTGGAGCGATCAGGAATACAGGGAATATACCTAAACATAATAAAGGCAATTTACAGCAAGCCAACAGCCAACATCAAATTAAATACAGAGAAACGTAAAGCAATTCCACTAAAATCAGGAACGAGGCAAGGCTGTCCGCTCTCCCCATACTTATTCAATATAGTACTTGAAGTTCTACCCAGAGCAATAAGACAACATAAGGAGATTAAGGGGATACAAATTGGAAAGGAAGAAGTCAAGCTTTCCCTATTTGCAGATGACATGATAGTATACTTGAGTGACCCCAAAGATTCCACCAAGGAACTGATACAGCTTATAAACATCTTCAGCAACATAGTAGGATACAAGATCAACTCAAAAAAATCAGTAGCCCTCCTATATACAATGGACAAAGAAGCTGAGAAGGAAATCAGCGATACATCACCCTTTACAATAGCCACAAATGACATATAATACCTTGGGGTAACACTAACCAAGCAAGTGAAGGACCTATATGACAAGAACTTTAAGTCCCTGAAAAAAGAAATTGAAGAAGATGTTAGAAAATGGAAAGATCTCTCATGCTCATGGATAGGCAGGAACAGCATAGTAAAAATGGCAATTTCACCAAAAGCAATCTACAGATTCAATGCAATCCCCATCAAAATACCAACACAATTCTTCACAGACCTGGAAAGAATAATCCTCAACTTCATATGGAAAAATGAAAAACCCAGGATAGCCAAAAGAATCCTGTACAATAAAACAACCTCTGGAGGCATCACAATCCCTGACTTCAAGCTCTACTATAGAGTTACAGTAATAAAAACAACTTGGTATTGGCATAAAAACCGACATGTGGACCAATGGAATCAAATTGAAGACCCTGACATTAACCCACACATTAACCCACATGAACATATAATTTTTAACAAAGAAGCCAAAAGTGTACAATGGAAAAAAGAAAGCATCTTCAACAAATGGTGCTAGCATAACTGGATATCAACGTGTAGAAGGCTGCAAATAGATCAATATCTGTCACCGCGCACAAAACTTAAGTCCAAGTGGATCAAGGACCTCAACATAAATCCAGCTACTCTGAACCTGCTAGAAGAGAAAGTAGGAAGTAGTCTTGAACACATTGGCATAGGAGATCACTTCCTAAATATAACACCAGTAGCACAGACACTGAGAGAAACAATCAATCAATGGGACCTCTTGAAACTGAGAAGCTTTTGTAGAGCAAAGGATACAGTCAACAAGGCAAAGCGACAGCCTACAGAATGGAAAAAGGTCTTCACCAACCCCACATCTGACAGAGGACTGATATCCAGAGTACATAAGGAACTCAAGAAATTAGACATCAAAACAACCAATGGTCCAATTAAGAAATGGGCTATAGAACTAAACAGAGGATTCTCAACAGAGGAAACTCAAATGGCTGAAAGACATTTAAGGAATTGCTCAACATCCCTAATCATCAGGGAAATGCATATCAAAACAACTCTAACCTTACACCTGTTAGAATGGCTAAGATCAAAAACACTGAAGACACTTTATGCTGGAGAGGATATGCAACTAGGGGAACTCTCCTCCACTGATGGTGGGAATGCAAACTTGTACAACCACTTTGGGAATAAATATGGTGCTTTCTTAGAAAATTGGGAATCAATCTCCCCCAACACCTAGCTATACCACTCTTGGGCATATACCCAAGGAATGCTCAATCATACCACAAGGGCACTTGCTCAGCTATGTTCATATCAGCATTGTTTGTAGTAGCCAAAACCTGGAAACAACCTAGATGCCCTTCAACTGAAGAATGGATAAATAAATTGTGGCACATATACACAATGGAATACTACTCAGCAGAGAAAAACAATGACATCATGTGGTTTGCAGGCAAATGGATGGATCTAGAAAAAATCATCCTGAGTGAGGTAACCCAGACTCAGAAAGACAAATATGGTATGTACTCACTCAAAGAAGGATGCTAGATGTGGAACTAGGATGACTGGACTGCTACTCACATCACCAGTGAGGCTACCTGGAAAACAGGTCCCCAAGAAAGACACATGGATCACCCAATGATGGAGAAATAGATGGGATTTACATGAACAGCCTGGACATGAGTGGCAGCAATGAAGGGTGAGGGTCGAGGGAAAGAGAGCAGGAGATTCCAGCTGGATCAAGAACAGAGAGGGAGAATATGGAATAGGAGACCATATTAAATGAAGACCACATGAGAAAATGAAGAAACAAAGTGCTAAAGAGGCCCACAGAAATCCACAAAGATACCCCTACAAAAGACTGCTGGCAATGGCTGAGAGACAGCCAGGACTGACCTACTCTGGTGATGGGATGGCCAAACACCCTAATAGTTGTGCCAGAAACCCCATCCAAGGACTGAGGAATCTGGATGCAGATATCCACAGCTAGGCCCTGGGTGGAGTGATGGGAGTCTAATTATCGAGAAAGAGGAGGGTTTATATGAGCGAGAATTGTTGAAACCAAGGTTGGATAAAGCACAGGGACAAATAGCCAAACGAATGGAAACACATGAACTATAACCCAAAGGCTGAGGGGCCCCCAACTGGATCAGGCCCTCTGAATGGTTGAAACAGTTGATTGGCTTGATCTGTTTGGGAGGCATCAAGGCAGTATTACCAGGTCCTGGGCTCATTGCATGAGTTGGCTGTTTGAAACCTGGGACTTATGCAGGGACACTTGGCTCAATCTGGGAGGAGAGGACTGGACCTGTCTAGACTGAGTCTACCAGATCTTTCTCAGTCTTGGGGGAGGCCTGGATCTGGAGGAGGTGGGAATAGGGGGTGGGCTAGGGGGAAGGGGAGGGGGGCAGGAAGGGGGAGAACAAGGGAATCTGTGGCTGTTATGTAGAACTGTATAGTATTGTAAAGTAAAATAAAATAAAAAAATTAAAAAAAAAAAAACATCATTTCCACCGGGTCATGGTGGCATACACCTTTAATCCCAGCACTCAGGAGGCAGAGGCAGGTGGATCTCTGTGAGTTCGAGTCCAGCCTGGTCTAGAGAGTGAGATCCAGGAAAGGAGCAAAGCTACACAGAAAAACCCTGTCTCAAAAAACCAAAATAAATAAATAAATAAATAAATAAATAAATAAATAAATACAGAAGCTTAAATATATATATATCATTTCCATGATCATGTAGGCTTTATTTCAGAGATGCAGGGGTAATCCAACATATAAAAATCTGTAAATGTAATCCACCATATTAAATAAACTGAAAGAGAAAACCCTATATGATCATGTCTAAGTCACTGAAAGAACCTTTGACAAAGCAAGGGCAACAAGACATGAAAAGGAGATCAAGAATATACAAACAGGAAAGGAGAAGTCAAAGTATCAGTATTTGCTGATGAAATAATAGTATACATAACTAACCCTAAGAATTCCACCAAGGAATTTCTGTAGCTGATGAACACATTTAGCAAAGTTACTGGATACAAGATTGACTAAAAAAGAAAAAATACTAGCCCTCCGATATGCAAATGACAAATGACCTGTGAAGGAAACCATGGAAACAACACCCTTCACAATAGCCTCAAAAAATATAAAGTATCTTGGAGTAACTCTAACCAAACTAGTGAAAGACTTGCATGATAAAAACTTCAAGTCTTTGAAAAATGAAACTGAACAAGCAATCAGAAGATGCAGAGGTCTCCCATGCTCATAAATCAATGGATTAACAGTAAAAATGGACATCCTACCAAAAACAATCTACAGATTCAACACAATCACCAAATCACCATCAAAATTCCAAATCAATTCTTTTTTTTTTTTTTTTTTTTTTTTTTTTGAGACAGGGTTTCTCTGTGTAGCTTTGCGCCTTTCCTGGAACTCACTTGGTAGCCCAGGCTGGCCTTGAACTCACAGAGATCCACCTGGCTCTGCCTCCCAAGTGTTGGGATTAAAGGCATGCGCCACCACTGCCCGGCCCAAATCAATTCTTTACAGACCATGAAAGAACAATTCTCAACTTCAAATGGAAAAAAAAAAAAAAAACAAACAGAACAGCTTAAAAAATAATCCTAAACAATAAAAGAACTCCTGGAGATATCACTATCCCTGATTTCAAGTGGTAATACAGAGGCAGAGTAAAAAAACTTTATGATATTGTCAGAAAATGGAAATGTTGATCAGTGGAATAAAACCAAACACCCAGACATAAATGCACACACCTATGGACACCTGCATTTTTGAAAAAGAAGCTAGAAAAACATTGAAAAAAAAAGAATACATCGTCAGCCAATGGTGCTGGTCACACTTTATGTCTGTGTGTTAAGGAATGCAAATAGATCCGTATTTGTCACCCTGTGCAGAACTCAAGTCCAATTGGATCAAAGACTTCACCATAAAATCAGGGAAACTGAACCTGATAGAAGAGAAAGTGGGGGAATTGCCTTGAATCCATTTTCACAGGACTCAGCTTCCTAAATAGTGCAGGAACTTAGACTAACAATTAATAATTAGGACTTCATGAAACTGAAAACCAAAGACAATGGACCTGCCAATAGGACAATGTGGGAGCCTACAGAAAGGGAAAAGATTTTCACTGACTCCACATCTGACAGAGGACTAATATCCAAAATACATAAACAACCCAAGAAACTAGTTATAAAAAAAATAATAATCCATTAAAAATGGACTACAGTTCTATACAGAGAATTATCAATAAGGGAAACTCAAGTAGCTGAGAAATACTTAAGAAAAGTTCAATATTCTTAGCCATCAGGTAAATGCAAATCAAAACTACTTTGAGATTCCTTCTTATACGTATCAGAATAGAGAAGATCAATAACACAAATGACAGCTCATCCTGTCAAGGATGTGATGTGCAGCAAGGAGAACACTCCTCCATTGCTGGTGGGAGAACAAACTTGTACAGCATTATGGAAATCAATATGGCAGTTCCTCAGAAAATCATAAATATATCTACCTCAAGATCTAGCCATAATGCTCTTGCACATGTACATAAAGAAAGAACATTCTATGCTACCACAAAGACACTTGCTCACCTATGTTCATTTTGACTTCATTCATAAGAGGCAGGCACTTACCTTTTCAGAGGAGAGAATGGGAGGTGGGAGGGGGAGGCTGGAGAGTGGGCAGGAAAAGGGAAGAGAGGGGAATTTGTGTTTGGTATGTTAAATGAATAAAAAATTTCTTAATAATAGAGGTAGGCACTAGAAGCATCTTAAATGTCCCCATACTGAAAAATGGACAAAGCAAATATGGTACATTCACACAATTGTATATTACTATTCTGTTTTTTAAAAATGACATCATGAAATTTGAAGGTAAATGGATGCAACTAGAGAGAAATCATCTTGAGTGAAGTAACCCAGATACAGAAAGACCAATATAGTATGTACTCAGTTATAAGTGGATATTAGCCACTAAGCAAATGATTATCAAGCTATAATCCACACACAGAGAGAGTTTAGACAAACAGGAGGGCTCTAGGATGAAGTGTGGACTCCCTGGGAAGGGGGAATAGATTTTGTGGATGAACTGGAGGCAAATAGGGATGGCAGTGGAAGCGATCTGCTAGTGGTGGGAGGGATGGAGGGAGAAAGTATGGGGAGGAAGGCTGAAATTGTGGAGCATTTGTGGGGACAGTGTGGAAACCTAGTGCAGTGGAAACTTTCTGGAATCCATGAGGGTGACTCTAGTGAGGACTCTCAATAATGGAAGATATGGAGTCTAAACTCACCATTATTTTAGCCAGACAAGACTTCCAATGGTGGGTCAGGGTGGCATTCGATTGAGTTGTTGGCTGAGAGGGTACTATGGAAATCTCCAAACAGGCTGATGCTTGAACAGAGGGGCACTATCTGAAAACTGACAGCAGGGCCCCATTGCCTAGGAAAATATCCATGCTGATCACAGATCATAAGAGTTCAAGTGGTGCCTTCATGTAGCTTTCTACCTATGTTCTGGTTTCTTTGGTGCATGAAGGTACTCTGTATGCTTCTTAAAGGGAAATATGTACACCATTCTAACCATAGAACCTTTGACATACAATCTGTCCTTCCCACAATACGTACTGGAGCAATGCTGGCACAAGCTGGTGAGAGTCGTCAGGAATGTTTGGTTTAAGAATTAACTTGAGGTCCACGTCACTGGTGGGAGCCCATGCCATATACTGCCTGGATGTCTCAGAACCTAGGGTAGAAATGAACAAAACTGGCAAACAAAATGAAACAAGATGAAAAAAATAACAACAAAAAAAAGGATTCCTAATAATATCCTGTTATATATACTCACATAGATAAGATCTTCCTCCATCATTGATCAGAGCCTGTGCAGACATCATCACCAAGACATTATAGAGAATCTCAATTAGAGGTCAGCATCAGGGTCCTCCCTTTGGAGCTCAGCAACCCTGAAGATAAAGAAGACAAAAGATTGTAGGAATCATAGGCGATAGAGAACAGCATGGCTCACTGAATCATCTAACTGGGACTCATATGGGATCCGAGAGATTGAAGTGGCAAGTTTGTGGCCTAGTCTGCACCAGGCCCTCCACATATAGGATGTGGCCATTAGCTGGGTGTTTCTGCAGGACCCCTAACAATGGGAGCAGGTATATCTCTGACTCTTTTCCTCCTGTTGGGCTGCCTTTTCCAGCTTTGACATGAGGGCATTTGCTTTGCCTTGTACCTTGTTTTATTTTGTTTGGTTGTTGTCTCTTGGGACCTTCTCCTTTCTGAGAGGGACAGAGATGTAGCAAATATGGTAGAGGGATGGATGTGAGATGAGTGGGGCAAAGGAGGGATGGGGAGAGGGAAGGAAGATTGTGGTTTGTATTGTGTGAGAGAAGAATGCATTTTCAACCTGGTGAAATTTTCCAGGTTGAAATTTTCTTGAGAGTCAACACACAGAAGAATCTGTGTTCCAGGGGTGACCAAGGTTGTAATCTGAGCTGGCAGCTGAATTTAGTAGTGCAAGAGTCAGCAGGTAGTAATGGCTTTGAAGAAATGAAGGGTTCGTGGAGAACAGTTGAATCTTTCTTTCTTTCTTTCTTTCTTTCTTTCTTTCTTTCTTTCTTTCTTTCTTTCTTTCTTTCTTTCTTTCTTTCTTTCAATCTTTCTCTCTCTCTCTCTCTCTCTCTCTCTCTCTCTCTCTCTCTCTCTCTCCCTCCCTCCCTCCCTCCCTCCCTCCCTTCCTTCCTTCCTTCCTTTCTTCCTTCCTTCCTTTCTTTCATTATTAAGAAAATTTCTATTCATTTTACATACCAACCACAGATCTTCCTCTCCTCCCTCTTCCAGCCCCTACCTTCCCCCCACCCCACCCCACATTGCCATCTCCTCCAGGGCAAGGCATCCCATGGGGAATCAACAGAGCCTGGTACATTCAGTAGAGGCAGGTCCAAGCCCTCCCCACCTTGCACCAAAGCTGTATAAGGTGTCCCACCATAGGCACTAGGCTCCAAAAAGCCTGCTCATAAACCAGGAGTGGATCCTGATCCCACTGCTTGGGTCCCCTTAAGCAGGTCAAGCTACACAACTTTCTTACCTAGACAGAGGGCCTGGTCCAGTCCCATGGAGGCTCTAAAGCTGTTGGCCCAGGGTTCATGAGTTTCCTCTAGTTTGGTATTGGTTAAAATGTTTAGGCAACTCCATGTAGTTAAAAGGGAGGTTTATTTTGTGGGGTAACTTACAAGTGAAAGGATAGGTTACAGAGTTTGGGAAAAGTGTAGCACAGTCAGGCAGTGTTCTCTGGAGAACTCTGCTTGGTCTACCTCCAGTGTCCAGTGTCCAGGAACCAAGAGAGCACCCCCATCTGGATCCTGGATCTCCAGGGATCCTCTCTTGGCTCCACCTTGCAGGCATGACAGTTACCAAAGCCTCAAAGGGGGTGGTATTTCCAGGTCAAAGCTGGAACAGCTACCCACTACAGTTTGGTTTGGTTATCTCTGTACATTTTCCCATCATGATCTTGATGCCCCTTGCTCATAGAATCCCTCTTTCTCTCTTTGAATGGACTCTGGGAACAGTTGAGTGTAGCTGGAGTTATCTCCAATTCCACCCAGGCCAGCAGCCACTTAGGCTCAAATAAACACAGAGACGCTTATATTACTTATAAACTGTATGGCTGTGGCAGGCTTCTTGCTATCTAATCTTACATCTTAAATTAACCCATTTCTATTAATCTATAAGTTGCTTACAGGTATCTTAACATGTGCTTCTCATGGTGGCAGTGGCTGGCAGCGTCTCCTCCTCAGCTTTCCTGTTCCCAGAATTCTCCTCTCTCTTTGTCCCACCTACACTTCCTGCCTGGCTACTGGCCAATCACCATTTTATTTATCAATCAGTCAGAGCAACACATTCACAGCATTGCCAGCAGTTGAGTCTTGACATTGTGTAGCATAGTTGGAATCACTGACGAGAGCCCTGGAGAGGTTACAAGTGAAGGTGCTGTATACTTGGGGAAAGAGACAGCAGCAGTTTTGGAGATACCAACAATGTGGGATGACGGCCAGGAAAAGCAGAATAGGTGGAGTGGATACTGCCAGAGCCTAGAAGACAAAATATGTGTGCTATACAGGGCAGAGCCAGAGAAGCTATCCAAGCTACTTGGAGGAGCCCAGAAAACCAGCAATGAATCACAGATTGTTGGAAATTGAGTCATTTACACTGCTACGGTATGGCTTTACATTGTTCAGATTATAATTGTGCCCTAGTTCTTCCCTTTTGGAAAAAATATTTAATTCAATTTTGATTTTTTTTTTCAGGAGCTCATAGCAGAAAAGCTTTGAAACTTTAAAAGAGATTTTGGGCTCTTAAAGAGATTGGATACTTCAAAGAGCCTGAACTTTTAATTTGTCTGAATTTGTAAAGAATGTGGAAATTTTAAGATTATTAATATTTGAAATATGAGATCTTGGGGATGAATAAGAAAAGAAAGAGCATGATTTAACAGTGATGTGTTTGTGTATCAAGTTGACAAGGGACAATTGTGCTGGATAGTTATGTTGATTTGACACAAATTAAAATCATCTGAGAGGAGGGAACCTCAGTTAAGGAAATGTTGCCTTGGTTTCATCTGGCAGCACATGGGTATTGGAGAAATTATTTTGGCCACTCCACGTAGTTAAAAGGATATTTATTTAATGGCGTAACTCACAAATTAAGTAATGGGTAGGTCGCAGGGTCTGGGGAAGGTGTAATGCAGTCCAGCGGTGTTCTCCGGAGCTCTACACAGTCAATCTGCACTGGTCAGCGTCCCGGCACCGAGAGAGCGCCCAGAGCGAGCGCTGGCCCATCCAGCTCTCGGGTCCCCTGGCGCCTCCCCTCGCCCCGCCTCGTAGGCGTGACAGTTGCCAGAGTCTCAATGGGGGTTGGAACTTACAGATCCAAGCTGGAATGGCTACCCACTACATCTCCCCCTTTTTGTCTAAATAAGAAGGTTCTAAACTAATACAAGACTATATACAAAGGAATGGTTATCAAATATTGTCCAGAAATAATGAGAGATAATGACCTAGATAAGATGGAACTACAACCAATGCAAACAATATCGAGCAAGAAACACATACTAAAATCCAGAGAAGTATAGAGCATAGGTAAACAGCATGTTATAAAGATCATTCAAAGGTGTCCTATCCTAAAGAACCTGAATCTAATACTTAATATGTTCTATCTAAGATATTATATATACCAAGTTGTAACTATAACTGCTAGTCTTCAATCCCATCAAAGCCCTGAGAAGGAACATAATGGTACCTGAGAAATGGTAGATGGATGCAAGCAACTTTCGGGAATCTTGCAAGAGTAGACCAAGACAGCTGGCAGCCTGGACAGTCACCTAATGTTTCTCAGCATTGTTGGTGCATTCAAATTGGCTACAGGCCTAGAGTATCTGACAGACCATTTTCAGAAGCAGGATTTCTGAAAGACCATCTTACCCTGTCTTGGCAGAGTACAGTGGTCGCTTTCCTTGTGTCCCACTTGTCCAGAAAGGAGAGCATTGCATTTGTACTGTCAGCCATCAAGGCAAGGGCAGTTCTTTGCCCAGTAGGCCATTTTGTGCCAAAAGACAAACTTCCAAATGGAAATGTCTTAGAAGCCCAACATTCTCTCGGGATCAATTGGTGCAGCCAGGAGCAATTGTGTCTCACGTCAACAGAATTCTAAGTTATTTAAATGCAATATTCTCCAGGTCTATGAAGTGTTTGAAGATTACCTGCCCATCTAACCTATGTATCTGTAAATCTAGATAACCTAACTAACGTAACTATAGAGATGACAAGCATAGGCGACTATAAATCTATAAATCTTATCTATCGAAATAACCTAAGGACTAAGGCTTCACGTAAATAAGGTAAACAGTCTATAAGCAAATGTATGGTGAAGAACGATGACTTCAAAATTGTGACAATACACAAGATATTTATAACAGAGGTAGGAATATATAGTGCGATATGCAATATGACAATAATATTAAATATATATCAATATACCGAATATCCTAAACAGAAGTAGAACATATATAAAGTATGACAGATATAAATTTACATTTGTATCAATATAAAAATGTTTCAAATAAGAGTAGAAATATATGTACATTATAACAAATATAGTTCTGTATTTGTATCAATATACAAATTATCTTAAACAGGAGTATAAAAATAGTCTACATTTGTATCAACATATAAGATTCTATAACAGTACAAATTACAGTGCAAATTATCTAAGGTTGCTATTTTACTGTTTGTTTACTAGTATATACAATGATTTACCATCATATCTTATACCTATCCGTTCCATTTCTTCTTCCCCCCCCCCCCCCTTTTTTTTTTTTTTTTTACAATCCTGAGTTAATATTTTCTTCCACCCCCAACCCTATAACCATCATCCATAACCCTGAGAATTATGAAACCTAAGGGAGAAGGGGCGTCATTTTCTTAGAATTGCTTCCTGCCGTTTAGGGGGTGGTGTTATCTCTGTTGGGTACTGTGAGAAAGCTCAGATAGTTAAATCTCAGTTAGACTAACTGTAGGTTCTGCAGCAAGTTTTAGAGTAATGGGTAAGATTGTCTGAAATTCTGGCAAGAAGTGTAGTATGATGATGATTACCATGGCATCATTCTGGATTGGGTAGAGTTGTTGTTGTTGGGGCCCCATCTTCCTTCTGGTGACTTCTGAGATTGCTATTGGAAAAACTTATTTGTTATCAAAAATGGGAGGTTTGGATTTAAAGAGGACATAGCATGTAAGAAAGGATTCTGAGAAATCAAGAGTAAGCATGGAGAGAATTAGAATTTAGAAGACAATGGTCCCGTCCCTTTTTATTGGTTTCCTTCTGTCTCACACCAGAGGGCTCTTCTGATATGGGACTGAAGAATCTCTTAAACTTTTCTTTTAGCAATATGCTTGGGTTTAGAGAAGGAGTGAGCCAATTCCATCTCCAAAGCCAGCTTGGCTATAATTGAATTGGAACCACAACTTTTCTAGATTGATAGAGAGAAAGATGTTAGACAGTGAGATTTTACCATGTGTAGATTGGTACCAATAGATTCTTCCTTTCTGCTGTAAACATCTGGATATCCAAGGCCTTATGAGTTTTGAAAGATGGGTATTTCCATTATCCTGGAAAGACAAAAACAGAACCCTACCCCACCCTTTGATTGTTAAATTTTTCTTACAACTTGTAGAGATGTCACATTGGTGGATGATCTTTTACTTCTCTTCATCAAGGGGTTTTTCCTGTTCGAAACGAATTTTTATTAATTTTGTTGGTATCCATAGCTTTTCTTCTCCTGCAGAAACAAAGGCAAAACCCCTTCCCCAACGTAGAACATATCCAGGTTTCCATTCTGAGGTCAGCACATCCTTAAAATAAACTGGTTGGTTTAGCTCAGGAGTTTTGTCTGTTGTCCAATGTCTCTCCGCAGCTGTTGTTCCTTTCTCATTAGCATTGAGAAAATTCAAGGTTAATAAGGCACTATGCAGTCTATTTCTAGGGGTCATTGTTACCTGTTGCTGTTTATTTAGCATATCCTTTAAAGTTCGATTGGATCTCTCTATGACTGCTTGGCCTGTGGGATTGTGTGGTATACCTGTAACATGCTTTATATTATAATAAGCAAAGAACTGTCTCATTTTATTGGAGACATATGCTGGGGCATTGTCTGTCTTAATTTGTACAGGTATTCCCATGATGGCCATAACTTCTAATAGGTGTGTAATCACAGAATCAGCCTTTTCAGAACTCATAGGAGTTGCCCATTGAAATCCTGAATAGGTGTCAATGGTATGATGTACATACTTTAATCTTCCAAATTCTGCAAAATGAAACACATCCATCTGCCAAATTTCATTTCTTTGTATACCTTTTGGATTACTCCCTGTAGGTAATGGAGTTTGGTTATAGATGGAACAAGTAGGACATTTTTTCACAATATCCCTAGCCTGTTGCCAAGTGATGGAGAAATCCTTCTTCAAACCTTTGCTATTTATATGGTGTTTCTTATGATATTCTGAAGCTTCTAGCACATTACCTATTAGTAACTGATCAATCTCATCATTACCTTGTGCTAAAGGTCCTGGCAGACCTGTATGGGATCTGATATGTGTTATATATATAGGATGTTCCCTTTTTCTGATGATTTCCTGCAATTGTATGAATAATGAAGTTAATTCTGTATTATCAGGAATAAATTCAGCAGTTTCAATATGTAAAACAACTCTCTCTGCATATTGAGAGTCAGTGACTATATTGAGGGGTTCTGTGAAGTCCATCAGTACCATAAGAATGGCATACAGTTCTGCCTTTTGTACAGAGCTATATGGACTTTGCACCACTTTACTTAAGTCTCCTGATTTATATCCTGCTTTCCCTGATTTATTTGCATCAGTATAGAATGTGAGGACTCCAGAAATTGGCTTTTGTCGTACAATGTGAGGAAGGACCCATTCAGTCTTCTTTATGAATTCTATTCTCTTGCTTTTGGGATAGTGGTTGTTAATCTCTCCCAAAAAGTTACTGCAGGCTCTCTGCCAGTATTCATTATCTTTCCATAGTGATGAAATTTCCTCATTAGTTAATGGTACTACAATTTCTGCTGGGTCCATTCCTGTCAACTGGCGAAGTCTTAATTTACCCTTTTGAATCAAATCAGAGATCTTTTCTATATAAGTCTTTAATTTCTTATTTGGTTTACGTGGTAGGAATATCCATTCCAATATAATATCTTCCCTCTGCATCAAAATACCTGTTGGGGAATGTCTGGAGGGGAATATGACAAGAATGCATTTAAGTTCTGGATCCACACGATCCACATGTGCTTCTCGAATTGTCTTTTCTACTAGAGCCAATTCCTTCTCAGCTTCGGCTGATAATTCTCTTGGACTATTTAATTCTTTGTCCCCTTCTAGAGTATTAGCCAAATTTTGTAGTCCATCTTTGGGTATTCCCATGATACCCAGTAAGTTGGAAATGCTTCCTAATAACTTTTGAAAATCATTAAGAGTCTTCAATCTATCTCTTCTTAATTGTACCTTTTGGGGTCTAATTTTTTGTAGCTCTATCTTATATCCTAAGTAATTAATAGAATCTCCTCTTTGTATTTTTTCAGGAGCAATTTGCAGTCCCCAGCGAGGCAAAACCTTTTTTACTTCTTCAAACATGCTTTCCAATGTATCTAACTTTTTATCAGCTAATAGGATATCATCCATATAGTGATAAATTATGGATTGTGGAAACTTTACACGAATTATCTCTAATGGTTTCTGCACAAAGTATTGACACAAAGTAGGACTGTTTAACATTCCCTGTGGGAGGACCTTCCATTGATATCTCTTGACTGGCTGAGAATTATTATAATTAGGTACTGTGAAGGCAAATTTTTCTCTATCATTTTCCTGTAAGGGTATGGTAAAGAAACAGTCTTTTAAGTCAATAACTATTATAGGCCATTCTTTTGGTAGCATAGAGGGCAAGGGCATCCCAGTCTGTAGGGAGCCCATTGGCTGAATTACTTTATTAATAGCTCTCAGATCTGTCAGCATTCTCCAATTACCAGATTTTTTTTTTTATAACAAATACAGGAGAATTCCAAGGACTGGTAGATTCTTCAATGTGTTGAGCATTTAACTGCTCTTGAACCAGCTGTTCTAAAGCTTGTAGCTTCTCTTTTGTCAAAGGCCATTGTCCAACTCAGACAGGTTTATTAGTTAGCCATTTTAAAGGTAAGGCAGTTGGTACTTCTGAGAGTTCAACAACAGTCGTGCTCTGTTTGTGAACAGCCTGAATGGTTGGTGACTGATTTTTATAGCATGTTATGATATTATTCCTAGAAACATGCATTGGTCTGTATTCCTTTTCTGAAAGTGTAGGAATTTTAATCTGGGTATTCCACTGTTGTAACAGATCTCGGCCCCAAAGATTTACTGCTACATTTGCTACATAAGGCTTCAGCCTTCCTCTCTGTCCTTCTGGCCCTATGCATTCAACCCATCTTGAACTCTGTTTTATCTGAGATAGGGTGCCAATCCCTAACAGTTGGACATCTACCTCTTGAAGAGGCCAATTTGGATGCCATGATTTTGGTGTAATTATAGTCACATCTGCACCTGTGTCCACCAGGCCCTCCAGAACCAGGCCATTAATTCGAATTCTCAGCTTTGGTCTTTGTTCATTTATGGAAGTCTGCCAAAATATTTGTTTTATAGTGTTCTTTGTAAACTGTGATCCAGCTATCAAAGCTGTTTTATCATCCATTGCAGTATCAGTTTTTACATTAGGCATTGGTTTATTCAGTTGTCCTGGAGAGGAATTTCTTCCACAGTGGCAGGGAATGTTCGTACTACGTTTGGTTTGGGGGCCTGCAAGAGGCCCCCTGAGGCGTTTCCCGCCAGTAAAGGGTTGCCTTGTATATCTATTTTTGATCTGCACTCACTGGTCCAATGTCGGCCTTTGCCACATCTTCTACATAATCCAGGAGGTGGTTGGGGTCTCCTGTTTAGGCTATTCCTAGAAGGAGTATTGCTTCTAGGAGTACCCCATGTACAGTTTTTACTTATATGACCTGGTGTACCACACTTAAAACATTTGGTAACACGGGGCCTTCTTTCACCTCTGGGATTTGTCTCTCCTATCCAAGCCTCATTACTGTAGTTAAGAGACTGAACACCATTAGTATATTGAATCCATTCTTCCAAAGGAGCTGATCTGATCTTTAATGGTGTAAGTATTCTTCTGCATTCTGCATTAGCATTGTCGAATGCCAAGGACTCAGTTAATACTTTTCTTAATTCTTTGTCTGACACAGCTCTTGTTATAGCTCTGTTCAGTCTTTGTAAAAAATCAGTGAAGGGTTCCTGCGGTCCCTGAAATATCTTTGTGTATACCTCAGTTGGTTTTCCAGGTTCTGGAATTTTTTCCCAAACATTTAGAGCTGCTGTACGGCATAGGGATATTGTATGCTCATCATAAGTGGCTTGTACATTCCTGTCAGCGAAACATCCCTCACCAAGTATTTGATCTTGGGAGATCACAAAACCTCTGATTTTACCTTGTTGTTCTAAATTTTTTGCCTCTTCTCTCAACCAGCTTTTCCACTGTAACTGCTGACTATATTCTAGAACAGCTGAAATTAACTGATGCCAGTCATCTGGAATGATTCTATGTGAGGTAGACCACGAATTTAACATCTGTTTTACATATGTGGATTGTATCCCATTCGTAACTACTGCTTCCTTTATATTTTTAAAGTCCCTTGTTGAAATTGGTTGTAATGTATATGTCATATATGGCTCGGGGTGTGTGTCATCTGCTGGCTTCTCATGGACAATAACAGGATAAGCCATTGTATGAGAGCCATTTGGAGATGTTACAACCTCTATGGTCTTGACCTTCTGCTTATTAGTTCCCTTGTCATGTTTACTGAGAGTTTCTTCTAGGGCTTGCAAACGAGCACCTAGGGTCTGTTCTAGGGAGTGAACCTCCTCTCTTGCAAGGGACTCCATATTTCTCATGGAATCATAGAAGTTTTTATGTTCCTCAGAAACACATGATTCCATGGACCTTATCCTATCAATTAACGATAATCTTTCTTCCTTATATACTGTCTGAGTAGCCACAACTTCACTCTGGAGAGTTAGTGTTCTATCCATTAAATATTCATATTTATTATCAATAAAATCAATTTTGGGTACAAGCCTGTTTTGTAAATCCTGATTAGCAGATTCTAGAGAAAGAATCCTTTTCTCTAAGCCTTCATTGCTATCTTTGAAAGCAGATTCCAGAGAGAGAATCTTTTTCTCTAAGCCTTCATTGCTATCTTTGAAAGCAGATTCCAGAGAGAGAATCTTTTTCTGTAAGCCTTCATTGCTATCTTTTAAAGCCTGTATCAGTCCCAATAATGACTCATCTTTGTTCTTAAACCAGTGTTTGAACACTGTGTGAATTATTATGATGAATGCCAAAATGGTATAGCCCAGATATGCCTTAGGAATGTCGTATATTTCCAGGAAGATGTCATTCATCATACAGGCAAAAAGGTTTTTAAATTCTTGTGAGGTAATGTTGTCGGCCATATTACACGAATTACTCAAAATTTGTTAGTCAATTTTAAGGTGTAAAATTATCAAGTACCTTTACTTGAAACAATATGCTTACCTTTCGTGTAGTAGCCCTTTTCAGCCAGCAGGCGGTGTTGGTACAGCTCCGAAACAGGGCCTGCTGGCAATCTTGGCTGGAGTCAGAGGGAGATGGCGGAATGGCGGAGATGGCGGAAATCGGAGCTAGCACTCTCCTGCCTCTTTCGCTGGTCTGGGGCTAAGCTAGGGAATTGAGATAGGACTAGCTGCTCCCTTTTTCGGGAATGGAACCGTGTAGGTGTTCCCTGGTTATATGGAACTTTGCAGGCGGGTTTAGGTACCCGCCAGCTAGGGAGGAGACGGTGGGAGCCGCCCAGGCCTTTGGAGTTTGCCCCACGTGAGCGCCAGATATTGGAGAAATTATTTTGGCCACTCCACGTAGTTAAAAGGATATTTATTTAATGGCGTAACTCACAAATTAAGTAATGGGTAGGTCGCAGGGTCTGGGGAAGGTGTAATGCAGTCCAGCGGTGTTCTCCGGAGCTCTACACAGTCAATCTGCACTGGTCAGCGTCCCGGCACCGAGAGAGCGCCCAGAGCGAGCGCTGGCCCATCCAGCTCTCGGGTCCCCCGGCGCCTCCCCTCGCCCCGCCTCGTAGGCGTGACAGTTGCCAGAGTCTCAATGGGGGTTGGAACTTACAGATCCAAGCTGGAATGGCTACCCACTACACATGGGATCAGATGCAGAGAGCAACAGCAAGATATTCCACAGAGAGAGTGTCTAAATGGGAGTTCTCCATCAAATCCCTCCCCTCAGAGCTCAGGGAATCCAAGCAAAAGAGGAAACAGAAAGATTGTAAGAGACAGAGGAAATGGACAACAAGAACCTCTGAACTGACTAAGCAAGGCACATATGACCTCACAGAGGCTGAAGCAGCAAGCACAGGGTCTGCTTGGGTCTGCCCAGGTCCCCTGTGTGTATATGATAGCTATTAGCTCAGTATTTTTAATGGGAGTCCTGACTGTGTGAATGAGATGGTCTCTGGCCCTTGTGCCAGCTCTTGGGACTCTTTTCATCCTGTTGGGTTCCCGTGTCTGACTTCAATATGATAGTTTTTGCTTCATCTTATTATATTTTATTTTGTCATGTTTGGTTTCTATTTCTTAGAAGTCTGTTCTTTTCTAATGAAACAGAAAGATGTAGTAGGTCTGAAAGGGAGGGAAAGTAGAGAGGAACTAGAAGGAGTAGAGGGAAAGGAAATTACAATCAGAATATGTTGCAATTTTTAAAAAAGAAAAATAAATAATTTAGAAAAAAGGAAATAAATGCATCCATAAGATTGGGTTGTAAACAAGCCTGTATGGGATTTTTTTTTAAATTAATGATTAAAGGGGGATGTTTCAGTCAATTGTGGGTGGTACCATCATTGGGCTTGTGGTCCTGGGTTCTATAAGAAAGCAAGCCAAGCAAGTCATGAGGAACAAGATAGTAAGCAGCACACCTCCAAACAGGTTCCTGTCCTCATTTCCTTTGATGGCAAACAGTGCTATGGAAGTGTAAGCCATGTAAACATTTTCCTTCCCAAATAGCCCTTGGTCATGGTGTTGCATCAAAGCAATATTAACACTACGTAAAACAAATCTGAACAAAGTAAAAACAATGATAAAAAACCATTATGATAAATGTGGCAATGAGGAAAGCAGAGAGATCAGTTGACCAAAAAGAAAGCCAAGTATACCTAGAATTGGGCTCTTAGTAGGACAGAAATGAAATTTTCAGATCCATGCTTTCTTGCTTTCCTGGTGGTGCATGTATAGAAGCACTTTTCAATAGAGAATCCAGCCACAGGAGGCACTGAAGTTTTATGCATCACCTCAGGTATGGGCACCGGTCTTCCTCTCAAAAACAAACACAAAATAGAGCCAAGACAATTGGCAAGAGCTTCCACTGAGAACAGGATTATGAGAAACACAAGGCAGAAGTGCAATGCAAAGTCAGTATGTGCTTTAGACTGAGCCTTCAAAATACTTCCATGAAAGCATTTATGTATTGGTGGTAAAATGTATCTAGAGTCTTGAAAGAACTAGTTTGCTTAATAGAATTGAGGAGAAAGGTGAGGTTATTTGATAATGTAGCATCATTTATATCAACAGATTTTTAAGACCTGGGAAGTATTCCAAATGCAGCAGGAGTAAGTAAAATACTTCTTTAATGATGTGAGTAAACTGTATTTGGATTGAGGTGTTTTAAGGAAGTTTTACATAATCTAAAATGAAGGTTAATTAGCAATTGAGATTTTCCAGGGCAAAACATATCTATAGCTACTTTATAAATATTTATTTTAGTAAGTATCCAACACAAAGGTTAATTTGAATGTTTGCAAGTACTCAAAGGCAATCTACCTCCTAATGGACAATGAATAATAAACAGGCACTGTGCAGAGTTAGAAAGTTAAGAGAGAAATGAACATATAAAGATGCTAGTTCATATCATAGTTTTCAATGGTATACAACTGTGCTTTATATTTTGATGATTTGATACATTTAAAATCATGTTTTATGCTATAGTTTAAAGGAAAATGTACAATAAGAAATAAACAAAATTTTTAAATGTAGTCTGAAGTTTTCAAAAGTGTAAAAAATAAAACATCAGCTTAAATAAAGAAGTAAAAGCTTTTAACACATCTTATTATACTTACTTACTTATTTTTCACCTGTGAGAGTGAGTGTGTGACTATGGGTTGAATTTATGTTGTTAGGATTGGTAAATACCGTCACCTATGTTTTACCCCAAGAAATAAAATATTTCAAAAGTAGTTCATTTAACAAATCAATTTGCCAGTCATTATGTTACTTGATCAAATGAGAAAATGAGAAACGAAGCATGAATTTAGAACAACAATGATCATTTCTACATTGAAAGTTACAAGAAAAAAATACTGACTGGACTTAGACAACTATTCTTGTCTCTATAAGCATTTTTGATTGATTGTCTGATATGCATTCTAGATTTTTTATCACTGTTTTCTCGAATGCAAACTCTATGAACAAGGGATCTTTTTAGATTCACTGAGGTCAACCAAGTATAAAGGACAACATCCATTTCATAGCAAGCACTCAGCAAACACTTGCTGAATAAATGATTTTTAAAAATAAACACATTAAAGTGTGATACTATATCCAAATAAATATTAATGAACTAGCAAAAGAATTCATGTTGTGTGGATAGGGCAATCACATTTTGTGGGTCCCCTTAATTACAGAAAAGTACAAATGAGATGAAATCTATTCTAATAAAAAAAAGTATGTTTCAAAGTATGTTAAAAAGTATGTTTTAAAATCTGCCAGCTATGAACATAGATTACAATTAGTTAGTATTAATGAGTGATGACAGGCAATTCACCCAAACAGTTCCCTCTACCACTGTTCCTCAGGCAGCAGAACTTCAGGAAATGATTAACTAGTGTTATGTTCCATAATTCAATCAAAACACACACACACACACACACACACACACACACACAAACAAAAACACAAAGCTGACCCTTTTAAACTGTACAATTTAGTGTCACCTCATAACTCCTCTCTCCTCTTTTTCCTCCATTTCTCTCCTTCCTTCCTTCCTTCCTTCCTTCCTTCCTTCCTTCCTTCCTTCCTTTCTTCCTTCCTTCCTATTTTGTTTATCTCTGCTCTGGTCTTCATTATATTTTTCTTCACAAGGCTTTGAGCTCAGGTTCCATTTCTTTAATTTCTTGACACACCTAGATTATTTGATTTTTTTGTTGGTTTTAAGGAAAACATTGGCAGCTATGGATTTCTGTTTTAGCACTGCTGTTACTATGCCATTAGTTAGCATGTGCTATATTTTCAGTTTTTGTGTTATATAATAGGCTCCTTTTTGTTATTCTTCTTTGACTTATGGTGCATTTATCAGGTACATTAAGATTCCTGTTCTTAATTTCTAATTTCATGTTTTGGCTTACATGGATGCTTCACATATTTTCAATCATTTTACTCATTGCTGTTCTTCTTATACAGCTTTTTATTTACTTTGTAAGATAAGTTAAGGAAATAGTTTTTCCTGTTTCTAGATGAAGTGCAATTTTCTGATAAGGCTTAATGTGTTGAGCAAGTCTCCCATGTCTTTGTTTTTCTCTGGCTGAGATTTTCAATTTAGTGTTAAACTTAGATCTGAAACTTTTTACATATGGTTGCAGGGCCCTTGCCTTTTCTCTTAGCTTCTGTGTATCTTGTGTACCTTTTGATGGAATTCCTTGCATTGTATAACTTCTACAATACTTATATTTTATTGGTGATTTGAACCTGCTGGAGAGGTATTAATATATTTTGAATTTTCAAGTTTATGGCTATGCACATAAGCTCTGAGTTGTTTGTCTCACCTTGTGAGTTGTATGTCTGCTTATCCTGCAGGCTATTAAGCATGTACTAATTTGACCTAATCCCTTTCATTTTCTCTTCGTTTGCGATACGTTCCTACTTTTCTATACTTTATAGTTTTTCTTAATTTTGTTTTCAGTTTTTTCTTTTATCTCTTGAGATAATAATGTAATCACATAATTTCTCCCTTGCCTTTCTTCCCTCTAAACTCTCCCACACATCCCTCCATGATGTCTTTCAAATCCATGTCTTCCTTTACCCTGCTTTGTCTGTATAATGTTACTTGTATGCACGTCTTCAGAGTTACCATTAAGATTGGATAATCAATTGGTGTGCTCCTCCCTGGAGTACACTATTTATCCTTATCTTAGCATCCCTTACTTGCCTTTAGTTTGTGTGTGTGTGTGTGTGTGTGTATTTGTATGTGCCCTGTTTTGACTTCTATTCTGCAATTATCACCTCTGTTTCAGTTCTGAATGTCATGTGACCAAAAAAGCAAAATATTTGAACTCTAAATTTGAACATTTTTGAAACATAACTTTTTCTATTAAGTGTGTGTGTGTGTGTGTGTGTGTGTGTGTGTGTTATAGTGTAGTATATACAAAGAGATATATTTGAAAAATTCAGACACCTGGGGACATGCAGTTATGTACATATGCATTAACATATAGAATCATTTATGCACATATGTAAATAATCATGAATATATTCACAGAGCGTTCCTAACTAGAAAGGTATAGATATAAAGAAGGATAGACACATTGCCATTATATAAAGTTAAGTATCTTCCTTCTCACAATTTTACAACTTCCACCACTACATTTTATTTCTCTAAAATAATACAACTACTCTTAAAATTAATTTTATGTCTGCAACATGGAAAAGAGTATGTAAAGTCTTAGATTCTGTTCTGGTTATTCTGTGAGAAAATTTAGACTGTGACTCATCCTTAAGTATAGACAACAATGGATAGCCAGAACAGAAATATCGGAACGTTTATCTCAAGTGGTAAGTGCCTTTACCTCTGAAATAACATACATTTCAAATGATAAAGCTTATTCAGAATATTAAGGGTTGAATTTGAGTCCAGTTTATCTTACTTGGTCTTAAGCTTATACGCAGAAACTGAACCAACAGTCTTGTCAGGAAGTTGAGAACTGAGTAAGATATTTTTGGAATGTATAAAAATTATGTATTTCTTGGCAGATGCCAGTGTGTGGTGATAGCTGCATGTAGATGAAAAATTAATTATTATGCAACCTAACAGCAAGGCTGTGCTGACGGAACAACTTAAGTGACATGTCCACATACAGCTTTCATATGCACGAGTTCAACAGTAGACCTAAAATCAGACTTCATGACACTTTAAGTTGCAGTGTTCTACTTGTTTTGTGGTTCTGAAGGTGCCAGAAATAAAGATTTCCTTTGTTGCACTCTTCTTAATATTCAGTCTTCCTAATACAGTGAACTACCATCAGGCTCAGCTAGTCGAAATCTTGTTACACGAATCTTCAGGAGTCACACAATTTTTTTTTTTTAAGGATATGTTATGAAAGTTAAGGTTTTTTTATTGCATTTATTTATTTATTTATTTATCTACTTGTTTATTTATTTGTTTGTTCATTTATTTTGTGACAGGGTTTCTCTCTGTAGCTTTGCACTTTTCCTTTTACTCTGTAGACCATGCTGGCCTCGAACTCACAGAGATCTGCCTGCTTCTCCCTCCCGAGTGCTGGGATTAAAGGCGTGCACCAACATCACCCAGCAAAAGTTAAGATTCTTATGTGTTCATGATGTTAATGTCATCACAAAAGCCATATATAACAATCAGTATGTTGATTATCCAGTCACTGATTTCACAAAAAAAATAATCTCATGTTAATTAGAAAGGTCTCTTTTGCTCATTAGAAGCAAAGGAGTTTAAAGAATATTTGATAGCAAACATTAACGTTGGTTTCTGAAATGCTAAGTATTCTCCATACACGATGTCTTTTCATTTGAAGACTGCATCTTTCATGGGACGCTAGAAACAAAAAGAGATTCATTTTCACACTGACTAAGCTGAGGCATTTCATAGTCAACTAAAATTAACCTTTAAATGTGGGCAATATTTTAGACATTCTTGTCTAAATACTTAGTAACCTTCACCAGAGCTAATTCAACATTATTTACCTGATTGTGTTTTCCCAATTTTAGGAATTTAACATCAAAGATAGTTTGTACTGCTATAATATGTTTGTTAACACACTATATTACTTATATAATGCCACCACATTCACAGATGTGGAAAGCCTGTTCCCATAGCACTTACCAAGTGATTTTTGCTTATCATAGGCTATAACATTTTTATAATTTTCTTTGCATTCATTAGGACTTTTCATGCCTTTATGCCAGTCCTCTCTGTATCCAGAAGAGATGGACAGAAAGATGAGAATGTCATGAATGAAGAATATAATCCCAAACCTTTATAAAAAATAGTTTTCTGTTAGCTGTGCTTTTTGATCATTAAATTTCCCGAATGTAGTTCTCTCACTCATGTACTAAAACATAACTATTCTCTTTATCATTATGGAAATACTGGTTTGTGTGCTTTTGGAAGTGAAAGTGTTTATCATTTAAGATAGAATTACCATATTACCCATGGTGGCAATAAGTGTTCAATAATTCTTCCAGTACTGAGTGAAAATTTAAATAAACTTTACCTTTCTTTCCAGTTCTGTAGTTGAAAATAGTTGCTTTGCTTTTCCAAAATAATTATGTCAAAATATTTTTGAAAAGAGACTGATTCATAAGTATTGAATATGGATTAACTATCAATCATATTACACTGTGCACTACTACCACAAGATTCTAGACAGTAATAACTATTCAGATTAGCTACCCATGTTAGGGATAACTTGTACTATGATGCCATAGTGTTAGATGGATATAAGCTGTTACTGAAAAGTCAGAATATGGAAATACTTCTGTTACACCTAAAAAGATAGAAGAACCAAAATGTAGATGACACGTTCCCTATAAGCAAAGTCTAGCACTATGCTCTTACAACATCATGTGGTCTCAATGAACATTTCTCAGTGTCAGTTCTTGAAGCTGGCATTAAAAAAAAATAATCACACTGTTATCAGTTAATTACAGTTAAAACAACACAGCACTTGGTTTAATGACCCATTTTAATTAATTACAAGACTTGTGTTGAGAAAACTATTGATTTATCAGAACAAAGCCCAATTACCGATATTGGCACACACAATTTTAGTTGGCAAATCTCTTTTCTGTCTTCCTTATAATCTCAGAGGGTTTTGGCTAAGTTTCAAATTTCCTCAAAATATTTGCTCCAAATAGAATTTTGAAAATTAACTTATTTGTGTAATTCAGAGAATGATTAAACAGCTAATTAAAACTTGCAGACTTTAGCAGTCCTTGCTAAATCACTGCAGTGTAAATGAGTTCATGGAATAGTCTGAGTACATAAATTGGCACAAACGAAATGGACTTCTTAAGACAGAGTAGTCAGTGCTTCTGATATCTTTAAAACTGGGTCTTTTTATTACTATGGAAAAAAGTGAAGCACTTGTGCAAGTTATGAAATCAGTATGAGATTTAAGAATTGTTCTGCCTCAGATTTCTCTGCAAATTCTACTGTACTTTTCAGAATGGACTTTATAACTGAAAATGTCCTATACACATACAATTTACTTTGCGATTCCATTGACATTATATAAGATATTCAATAAGTTTTTAAAAACATTACATTGTCATTAAATAAAAATTGGACTCATGGTCATTCTGTATATGAGCAAATCCCTAATACAAATGTATTCAATATGCATATCTATCTCAATTTAATACCTTTTCTTTTAGGATTCACATCTTACTTTTTTGTTTTTTTTGTTTTTTGAGACAGGGTTTCTCTGTGTAGCTTTGCACCTTTCCTGGTACTCACTTGGTAGCCCAGGCTGGCCTCGAACTCACAGAGATCTGTCTGCCTCTGCCTCGCGAGTGCTGGGATTAAAGGCGTGTGCCACCACCGCCCGGCTCACATCTTACTTTTAATGGAATTATTTTCCAAAAGAGGAATTTCAAGTAAGTCATATGAAGATCTTTTTTAATAAAATTATTTTTATTAGATATACTATAAAATTTATAGTATAATAAAATTAAAATTAAAATTTTATTATAACTTTGGTTAGAGTTTTTCACTTTATTGATTTATTTTGCTATTTGATAATTCATGCATGTATGCCTAAAATACATTGTGATTACTCTTTTCCTTTGCCCCTGTCTCCCATCCTTGATAATATCTCCCTGTTATTACCAGTCTTTCTCTCACACTGATGACATTTGGTTGGATTTATTTTAAACAAAACAGTCTGTGTGACCACTGGATTGCAAGTATTCATTGGAACTTGGTAGCCTCAACAGGGTGTACACAACTAAAATCAAGGATCTCCGCCTCCCACTGAGTCTATCACTAGTACAGAGGTGAAGAATAAGGCACACCCAAGCTAATCCTGCATGATTGATTGGTGAATGGTTCATTCTTATGTAGATCTGGTTCAGGCATCCTCAGCACCTCTGAGTTGGTGACTGAGATATCTGTGTCTCCTAATCTTCTGATTGTTATTCTCTTCTCACACACCCTTCTTCCACACTGTCCACTGAACCATAAAGACAATGTTACAAATGTCTTGTTTGTGGCAAAATTGTTACCTTTCACTTATTATTAACTCCACATAGAGCAAGGAATATTATCATTCTCCACCTTTCACTGGGAAAGGAAACTTCTCTGATTTAATCTGAGAGCAGCATATGTCTATATGCACAAATATTTACAAGGTAGTTTGATGATTTACTAATCTGCTAAATAATAGTATTAAGTATTTTCTGTGGACTGTGATCTTGGTAACCATATGATTTTGAACAGGTTTATATGGATTCCCTCCCATGGAGAAGTTCTCAAAGCCAGTCAGAGGGCAGTGGTTGCAACGATAACATGAGTTCTATGCCTCATTGCATAAATAAGTCATCTCTATTTTGAAGATTCTAGGCCCAGGCAGTGGAGTCACACTTCTTTACTCCCAGCACTTGGGAGGCAGAGCCAGGTGGATCTCTATAAGTTCAAGGCCAGCCTGGTCTACAGAGCAAGGTCCAGGACAGGCACCAAAACTACACAGAGAAACCTTGTCTCAAAACAACAACAATAACAAAAATCAGAAAAACAATTGAAGATTCTAGGATTCACAGTTGGGTTCAACCATTGACAGCTTTTCTCCTTTAGAAACTTTCTTAGTATCTTCATGAACCTGGAAAGCTACCTTGCAGGGATGATGCTTCCAATCTGGAGACAGGGTGATGTCTCTGTATTATGGTTCCATGACATATGACATCTTCTGCAATAGTCAAATCATTCAATATTACTTAGTTCTAAAGAGTACTCAAAAACAGTCCTAAGAATTCATATACTTTTGGGGCTTCTGGTACATCCCTTAACAACAAATCATAAAGAGGTGTTCCGCATTCCTACAAAAGTTTTTGTTTTTAACCCATGGTTTTGCTCAGTCATGCAAAGTACAAACCTTTGTATTCTCTCTCTCTCTCTCTCTCTCTCTCTCTCTCTCTCTCTCTCTCACACACACACACACACACACACACACACACATACACACACACACACACATACACACACACACACACACACACAAACACAAACACACAAACACACATCAGTTTGCATTCCTTTTCATAGGAAGTTGAACTCAGTGGCTTATTTTAGGTTTATATTTCTCACTTGTTAAGAAACTCGGAAGGAAGCAATCTATTCCTCAATCTCTCCAATCTCCATTTTTTCTGCCATGTTTAACTTGCTTATGACTTGCCTCTCCATCTGACTTGGTGACTGCATTATTTAACTGTCTCACTGAGATAGAAGTAAGAAAACAGACACCCAATAGTTTTTTTAGATGTATATTTTGTTTTCAGTCAACAATGATGCAAAAATGGATATTATGTCAAAACACGACCAAAATTAAAGGAAATATTTGAACTTTATTTACATGTTAAGAAAACCAAGCAATTGCTACAAATTAATATTTTGAAAATATTGATTAACATTCACTTTTGGAGATCTTTATGGAATGGTGTCCATTGAAGAGAAAGACAAAAATCTGAATGTGAAGCAAGTTGATTTATGTTTAATCAGATGCCAGTCTAGAAAAAAAATTTAATATGATTTTCAGTTACATTTGCAGCCATTGAGTAAGCAATGAAATAATACTTTTGACAAAGTCTGAGAAATTAACACAACTATATCAATCACCTTGTGAAATACGTGCTTCATATTGTGTCCCCACTGTTGCACAAGTTACATGAAGGTTTGGGCTTGTGAAGAAATTAGAAGCTAGGTTTAACAAATGCCAACTGTAGTGATTTGGAAATATATTAGGCTGTAGCTAATAAAAATAAAGAAGTATTCTAAAATAACTCTGTTTGTTTCAAAACATGTGACTAGTAATTAAGGGGTTTGAGGGAAAAAAGAAATTATAATATATAATTATATCATAATACAAAAATTGAAATAAATAATTTTAAATTTGTATCACTTGTCCAGCAAATATAATGAAGAGATAATACTAAATACCTAGAATTCTGACTATGCTTACTAGAATCACAATGATATGATCATGTAGAAAATTTCACATTGGTATATATAGTTGAGCATTTATTGGGAACATAAATACAATTATATATTATAATTTAATCTGTCTCCATTAACATTATTATCAAGTAAATGAAACTACATTACTATTTTTCATGCTATGTATGCAATTGTCTTTGTAAATAAAATACACAAATTCATTTGTTTTGAATTAAAGTCTCAATTATAACTAGGAGTCTGAGTTTTAAAAACATTTTTAACTAGCTGAGGATAGAACACTTTTTTATTTATATGAAGAACTTTGAAAATATAAATCAATGGTATCATATATTTGAAGCTAAATATAATTTAATGAATATAGAAAAAGGTCACATGACAAGCCAAAAGTTCAAGTAAAAGGAACCAAAAAATCAGAGAAAAACTATGAATTTCAATTCTTCAGCCACACTGTATTTTAGTCAGCCTTATTTGATGAGATTTAGTTATGTGTCACCTGTGTATCAAGAATAATTTCACCATTCATCATCATATATTTTCGTTCCAGCCTCTGGGTTACTATGCTCCATACATCCACAGAATTTGCATTCTGTGTAAGACATATATAGTGGAATAAGCTTTCAATGCTAGCACTCAGGAAGAAGGGGGAGGTAGATTTCTCTGAATTCAAAACCACCTTAGTCTGAATGGGTAGTTTCCAGTTAGAAAGGCCTACATATTTAGGTCCTGCTAAAAATAAAAAATAAAAAAAAATCTAAAACATAGCTTATTTTTAAATATTCATTTAGAAAGCTAGGAATGGATAAGGCAGAAAAATTCAATGCAACAAATTAATCAAGACTCTCCCTACTCGTGGACTGACATATTTTCCTGATTTTATGTCTGTAGCTAGAGTTTTCCTGCTTTGCCCACAGTCAGGAAAATCTTTGTCACCCGCCAGTCCCACAGCCGCTCAGATCCAACCAAGTAAACACAGAGACTTATATTGCTTACAAACTGTATGGCCGTGGCAGGCTTCTTGCTAACTGTTCTTATAGCTTAAATTAATCCATTTCTATAAATCTATACCTTGCCACGTGGCTGGTGGCTTACCGGCATCTTCACATGCTGCTGGTCATGGCGGCGGCTGGCAGTGTCTCTCTGCCTCAGCCTTCCACTTCCCAGAATTCTCCTCTCTCCCTGTCCCACCTACTTCCTGCCTGGCCACTGGCCAATAAGTATTTTATTTATTGACCAATCAGAGCAATTTGACATACAGACCATCCCACAGTACTTCCCCTTTTCTTTTTTTTTTTTTTAAAGGAAGGTTTTAACTTTTAATTTAATTATAAGCCAAGCTGGCTTTGGAGATGGAATTGGCTCACTCCTCTAAACCCAAGCATATTGCTAAAAGAAAAGTTTGAGAGATTCTTCAGTCCCATATCAGAAGAGCCCTCTGTTGTGAGACAGAAGGAAACCAATAAAAAGGGACCATTGTCTTCTAAGTTCTAATTCTCTCCATGCTTACTCTTGATTTCTCAGAATCCTTTCTTACATGCTATGTCCTCTTTAAATCCAAACCTCCCATTTTTGATAACAAATAAGTTTTTCCAATAGCAATCTCAGAAGTCTCCAGAAGGAAGATGGGGCCCCAACAACAACAACTCTACCCAATCCAGAATGATGCTATGGTAATCATCATCATACTACACTTCTTGCCAGAATTTCAGACAATCTTACCCATTACTCTAAAACTTGCTGCAGAACCTACAGTTAGTTAGTCTAACTGAGATTTAACTATCTGAGCTTTCTCACAGTACCCAACAGAGATAACATCACCCCCTAAATGGCAGGAAGCAATTCTAAGAAAACGACACCCCTTCTCCCTTAGGTTTCATAATTCTCAGGGTTATGGATGATGGTTATAGGGTTGGGGGTGGAAGAAAATATTAGACTCAGTATTGTAAAAAAAAGGGGGGGGGAGAAGAAATGGAACGGATAGGTATAAGATATGATGGTAAATCATTGTATATACTAGTAAGCAAATTTAGTAAAATAGCAACCTTAGATAATTTGCACTGTACTTTGTACTTTTATAGATTCTTATATGTTGATACAAATGTAAACTATTTTTATACTCCTGTTTAAGATAATTTGTATATTGATACAAATACAGAACTATATTTGTTATAATGTACATATGTTTCTACTCTTATTTTAAACATTTTTATATTGATACAAATGTAAATTTATATCTGTCATACTTTATGTATGTTCTACTTCTGTTTAGGATATTCAGTATATTGATATATATTTAAGATTACTGTCATATTGCATATCACACTATATATTCCTACCTCTGTTATAAATATCTTGTGTATTGTCACAATTTTGAAGTCATTGTTCTTCACCATACATTTGCTTATAGACTGTTTACCTTGTTTACATGAAGCCTTAGTCCTTAGGTTATTTCAGTAGATAAGACTTATAGATTTATAGTCGCCTATGCCTGTCATCTCTATAGTTAACGTTAGTTAGGTTATCCAGATTTACAGATACATAGGTCAGATGGACAGGTAATCTTCAAACACTTCATAGACCTAGAGAATATGGCATTTAAATAACTTAGAATTCTGTTGACATGAGACACAATTGCTCCTGGCTGCACCAATTGATCCCGAGAGAATGTTGGGCTTCTAAGACATTTCCATTTGGAAGTTTGTCTTTTTGGCACAAAATGGCCTACTGGGCAAAGAATTGCCCTTGCCTTGATGGCTGACAGTACAAATGCAATGCTGTCCTTTCTGGACAAGCGGGACACAAAGAAAGTGACCACTGTACTCTGCCAAGACAGGGTAAGATTGTCTTTCAGAAATCCTGCTTCTGAAAATGGTCTGTCAGATACTCTAGGCCTGTAGCCAATTTGAATGCACCAACAATGCTGAGAAACATTAGATGACTGTCCAGGCTGCCAGTTGTCTTGGTCTACTCTTGCAAGATTCCCGAAAGTTGCTTGCTTCCATCTACCATTTCTCAGGTACCATTATGTTCCTTCTCAGGTCTTTGATGGGATTGAAGACTAGCAGTTATAGTTACAACTTAGTATATATAATATCTTAGATAGAACATATTAAGTATTAGATTCAGGTTCTTTAGGGTAGGACACCTTTGAATGATCTTTATAACATGCCATTTACCTATGCTCTATACTTCTCTGTATTTTAGTATGTGTTTCTTGCTTGATATTGTTTGCATTGGTTGTAGTTATATCTTATCTAGGTCATTATCCCTCATTATTTCTGGACAATATTTGATAACCATTCCTTTGTATATAGTCTTGTATTAGTTTAGAACCTTCTTATTTAGACAAAAAGGGGGAGATGTAGTGGGTAGCCATTCCAGCTTGGATCTGGAAGTTCCAACCCCCATTGAGACTCTGGCAACTGTCACGCCTACGAGGCGGAGCTAGGGGAGGCGCCTGGAGACCTGAGACCTGGATGGGCCAGCACTCTCTCTGTGCGCTCTCTCTGTGCTGGGACGCTGAACGGTGAAGGTGGACTATGCAGAGCTCCGGAGAACACTGCTGGATTGTGATACACCTTCCCCAGACCCTATGACCTACCTATTACTTAATTTGTGAGTTACGCCATTAAATAAATATCCTTTTAACTACGTAGAGTGGCCAAAATAATTTCTCCAATATATGTCTTGTATTTCTTTCCTCTACTAAAAGATGCACCTGAGAGAAACAAAAATCTTTGTGGACACAATTTCCTCATTTCCCATGTCATCTCGTCTAACTGGTGTCTGTTTCTTCTTGATCCAAATAACTCTGTTGAGTATAAAATCTAATTTAATATTTCTTAGATCTTTCCATATATTTCTATTTTAATTCAGTTTTTCTTTCTGAAGCACTCCCACAATACTTAATATTTACATTGCTGAATTTTTGTAAACTCGGGTATTTTCTAGCTATCTATGTGTTCTGTCCACAATTAGGTGAAAACTTCATCTCTTTCCATTCAGCATTGTTTGTTGATTCTTCTCTCACACAGTAAGTATATCCCATAGTTTTCCCTCCCTCCATGCATCTAAGTTCCCCCCACCTCCATAGAACCTACATCCAGTAGCTAATGGAAGTAGATGCAGTAATTTGCAATCAAGCACTGGTTGGGCTTCTAGACATCAGTTTAAGAGAGGGAGGAGGGATCACAGGAGCAAGTAAGGTCAGGATCATGATCAAGAAAACCACAGAGACAGCTGACCCAAGCTGGTGGAAGCTCATGGACTCTGGCCTGTGAGCTAGGAAACATGGATGGGACTGAACTAGTCCCTCTAAATATGGGCAACAGTTATGTGGCTAAATCTGTTGGGGATCCCCTGGCAGTGAGACCACAACTTATCCCAGGTACATGAAAAAGCTTTTTGGAACACTTTCCCTAGGATGGGATACCTTGCTCAGATTTGACATGGGGGCAGGGCAGGCATTGGTCCTGCCTCAATTTAGTATGCCAGACTTTGATAACTCCCCAAAGAAGGCCTCTCTGAGAAGTGAATGGGGATTGGGATTGAGAAAGTTGGGGTTGGGAGAAGGGGAGGGAGGAGGAACTGGGATTGGTATATAAAATGAAAAAAAATTAATAAATTAATTAAAAAAACAAGAACAGCCTCCCAGGATTTTCCACAGAACATGGCATAGCATGGAGCATTAAGACTAGGCACACACCCTCATATCAAGGCTGGGGAAAGCAACCCAGTAGGAGAGAAGGAGTACCAAAGAGCAGGCAAAAGAGTCAGAGACACCCCAACTCCCACTGCTAGAAATCCCACAAAAAAACCCCAGCTAATGACTATAAAATGCTCGCAGAGGACCTAGTGCAGACCCATACAGACGCCATGGTTGCCACTTCAATCTCAGTGAGCTGCTATGAGTCCTGCTTAGTTGATTCTGTGGGCTGTGTTCTCATGGGGTCCTCAACAATAGTGGCTCCTATAATTCTTCCTCCTCTCTTCCTAGGGGTTCCTCGAGGTCAAAGTGGAGGGAACTAGTAGAGATTGTGCTACTAATTGTGCTCTCTTTCCTGCTTAATATTTGCTTCTCATCTGCTCCCATCAGTTACCAGAGAAAACAGACCTCTCTGATGATGATTGGGTTAGTCGCTTAACTATGAGTGTAGCAGAATATCATTAGGTATCTTTTTAAAATTTTTTTTCTATAACAGGTCTCTGGGCTATCTGGCCTCAGCTTCCTGGTCATCCATGCAATGTTAGGCATAGGCTACCTCTTGTGGTGTGGGCCTCAAATTAGACCAGTAATTGGTTGGGCACTCCCACAGGTTCTGTGCCTCTATTGCCCCAGCGCATCTTAGGTGTAAGATTTTATGGCTGGGTTAGTTTCTAGTTCCACCCCTGGAAACCTTGCCTGGTTACAGAGGGTGGCTGATTCAGCCTGTTTTCTCCATTACTAGAAGTCCTTGCTAGAGTTACCCTTCTGTAATTGTGGGAGTTTCTATATTGCCCCCAAAATGTCCTCCAACCTCGGCAATCTCTCCCCATATTCTCTCAGCACCCCACCAATCTTATCCCTCCTCTTCCCATTCGTACCTGCCCTGAGTCCACCTACAAAATGTATTCTATTTCCCCTTCCCAGGGAGAACCATAGAGCCCTCTTTGTTATTTACTCTTTCTGGGTCTGTGGATCATAGCATGGTTATAATTTACTTAACAGCTGATATGCACATATAAGTGAGTACATACAATTTGTTTGTCTTTATGGGTCTAGGTTACCATACTCAGAATGTTTTTTTTCTAGTTCCATCCATTTGCCTGCAAATTTTATGATGTCATTTTTAACTTCTGGGTAATAATCCATTATATAACTGTACCATATTTTCTTTACCCATTCTTCAGTTGAGGGAACTCTAGGTTGTTTCTACTTTCTGGTTATTATGAATAAAGCCAAAAGGAATGTATCTGGGCAACTGTCATTGTGGTAGGATAGCATGCTCTTTAGGCATATGCCCACGAGCTTGATCCTGAGGTACATCAACTCCTAATTTTCTGAGGAAGCATCATATTGATTTTCATAGTGGCTGTACAAGTTTGCACTCCTACCAGCAATGAATGAGTGTTCCCCTTATTCCACTCCCTCTCCACCATGAACGGTCACTTGTATTATTTAATTTAACCATTCTGACAGGTGTAAGATAAAAATCTCAAAGTGGGTTCTATTTGCATTCCCATGTAGGCTAAGGACATTTCTTTAAGTGTTTCTCAGCCATTTGAATTTCTTCTAATGAGAATTTTCTCTTTATATCTGTACCCCATTTTAAAATTGGATTATTTGGTTTTTGTTGGTGTTACTTTCTTGAGTTCTTTATATATTTTGGATATTATCCCTCTGTTAGATAAGAATTGTAAAACCTTTTTCTCATTCTACGGGGGGCGGAAAATTTCCACTCTTTTCCTACTATGTCACTCAACACTTAGTTTGAGGATATATAAAGAACTCCAAAAATGATTGGATTAAAATACCATCTATAAACCCATGCCATCCAGACACTTAGCAACTTAAAGATTTCTTTTAATACATGCTGTTCTACAAAGCCTACATTTGCATTTGTGGCATATTGGAATGAACACACTGATTACATAATTCCCTCTAAGTTTACCTTGCTAAATATTCTAAACTATCACATGAAGCCTTCTATTTGCATTATCTATGTTTTGATGATATCAATTACAGAATCCAGTATTATATGTAGAACATTTCACAGGATTTTTGATATTTTCCTTGTGTGCCTACTAAAAACTAGTAGGCCCTTTTAGCCTTAATTACTTTCTGTGCATGTGTTGAGGCATTTCTTTATTGACCTCCTGTTACTTTGTCTTTTTGTCTCTTACATCCACCCAGAGTAGAGGTGAAGTTGCTCATTTTATCACTCATTCTTTGTAAATGACTTTTTCATATGTGAATATTTCACAGAGAATAAAAGAATCCATAGTTAAAATTAGGCATTATTGATTCTCACAATTTTCATTATGGTTGCATTTTTCTTGGGAGAAGCCAATTATATTCAGAAGCTCATGTGATTAGCCTGAGGACTTAATATTACTAATGAGGAAACTTGAGAAGATATTTCAATGATTTGCACTTTATTTTGTCTATATATAAAGTATGACAAATGTGTTAGATAAGGTCTAAGGCCCTTTATAAAATCCCTTATTTACATATATATATAAATGATATGTATACATATATATAAATAGATATACATATATATTACATATATATCAATTTGATAAAAGACATTTTATATCCCTGAACATGAATTATATCATTATATAATATTATTGATGATTATATAATTAATATATATTTCCATTTATACTGTTTTCAGGTTTTTTAATACTAAAAGCCATAAGCATATATGTTTAATAAATTGTAATGCAAATCCTTCTTAAAGTTATCAAAATGTGGTCCTCATCCTTTGAAGACAGACCACTTAGTACATGCTTCATCTTGATGGTAGATACTTTAAAATAATGTACATTTTAGAAGGTCATTTTCTATTAATTACATTAATTTATGATCATCATTTTATAACAAAAATCAGACTGTGCTATTAGGCGGATAGATTTTCAAAAATGTTGCCTTTTGAATTTTAATGTCTGATACAACTATAGTTTAAAATGTCTGAAGACTCAGACAAATATGCCCCTAGAATTATGAAATAAAGGACATGGTCATCATTTTGATTAAATTAGATTTCAATGGATAGCATCTTTCAATTGGCAATGATGGTATTTAGTGGGTAGAGAAATAAAAATCATGCAAGCTGAGTAGGTTCGCACACCTTAGTTTTCAGTGTTGGTAATACAGGTTATATTACACTGCAAGTGCAGTGGGGCAGGCCTAGAAACCAATGCCCTGCAAACTACACAGAACTCTGACCCAGCAAGCACAATGATTGCTTCCCTGACATACCCTATGTAAAGAACTAGGCATCTCATGACAGACTGCTGATGAAAAGAAAGAAAAGAAAAGAAAAACATGCCCTCAAATGCTATTTAGGCTGCTAAATATGGGACAATTTCTTTGTAACAAGACAATAACACATCATGTAAATACTTGACACAGAGTTTACTTGTAAATAAGTTGTTAGTAGGAATAAATTGTTATTATAATCTCTTTTTTTTTTTCTGTTAATACTCCCTAGAAAATAGTCAATGGGACAACACACACACACACACACACACACACACACACACACACACACACCATCAGAATTTATGAAGGAGCTATAAAATAGTAAGATGCGCTAGATCCCAAATGAGAAGCTGAGAACCTGATTGTTCCTAGTTCCTTAAGGCTGAATGCCTCAAGAGTAGAACTGATTCTACAATAATTCTCTGTCATGAGGTGAGGCAACTGAAGGACTCAGTGTACAAGGTGATGTGCCTTAGTAGTCCCAATCTGGAGCTAGAGTGAAAAGTTTCCTGGAAGCCACTGGTCCCTAAACCATAACAAGAGTTTGGAAACACCGAAACTTCTGTCAAAGGAGGAACCATCAATAGTAAACAAAAGGGGAAATAAATTGAGAGACAAGAGAAAGGCCACAAGAGTAAAAGCTTAGATGTTATTCCACCTTACATACATTTTTTTTTCTTTATGGGCTACTACTAGAAGATGCTGCCTACAATTAACTTTAGACTTCCCAATAAATCAAGGCAACCAAGAAGACTCTTCAAGGGAGCTTTCCTATTCATTAGATTTTAAATAGTGGCAATTTGACTTTCAAACTATGATAATACTCATAAGACCTCCACACATATTTCCTCAAAAGAAAGTGTTTTCAGTTAAGTTGCAATCATTGAAGTGATGTTATGTTTTCCATAAAGACTGATAATTAATGTGGAAAAATCAACAGAATTATACAAATAAATGCATTTACTCTAATAGCATATGTTTTATTTAATTCTCAGAAACTTTCTGGCCAAAAATCATTACACAAAGTATTCTGTTTATGAAAGAAATGTGTTGTACATAAAATGAATTGCATCCATAGACAATTTATCCAGAAAAAAGTATTGCTAACATCATTTACCTATTTCAAAGAAATATTGTAATCTACTTACATGTTATTACACAAACATAGTGTAAGGGTGTCGCTATTATATTATTGTTATTTTACAAATAATTAAAATATTTTGTTAAAGATACAGACTTAGTGATTACTAATCTGGCAGATAAGCTAGCTCTAAATTGTGTACTCCCTCACTATTCAAGTATACATGCAGGCTTATGATTTTAAGTAGTACCTATCCATACTTTTCCAAGAAACTGAAACATAGAGGTGACTATCATTTAAATTATGCTAAATTATAAATTTTAATAAACAAAGCTGTAATTTTTATTAGTATTCTGCTTCTTAACATAATGATATCCTTATTTACCTCATGTATGACTTGACTTTTCCTGTGTCCATTCCTATGGCCAGCAAACCACAGTAGAATTTCTTTCCTTAAACATTTTATAAAAAAACACAATCTAGATACAGAAAATAAAGATCTTTCTCTCTCTCTCTCTCTCTCTCTCTCTCTCTCTCTCTCTCTCACACACACACACACACACACACACACACACACACTACTAGTAGTCAGAAAACACTGAGAAACTCTGTAAACTCTGTATTTCTTTTTTTTAAATGCTCCAACATGAAATTGAGATTTCTTATTTGATCTAAAAATTAATTACAACTGTACCACTTAATATCCAAACCTAAGCTTTGTATTTAACATTTTCATTATCTTATAGCCTAATTGATTGTCAGTCAAAGGTTATAAGCATAATTCAATCATTCCTATTTGTTTAAGATTTTTTATAAGGTATAATATATAGTGCATTAATAAATCAATGTTCTGCAGATGCACTGAAAGGATTCCCATTCTGAAGTTCAGAATGTGCAACTACTTCATCTTTCAGGCAAGTGCCCTGACAAAGATTGCAGAATCTTCTTATGTTATTAAAGTTGTGTGTTTGTTCTGTTGATGCTTAGAGGGGTGAGATAAACTATCTCACTCCAAATATGGGATAGTTTATTCATTCATGTTTTTTATGTTGGCTTTGTTGTATAATAATAAAACTTTAAAATTTCTTGATTAAGTAAATGTTTTTCTATAGTAAACATTTATCCAGCTTTCTTAATACTTTTTGTGTTGCAATAAAATTTAATGAAATATTTTCATAATAGTATTGGTGCTTGGATGGTTTATATTTACACATAATTAATCTTTTTTCTCTTCTTCTAATCCTACTTATTTCCACTGTAAATAAAATTTAATTGATTCACTTCTTACAGTATTGTAATATTTGTCTTTAATTTAACAATGTAGCATTTTTTACTATTTGTACACAGTAAACATATTGTTTGTACAACCTGTCTTATTCTTTTTAACCTACTTTGGCATAGATTTGTATTTAATATTCCAATAGACTTGAGTAGTTTTATTCTCCTCTCTATTCCATTAAAAGAAGTCTTCATTTGGAGAAATGTCTTAATGTATCAAGCTACTTGATGCCCAAGTAGCTTGTGCTGAGAAACCTGAGTTCAAATTTTATATCCTAACACAGAAGAAGGGAACCAATACTGAGGCCTTCTCTTTGAAATCTTCAAAAATACAAAAATAAAAAAAGTGAAAAGGAATATTTATTAAGATACATTGATTAATGTTGTAATTTATCTCAATTTTAGAAATAACTGGAATTGTTCTTTTATTTAAAAACATATATATGATAACAACATTGCCATGCATTGATATACATGCCATAATTATTTTTACTTCGTCTGAAAGACTTAACATGGTTTACTTTTTGCCTCCTTTTGAAATTTCTTTGTGAACTTTGAGCATTGATTTTGAGTTATGGTTTTTCACCAAAATGTCTTATTCATCTGTAGTGTGAATTTTAATTGGTCTTAATAACAAAAACCCAGAGTTAAAAATCAGGGTGAAAGCTGAAAGATCAGAGAAGTAGAGCAGCCAGCCATTAGACAGACTTCTTATCTCTACTGAATCATCAGACTGAAGGGACCCAGCTCCTGTCTCCAACCCACCTTATTATTTCTTCTCTCAGCCCAGCCATGTCACTTCCTGTTCCTTTCTCCAAAGTACTGGGATTAAAAGTGTATACCACCACTGCCTGGCCTCTAGTGACTACCTATGGTGATATTTTATTTGTGCTGAAATGTGATTTTATTTGTATGTTAATAAAGTTGCCTGGGGATCAGAGCTAAGAGCAAGAAATTAAGCAGAAGTCTGGTAGTGGTAGCACACACCCTTAATCTGATCACATGGCAGGCAAAGTCTCTGTGTGTTCAAGGACACAGCCAGCATGGTGACACACGCCTTTCAATCCCAGTACCAACCGTAAAGATCTGGAGGTCTGTATAGACAAGCAGTGATGAGGAAGTCATGTGGTTGGGTTTAGAACCAATGAGAAGGCAGAACAGAAAGGCAATAAAAAGACAGGACACAGGGAGAAGGTCTCTCTCTCAGAGGAAGGATGGTAGGGAGTGGTAAGATGAGGTGGTCTTAGCTCTTGGCTCCTGCTTGATCTCTGGGCTTTTAACTCTTTATTTAGCTCTGTGTTTCTTATTTAGTAAGACTGTTTAGAATTACACCTAAAGCTACTTCTACATTCTGAGCTCCAGACAAGCTTTATTTGTTAGAGCACACACACACACACACACACACACACACCACCATCATTATCATCATCACATTTCTCTTTTTTTGCCTAAAATAAAAAAAACCAAAACATTATGACTAATATTAGAAAAACTATATAAAATAAGTACAATAAGTACATACAATATATACAGGTAATAAATATATCAACAATATCTAGTACATTAGTAATTGTAAATTCAGAGAAAATACTCTATATCTATCCTATCTTGATGAGTCCAAAAGATTGTATCTAATCCACTTTCTATTATTACTTATATTATGAAAATTATCTTAATGTCTCTCAACTTTATACACACTACAATTCTTTAATGAATTTTTTTTCTGAATCTGGTAACAAAGAAAAATATAACAACATAGTTATAAAGTTATAGCAATAGGCCAAACAGTTTGCAATTAATATTAAGCCTCTTAGTGATTATTTGGAAATGGCTTTGAGACAGAGGTCAGAATAGACTCTGTTTACATCTAGTGTCCAACCTTTGGTGTGCAAACTCATGAAAGAGTGACTTGCTTCTGGCTGTGCAGTCACTGGCACACACTAGAGCTGCATGCAGGAGCTCCTGCCAGAGTCAGTGCATCACCCCCTATGTTCTCCCTTGTTTTTCCTCTAAGCTTCTGAGCACGTCTGGCATTTTTCTTTTGCAACCTCTCTGCAGTGACCTCCCCATATATTTGGGTTCCAAATGCCATAAGAGTTACCCAGTTTCACACATTCTCCCATGCAGATGGCTGGTTCGGTGGTTTCTTTTCTATTGGAGGATTGTGGGCTTTTCCTGGACCTCCTCCTCAGGCTGCTGCAAAACTAAGCAGCTGCCTTGAAAACCCGAGTCAGGCTTCTAATATTCCATGCAGAAGCAATTAGCTTCACGTTTCCATTATCATCATTGGCAGATTTGGTGACAACTGGGAATTTATAAAGGAAGAACTAGTTTTAAAAAGAGAGTTTTTTCCACACATTGAAAAATGGGAAACACTATTACAATAGAGGGAGTTAGGTCTCTGTAACATAATACGCTGGATGGTTTGAAATTGGAGCAATTAAAAGATAGGATAATTAATTTTGATGGGATTTGGGTAATGTCAGTTATATAAGTATTATCTATTAGATCATTTGTTTGTCATTAAAAATTTAGTTAATATGGGTGCCAAGATATAAGTTTTAGAAAAAACTAATTAAAACAGATCATAGAGATATTCAAACCCACACAGAGGAATTTAAAGGAGCATTAATCTCAGCATTGCATTATAAGGTTAGAAAAAAAAGCCAAATGTTTTCAAATAGTCAAACAATTTATTCAGCAACTTTACAGGAACTGCCAAATGACAGATATCACCAAGACTGTGTAAGAGCTGACTAGTCTCCTGGGCAAATGTTAGACTTGAGGAGATTCAAAGAAACTATAGTCACCTTTTGTTAAGCAGATGTTAAACTCATGGTCAACTGCTAATATAATTATCCCTCAAGACTGGAGAGATTTACTTGAAGCACTCTTGGAGCCTGGTCCTCAGTGAAAATGGAGGACCTGGTGGAAAAATGAGGCTAAGACCATTGAACAACAAAGCAGGGTTAGAGGTATGGAAATCTGCCAAGACTAACCTTTTGGAGAGGATGATTATGCCAATTTAGAAAGGCAATCTCTATTTCATGACCACACCCTGGCTTTTTACCACCCAGGAGCTTTGAATGCTTGGGACAAAATTGAAGAAGTAGGAAAGTGTAGATGTAACCAATCGTCTTATTAAAATAAGAAACACAGAGCCAATGTAAAAGAGAAAGCCGAGAGGTCAGAGCTATTAGAGCCATAGCAAAAGCGTGGTGGTTAGAAGAGCTAGGTAGATTTCTGTGTGTTCAGGGATACAGCCAGTATTGGAGACATATGCCTTTAAGACCTGGAGGGCGGTACTTACAGGCAGTGACAAGGCAGTCATGTCTTTGGGTTTACCACCAATGAGAAGGCAGAACAGAAAGACTATTTAAAGACAGACAAACAGGAAGAAGCTCTCTCTCGGGGAAGCTAGGAGTACTGCAGGAGGTAAGATTTTATCTCTGAGCTCTGACCTCTCGGCTTTCTCTTTTACATTGGCTCTGTGTTTCTTATTTTAATAAGACGATTGGTTACATCTACATCTGGCGCCCAACGTGACAAGAATCCATTAAAAACTGCTTGGAGCCAGCTCCTTAGCCTGAGCAGCCGGCTCCCTAGGCCCGGCCCAGCTCTGCTTGGCCTCAGGCCAGACTAACTGTGAGCTGCTTGTTTAAAGCCAGTGCTACAAACAACTCAGGCCTGCCCTGCCAAACAGGGCCCCTGCCTGTAAAGCCAAGTCTTGACTCGGCTCAAGAGGGAACAAGTGGCTGGATTTAAGCTTTAGCCAGCTACGCCTTGGCTTTCACTTTCACTTTCGCTTTTGCTTTCTCTCTGTCTCTCTGTCTCTCTCTCTCTCCCTGGATTCACACCTAGGACACTAAGTGGCTGTTTTGAAATTCACTCGGATTTCTACTGTTCTATGCAGATTTGGTAAGTCATAAAGGAAACTATTTAAAAGACAAATTTTTTCCACATTTAAAAAAAATGGGTTTTCTGTGTACATTGGAAGAAAACTGGGTTTTGTTTGAAATTTTAGGCAGTCTGACAATGGAACAACTATATGAGAAGATTAGTATTATTGGAATTATGCATTTTATCACTATGCTTATCCTCATTTTACTATTTAAAAAGATAGTCAATTTAAGTGCCAGGATGACAGCTTTAGAAAAACTTGTTAAACCTGTAAAAATTCAGACAGAAGAAATTGACAGTGAAGTTGGTTCAAGTTTGGATCATAAGGTTATAGAAAGAAAGCCTGTTTTCACACAGTCACCCTTAATTTATCCTGTAACCTTACAGCAGATGCCTGATCAAATGGCTACACAAAATATTTGGGCTCCAATTGAACTGTTGGATTTTAAAAGTTTTAAGGAGGCAATAGTATCTTATGGCATGCATTCCCCATATGTAAAGCAAATGTTAAACTCTTGGTCAACATATAATAGGATTGTACCACAGGACTGGCGGGACCTTGCACAAGCTGTTCTGGAACCCAGCCAGAGACTTCAGTTTCTAACGTGGTTTAAGGAGGAAGCTAGAAATGTAGAAAAACAATGGAGGGATAAAGGAATACAAGTTTGCCAGGATCAGCTTATTGGAGAAGGCCAATATGCTTCAGTACAAACACAATGTTTATATGATGTTCAAACCCTAATTTTATGTCCAATGGCAGCCTTGAATGCATGGGACAGAGTTGAGGAACCAGGAAAAAAACCTGAGTCATTTACAAAGGTTATGCAAGGCCCAAAAGAATCTTTCACAGATTTTTTACAAAGACTGGCTTCAGCAGTAAACAGAATGGTCTCAGAATCAGAAGCTAGTAAGGCAATAATTGAAGCTTTGGCATTTGAGAATTCGAATGCAGCATGCAAAAGAATAATCAGGCCGTTAAAGGCAAGATCTGCACATTTGGAAGATTGGAATAGAGAAACAATTAATGTTGAGGCTGATGAGCATGATGATACATGGGTAGGAGAAGTAATTTCAAAAGGTTTGAGGAGTGTTAGATGTTTTGGGTGTGGAAAGCAAGGACATTTGAAAAGGGACTGTAAAAAGGTCATTCCTAGAAGCAATATTTCTTCAAGGAACAATGGCAACAGAATGGCCCTTCCTTCTGGAGTATGCAGAAGGTGTGGTAAGGGAAAACACTGGACCAATGAATGTAGATCAACAAAGGACAGACAGGGAAATCCTTTGCCCCAGTTTTCGGGAAACTCCCAGATGGGCCTCATGCAGGCCCCCATAGCAAAACCAGTTCAAACCTTTCCTGCAGCTGTAGAGGAAATCCCTGCTCTGAGCGATTAAATAACCAAATGACTATTGGAATAAATCATGCTGGTAAGGAGGATGAAACAGAGAGAATAGAAAATTCAGGAGAAAACATAAGGAAAATTTTTTGGCAAACTTTTATTAATGAACAAAGACCAAAATTAATGATAAAAATAAATGGTGTTTTGTTGTCTGGTCTGGTAGACACAGGTGCGGACGTTACCATTATTGCACCAGAATTTTGGCATCCAACTTGGCCTCTTCAGGAGGTAAACATTCAACTGTTAGGAATTGGGACATTATCTCAGGTGAAACAGAGTGCAAAATGGCTCGAATGTATAGGTCCAGAAGGACAGAGAGGAAAATTAAAACCATATGTGGCTAACATAGCTATGAACCTGTGGGGTCGAGACTTGTTGCAACAATGGAATACTCAGATTAACATCCCTCCAATCTCAGAAACAAATCATAAACTAGCACATGTTACTGAGAGAAATAGTAGAAGGCATTATTTTGAGTGGTCACCAGCCATCCATATTATACAAGAACAGGGCACAATAACTGATGATCTTCCAAAGACACCAACAGCTCTACCTTTAAAATGGTTAACAGATAAGCCTGTATGGGTTCAGCAATGGCCTTTAACAACAGAGAAACTCCAGGCTTTAGAAGAGCTGGTAGAAGAACAGTTAAATGCTCAGCATATTGAACAGTCAACCAGCCCTTGGAATTCTCCTGTATTTGTTATTAAAAAGAAATCTGGTAAATGGAAAATGGTAGCAGAGCAAAGAGCAATTAACAAAGTAGTTCAGCCAATGGGCTCTCTACAATCTGGAATGCCTTTGCCTACTCTGTTACCAAAAGGATGGCCTCTCATAGTTATTGATTTAAAAGACTGTTTCTTTTCAATACCCTTACAAGAAAAAGACATAGAAAGATTTGCTATCACAGTGCCTACTTATAATAATTCTCAACTAGTTAAAAGATTTCAATGGAGGGTCCTCCCACAGGGAATGTTAAATAGCCCAACTCTGTGCCAATATTTTGTACAACAGCCATTGGAAGTGATACGAAAAGAATTTCCTAAATCTATAATTTATCATTATATGGATGATATTTTACTAGCTGACTCAAATGCAGATACTTTAGAAAGAATGTTTGAAGAAATAAAGAAAATTTTGCCTTGCTGGGGATTACGAATTGCTCCTGAAAAGATACAAAGAGGAGATTCTATTAATTATTTAGGATATAAAATAGAGCTACAAAAAATTAGACCCCAAAAGGTGCAAATTAGGAGAGATAGACTACAGACTCTTAATGACTTTCAAAGATTATTTGGAGATATTTCTCATCTATGAACTATTGTTGGGGTAAAAAATGATGAACTGACTAATTTGTTCAAAACCTTAGAAGGTGACAAGGACTTAAATAGTCCAAGAGAATTATCACCTGAAGCTGAGAAAGAATTGGCCTTGGTAGAAAAGAAAGTGCATGAAGGGCACGTGGATCGTATTAATCCAAAGCTGGATTGCATTTTGGTTATTTTACCTTCTAGGCATTCTCCTACTGGAATATTAATGCAGAGGGAAGATATTATATTGGAATGGATATTTTTACCAAATAAACCAAATAAAAAATTAAAAACTTATGTGGAAAAAATCTCTGACTTGATTTGTAAAGGAAAATTGAGACTTCGTCAATTAGCAGAAATAGACCCAGCAGAAATTGTTTTACCTTTAACTAAGGAAGACATTGAAAAATTATGGACAGAAAGTGAACCTTGGCAAAGAGCTTGCAGTAATTTTGGGAGAAATTAACAGCAAATATCCCAAAAGCAACAGAATTGATTTTATAAAGAGAGCTGATTCGATATTGCCTCGAATTGTATGGCAAAAACCCATATCTGGAGTTCATACATTTTATACAGATGTAAACAAACAAGGAAAGGCAGGTTACAAATCAGAAAATTTAAGTAAAGTGGTTCAAAGTCCTTATAATTCAGTGCAAAAATCAGAATTGTATGCTATTCTGTTGGTATCAATGGATTTTTCAGAGCCTCTCAACATAGTAACTGACTCCCAGTATGCTGAAAGAGTGGTATTACATATTGAGACTGCAGAATTTATCCCTGATGCTTCAGAATTAACTTCACTATTGATTCAATTACAAGATACAATCAGAAAAAGGAGTCATCCTTTATATATAACTCACATCCGATCTCATACTGGTCTGCCAGGCCCTTTAGCACAAGGCAATGATGAGATTGATAAATTATAGATAGGAAATGTGCTGGAGGCCTCAGAATTTCATAAAAAAACATCATGTCAATAATAAAGGTTTAAAAAAGGATTTTTCCATAACCTGGCAACAAGCCAAAGAAATAGTAAAGAAATGTCCTACTTGTTCCTTCTACAATCAAACGCCATTACCAGCAGGATGTAACCCAAAGGGTACTCAGAGGAATGAAATCTGGCAGATGGACATGTTTCACTTTGCAGAATTTGGAAAATTGAAATATGTACACCACACCATTGATACTTATTCAGGATTTCAATGGGCAACTGCTTTGAGTTCTGAAAAAGCTGATTCTGTAATCACTCATTTGCTAGAAGTTATGGCCATCATGGGTATACCTGCACAAATCAAAACTGACAATGCTCCATCATATGTCTCTGTTAAAATGAAACAGTTTTTTGCTTATTACAAAATAAAGCATAATACAGGTATACCACATAATCCTACAGGTCAAGCAGTTATAGAAAGATCAAACAGAACTATAAAGGATATGCTAAATAAACAGAAAGGAGTAACAAAAACCCCCAGAAATAGACTGCATAATGCTCTATTAACTTTGAATTTTCTGAATGCCAATGAGAAAGGAACAACAGCTGCAGAGAGACATTGGGTAATAGAAAAAACTACAGAATTAAATCAGCCTATATACTTTAAGGATGTGCTGACCTCAGAATGGAAACCAGGGTATATATTACGTTGGGGACAAGGTTTTGCTTTTGTTTCTACAGAAAGCCAGAGGCTATGGATTTGTTCCAGATTAAGATACGTCAGGCTTGACCAGCCAAGACCCCCTGAAAGGTCTCCGATGACACCATGGCCCAGATGATCCAACATCCAGAATCGTTTCAAGGCAACTGGCTCAGACGATACAGACTCACGGACTACTCCATGATCCTTAAATTTTCTTTGTGTCCCCATAAGATACAGCGCCCCCCCCTCCATCAGGAAGTAGTAAGAGAAGCTACGCCCAAATTCCCAAATATACCAAGCTGGCTTTGGAGATGTGTAAAAGTTAAAACCTTCCTTTTTAAAAAAAGAAAAGGGGAAGTGCTGTGGGATGGTCTGTATGTCAGATTGCTATGATTGGTCAATAAATAAAACACTGATTGGCCAGTGGCCAGGCAGGAAATAGGTGGGACAAGGAGAGAGGAGGATTCTGGGAAGCAGAATGCTGAGGCAGAGAGACACTGCCAGCCGCCGCCGCCATGACCAGCAGCATGTGAAGACACTGGTAAGCCACCAGCCACGTGGCAAGGTATAGATTTATGGAAATGGATTAATTTAAGCTATAAGAACAGTTAGCAAGAAGCCTGCCACGGCCATACAGTTTATAAGCAATATAAGTCTCTGTGTTTACTTGGTTGGGTCTGAGCGGCTGTGGGACTGGCAGGTGACAAAGATTTGTCCTGACTGTGGGCAAGGCAGGAAAACTCTAGTTACAGGAAAGAAAACTGAGTCATTTACTAAAGATATACAGGACCCAAAATAGATTTCATTGTGCTGTGGGATGTTCTGTATGGCAAATGTGTTGCTCTGATTGGTCAATAAATAAAACACTGATTGGCCAGTGGCTAGGCAGGAAGTATAGGTGAGACTAACAGAGAGGAGAAAAGAGAGAACAGGAAGGCAGAAGGAGTCACTGCCAGCCATTGCCAGGACAAGCAGCATGTGAAGATGCTGGTAGGCCACGAGCCACCTGGCAAGGTATAGATTTATGGAAATGGATTAATTTAAGCTATAAGAACAGTTAGCAAGAGCCTGCCATGGCCATACAGTTTGTAAGCAATATAAGTCTCTGTGTTTACTTGACTGGGTCTGAGTGGCTAGGGGACTGGGTGACTGGCGGGTGACAAAGATTTGTCCTGACTGTGGGCAAGGCAGGAAAACTCTAGCTACATCACTGATTTCTTACAAAGATTGACTTCAGAAGTAAGCAGAATGATAACAATTTCAGAAGCTAGACAAATAATAATTGAAGCTCTGGCTTTTCAAAATGCTAAAGCACAACACAAAAGGGTAATTAGGCCATTAAAAGCAAGATCAGCACCGATAAGAGGAATGGATCTGAGATACAGTGAATATTGAATGTCATAATCATGGTGATGCTTGAATAGGAGAGGTGATTTCCAGAGGTTTGAAGAAAAATTGAAATATTAGGTGTTTCGGTAGCAGTAAATAGGGTCACCTAAAAAGGGAATGTAAACAGGGCATTCCTAGAAACAAAGTTTTTTTCTAACAATAAAACCATCAGAATGCCCCTCTCTTCTGGAGTTTACAGAAAGTGTGACAATGGCAGACATTGGACTAATAAATGTAGATCAATAAGCGACAGTCAAGGTAATCCTTTGACATTGGGGAACACCTTGAGGATCCTCTAATAGGCCCCCATGTCAAAAGCAGTTCAATCATTACCTCTTACCATAGAGAAAACTCCATCACAGCGCAATTAAAGAACCTAATGCCTATTCTAAAAAATCATACTGCTCTGGATGATAGAACAGCTATGGAAGAGAAAACAAAAAATTCAGGAGAAATTGTAAAACAAATATTTTTGGCAAACTTCTATAAATGAACAAAAACAAAATTAAAAATATGAATATATGATGTTGTCACTGAACATCTTGCAGAAACAGGTGTGTGTGTAACAATAATTGCACCAGAATCTTGGCATCCAAATTTGCCTCTTCAGGAGGTAAATGTTCAGCTTTGAGGGATTAGAACTTTATTTCAAGTAAAACAGAGAATGAGATGGTTCAAGTATATAGGGGCAGAATGACAGAGAAGAAAATTAAAGCTGTATGTGGCTAACATAGCAATGAATTTATGGGGACATGATTAGTTACAGCATTGAAATACTCAGATTAACATTGCTCTGATTGCAGAAACAAACCATAATCTGATGTCTGTTTCTGGGAAATATATTAGAAGTATTATAAAGAACAGTCACTGACCATTCAGTTGTATAAGAATAAGGCACAACAGCTGCTGATCTTTCAAATGGACCAACTGCCCTATATTAAAATAGCAATGGGCAAATCTGTATGGCATGAGCAATGGTCTTCAACATCAAAGACACTGCAGACTTTAGAACAGCTGGTATGGGAGCAGCTAAATGCCTAGTATATTGAAGAATCAATGAGTACTTGGGATTCACCTGTATTTGTTTTTGAAGAAAATCTAGAAAATGGAGAATGATAACTGATATAAGAACTATTAATAGGGTGCTTCAGCAAATAACCTTTCTATGGTCTGGAATTCATTTACCTTCTCTATTACCTAAAGGATGTACTCTTACAATTATTGACATAAAAGATTTTTTCTTCATTATACCTTCACAAGAAGAACATAGAGAAAAATTTGCCTTCACGGTGCCTACTTATAATATTTTTCAGTCTGTTTGGAGATATCAATGGAAACTTCTCCAACAGGAAATGTTGAGTAGCCCTACCCCATACCAATATTTTGTAAGCCAGCCTTTATAAATGACATGTAAGCATTTTCCACAATTGATAGTTTGTAGGTGTAACCAACAGTCTTATTAAATAAGAAACACAGAACCAATGTAAAAGAGAAAGCCGAGAGGTCAGAGCTCAGAGCTAAAATCTCACCCTTCCTCCTGCGGTGTCCCAGCTTCCCGAAAGAGAGCTATATCCTGTCTGTCCGTCTTTTTATAGTATTTTTTCTGCCTTCTCATTGGTTGTAAACCCAAACACGTGACTGCCTCGTCACTGTCTGTATGTACAGCCCCCCAGGTCTTAAAGGCATATGTCTGCAATGCTGGCTGTATCCCTGAACACACAGATCTATGGGATTAAAGGCATGTGCCACCACCGCCACACTCTTGCTATGGCTCTAATAGCTCTGACCCCCTGGTAACTTTATTTATTAACATACAATCAAAATCACATTTCAGTACAATTAGAATACCACCACATTTCCCCTTTTCTATTTTAATAAAAAGAAAAAGGCAAAAGGTTATAACTAACAAAAGAAAAACTATATACAAAAGTACAATAACTATATACAATATATACAAGTAATAAATACCTAAACAGGTATTTGACAAATCAGAGAAAATAATTCCATTATCTATCCTATTTTGGTAAATCCAAGATGTAGCTAATGCACTTTCTATCCTAATTAATTTTCAACTATAACTAATCTTCAACTCCCTCAGAGACTCAAGAAGGAAATAATAATAGCTAACAAAAATAAAAACAGGAAGTGCATGCAAGCAACTTCCAAAAATTTTGTGAGTTGACAGAAACAGTCAGCTGCCTGGACAGTCACCTGAGTTTTCTCCACAGTGTTGGGGCATGATCTTCAGCCTATAGGCTTAGCGTATCTGACAGACTCATTTGTGAAGTAGGATGTACACAATGTCAACACTTCAACCTCACATTGGGTGAGAGCAGTCCATATATCAGAAAATTGCATTACATTGTTAAATGAATGGTATAAATACAATTAGAAATATACATATAGCATTTTCTAACAATATCAGTTTCAAATTTGTATATAATATAAAACAATCCAATCCAATGTAAAGTATTTAAAACTAGTAATTGTCTTTTTCTTTTCTTTTTTTTTTAAACAAGAACCTTAAATCTAATCTCCTTTGCTTAGCCTTTTTCCTAACCCTTGACAATAACTTGTAACCAACCCCCCTAAATACTGAAAATTATCCCAGACCCAAAACCCATTAAAAAGTCCATAAAACCACCCACCCCACACCACCTCTTTGGGAATGTGGGTGTCGTATTCTTAAAATTGCTTCCTGCTGGGTATGGGCGAAGTTATCTTTATCCTGAAAGAAAAATTTTAGGTTAATTGTCAAATTCTAGGAGAGGTAACTATATCCTTCATTATCCAGTCTGTGTATAATGCCAAAGTTCAGGGTTTATCTTAAGTCCTTATTCAAGTAGTCTTTGAGACTTGATCATCTCAGCTAGTCATCTCAAAATTGCTCTGAGCACCTTGTAGTTCAAAGCTGATCTGTGGATGATGTTTGTCAGCTTAATGATATTATTATTGTCCATGTGGAATTGACTTTGACCATGTGAATGAAACTGGGACAATAATGCCCACTATTGGCTGCAGCTGGGTTTTCTTCCAGACCCAGATAGGCAATCTGGAAAATGTAGTTTGAAAAGTAGCTTGGGAAATGTAGTGATGATAAAAAGAAGGGTAGCATGGGGACTGTAGTACATAACATAACAGTGTGATGCTATAAAAAAAAAAGGCAGGTTGGGAAATGTAGTCCATAATAGAGTAACCAGTACTGCACTGCCCCCAAATCTGTTTCTTCAGTTTTTTTTTTTTTTTTCTTCAGCTCAAAATACTATTTTTTTCCACAAGCTTTGTTAGCTTCTCTCCTGGGGAATTAGAAAGAGGTGAACAGCTTGCTTGTCAGCTAGGAATTATTTTCCATGAAAAAGCAAGATGGTAATTTGAACACATAACACAGGCATTATTTATAATCCTCAAGGATAAGGCATAGTGGAAAGAACTCATGGCAGTCTTAAGAAACAGCTTTAAAAATTAAGAATGGGTAAATTGTACTCTCAGAAGCTTGATAGCTGGCTGAGTTTAGTGAGGAGTATGGAACAGAACAATGCCAGCTCTGGTGACACCACTCCAGAGGCCTAATAGCTGCATGGGAAGCTTTTTCTATGAAATTTACAGGCGCTCAGTATGGTAATTACTCATGATTCTCACACTCTGTATCTTGTTGAAAGAAAAGTTCTGTTAGGAGATTCTTTTTAGATGTTTGTTAATATAGTCTCTTCTTGAATATAAGTTTAGTAAATCACTTTTAGATATGTCTGAAGTTTGTAAAATAGTGCTATAAAGTTTCCTTTTGAAAATAAGTTTGAAAAAAGTGTAAATGTTGAATGTAAGTTTGTAAAAAGTATAAATGTTGAATGAAAGTGTAAATGTTAAATTCAAGTTCATATTGGAATTGTTTTTATTACTCCATCAATATTTGTCTAGTCCAGACAAATTAGACATTAATTTTTATAGAATAAACCAAATCAATCACATTAAAAGCATTTTGAAGTATTACTCTTTTATCTTCAGATGTATTTTAATATTTTTATGATAGCTTAAAATAAAATTTAATGATCTCAGTGCCCTCTGGAAAACTAAAGTGAAGGTGTAATAATTAGGGGAGCTTTTCTGTCTTCTTCCTAGATGTTTCCACTCTTCCTGTCTCTGTTTAAAAAGGGGCAGGCCTCCCACAATTGAGTGAGTTTGTAACACATATATAGATGAGCTACTTACACAGCTAAAATATTTTTTATAATTAGCATGAGTTTTTGTTTACTTTGAAGTGTTTTGAAATGACTGTTTTCTCCTTGGAATCAAAATAGCCTCTTGAAAATTTTATTGAACATCTGTTATGAGAGAGTTTTTAAAAGGCCTTAGTGCAGCTAAGACTGCTGTAGTCACCTTAGATCCATTCCAAAAAGGATAGTCTATGGTTGTTATCCTCTACTCCTTTACTGGGAGGTGAGGCAGCTATGAAAACCACTGTGCATGTTTGCAAGTTCTTATTAGGGACCTAGGTCAGAGCTCTGTCAGTGGCACTTTCTTCTAGATAACTCCCTGTATGTATGAATAAAAAATCAATCAAGAAGGATGATCTAAGATAGGCACAGTCTATCTGAGGAGCCTAGGGCACTCTATTATATCAAGAATGGCGACCTCTGGAGGCCCACAGAGTTTTTCTAGTGAGATCTGAGCTTGCTTCACCCAGAAAAGCTGCATTAGAGGATTGCTTGACCAAGTGCATGGTTACTATGTGATTGGAAGGGTATACACTTGGCTGAGCTAGGCGGAGGTCCTTGCTCCACTCCTTGGCCTTTCTATAAATAGCCTTTTAGTAGAGACAGAAGGGGCCAATGGATAAGAATCAAGGCCTTCCCAACGCTATCCTGTGTTTCTATCTGTTTCTCTCTCTTCTAAATCTCTTATGCCTCACTCCTCAAGAGAACTCTGTGGTAAAATGTGGGAGCCAGTCTTCCAGCTGGCCTCCCAGAGTAACTCAAAGCCCTTCTGCTACTGTCTAAAAATCATAATTATATTCTATTCTCATGGTATTAATGGATTTTACAGAACCTCTCAACATAGTTACTGACTCTTAGTAAGGAGAAAGAATTATTTTACATATTGCAACTGCTGAATTTATTTCTGAGTCAGAATTAACCTCCTTATTTATACAATTACAAGAAATAATCAGGAATAGGAATTATCCTTTATATATAACACACATCAGATCCCATATGGGTCTGCCAGACCCAGTAGTATAAGGAAATAAAGAAATTGGTCAACTACTGACAGGAAATGTGCTGGATGCCTCAGAGTTTCATAAAAAACATCATGTCAGTAGCCAGGATTTGAACAATGATTTTTCCAACAGTTGGCAACAAAGTCAGGTAAATTATAAGGAAATATCCTTCTTGTTTTTCATACAGCCAAACTCCACTATATGCAGGAAGCAGACAAAAAGTAATCAAAGGAATGAAATCTGGCAGAGGGATGTGTTTCATATTATAGAATTTGAAAAATTAAAATAGGTACACCACACCATTGATACCTATTCAGAATCTCAATGGGCTACTGCTTTGAGTTCTGAAAAGGCTGATTCTATAACCACACATTTTCTACAGGTCATGGCCATCATGGCTATGTCTGTACAACTTAAGACTGACAATGTTACAGCATATGTCTATGGTAATTTTGCTTATTACAGTATCAAGCATATCACAGGTATATACACAAATCCCACAGGAGAGCAGTTATAGAGAGATCAAATTGAACTTTCAAGGATATGGTAAATAAATTGAAAGGGGTAATAAAGACCCCTAGAAAGAAATTGCATAATGCTTTATTAACTTCGAATTTTCTAAATTTTCTATGAGAAAGGAATGACAGCTGTGGAGAGACATTGAATAATAGAAAAGGTACAGAATTAAATCAGCCTGTATACTTTAAAGATATGCAGACCTCAGAATGGAAACCGGGATATGTGTCATGTTGGGGAAGAGGTTTTGTTTTTGTTTCCTTGGGAGAATAAAAGCTATGGATACCATCAAAATTGATAAAGGTTTGATTTGAACAAGAGAGACCTCTTAGTTAAAAGAGGTGATAGTTCATTAACCAATATGACCACTCAATTTAAACTAACTCATAGGACAAACAAATGCTTTTCTTTTGATGAGCTATAACTTGACAAAAGGGAACTTCCCCAAAGATAGGATTGGGGAAGGCTTTTGTTTTTGTCTTCCAGGAAAATAAAAACAACCATCTTAAGGAATTTAATGACCTTTGGAAAAATAAGCACCCAAAGAGGAAGGGAGAACTACCCCCCAAAAAATGCCAAGAAAAGAAATAATCTGACTTTATACAATCCCCGAAGGCTCCAATACTATGATTGGATCCCACAACTATGATTCCACCTGGACTATGATAATACCACTAAGCTTACAGATACTACATACAAATTGGCTATGTAATACAAATTGCTCAGGACAATTCCAAAGTAGCTGGTTAAGAAGATCCTGCCTAACAGATCACTTTTGCCAAGACTTAAGACAAGCCCTGCACTCTCCTATTACATAGAGACTGGACAACAAATGACAACAAAAGTGAGTTCTCCCAGAACTTGACAATTATTCTAATTTCTTTTCAGGGCCCCCTAAAGATGCCATCATCCCCAGACAGCAGGAAGTAATTTTAAGAATGATGATGGCCACATTCCCAAGAGGTGGGGTGGACGGTTTTTGGTCATTCAATACTTTACTTATATTTGTCATTGTTTGGGGTGAGTGGGTAGTTAGTTTGTTATTAATAGTTGTTAGGAGAAAAAGCTTAACAAAGGAGTTTATATTTAGGATTCTCATTTTGAAAAGAAAAAAAGGATATATAAAAATGATAGGATAAAATTGTAGATTATTTAATCTACTTTAATCCAAAAAACAGCTCTTAATCTTACATGTTTTACATTTATATGGATTTTGGTTTATTAATACAAATATAAAGTTGATTTTGTTGTACTGTATGTACATTTCTACTCTTGTTTAAGATATTATGTTTATGCATATTAATCTATAATTAAGAAATACAGATTAATAGGTAGTCATCTATAATAGTCAAACATAGTCAGGTTAGTCAGGTTTTGTATGTATACAGAGATATATTTCAGATAGACAGGTAATCTTCAATCACTTCAAAGACCTATAGAATATGGCATTTAAAATATATTAATAATTTGGACTTTTCATACAAATGAGACAAGTCTGCTGCTGGCAGCAACAATCTACTTTGGAAAAGATGGGCATCAAAGAAACTCCATTTTTTTTTATTGCAAAATTTAGTTACTGGGAAAGAAACTGCCCTTACCTCACCAACTGACAATATGCCTTTCAAACTGGACATGCAGAACCCACAGGAAAGTGACTGCTGAGCTTGGCAAAACAAGGCAAGATATCATTCAGGCTTCTGCTTCACAGAAGAAACTGCCAGACATAGCAGAAAGTGACTGATGAACTTTGCTAATATATAAAACATTCCTTCAAATGTCCTGCTTCACTAAAAAGTCTGCTAGATACTCTAGGCCTACATGTTGAAGATGGATACCCCAATGCTGCAGAAGAACTTTAGGTGACTGTTGAGTCAGACAGATGACTCTGTCATTTGTAAAAATTTCAGTGTTTGTTACAACACACTTCCTGTTCACTTAGATAATAGTATATCCTTCTGAGGTCTTTAATGGAGTTGAAGAATAGATAGTTATAGTTGTTCTTAGTTATGATAAAAGATAAAATAGATATGAAACTTTAGAATTACAAAGGTAGGATAGATGATAGAGTATTTTTTTAAATTTTGCCAAATACAAATAGACTAAATATTGTAACTATAATTCTTTTTTGGTAACTGTTTTTTTTATATGTAATTTTACTATGTAAAAGTTACAACATTCCTTTTTGATTAGACAGAAGAGGGGAAATGACGTGGGATATCTTTCTGTATGTTGTGAATATGTGTTACTACCATTGGTTAATAAATAAAGTTGCTTCAGCCTGTGGCAAGACAGGATAGAGCTAGGCAGGAAACATAAGCAGAGACCTGGGGAGGAGGGCAGAGTCAGGGCAGACACCATCCAGCCACCCAAGGAGCAAGATGCTAGGAGACCAGCAATGCCATGGCCACGTGGCAATACATAGATTAACAGAAAAGGTTTGATTTAAATTGTAAGAGTTGATAGTAATAAGCTGAGCAATTGGACAAATAGTTTGTAATTAATATTAAGCCTGAGTAATTATTTGGAAATGACTGCAGAACTTTCAGGACAAAAAAGCCTTTGTTTATACATCCTTCTATTTTTCACTCATTTATATACACTGACATAAATATAATATTCTTATTTTTCCTGCAGTCTTAATTTGATCTACATTTTCACATTTTAAAAAACCAAATTAAACCATTGCTATAGCATATGATAATTTTTTTTTTTTTTTTTTTTTTTGGTTTTTCGAGACAGGGTTTCTCTGCGTAGTTTTGCGCCTTTCCTGGAACTCAGATAATTTTTTATTAAATCTGATTTTGCAAATGTTATTGTATTTGTTTTCCTTACACGCTTGTGTGAGCGTGTGTGTGTGTGTGTGTGTGTGTGTGTGTGTGTGTGTGTGTATGTATATGTATACATGCATGTATCGACCAGTCATTTTCATATTTTGGTGCATTTCAAAGTAAATTGATTTCAGAGAAATGACTCAAATTTCTTCCAAAATACCTTGGACTACACATCTTTCTCCAACATACCTAACCTCTTTGGAACAATATTTCAGGATAACACCTAACTTAATAGAATTTATCAGAGCATTTGTCTCTGTCTGACCTCTGTATCTCTAGCCTTCCTAAGCTGTCATACCTCAGTGCACAACCTTTGGCCATGATCATCATTTAATACACACCCCCGCTCTGTGTGTGTGTGTGTGTGTGTGTGTCTTACACATTTCTCCTGTATTTTTTTCTGACATTTAAAATATGTCTTATGCTATATATTGCTTCTCTATCTCCTTTCCGCTCATAGATTAATTCAAATATTGGTCTAACCAGTCTCAAATACCTCCTTGTCACCTTTAAATTTGAATGTGTGTCATATGTCACTTGGTCCTTACTTAGTACTAAAATTTTATTTTCCTTGGTACAATTTGTCAGTTTGAAGACATCATGAAAAGCTACCTTTTAGTAAGGCAAGCTTTACTTTGTTTCTTTAAAAATTTATACCGCTCCTTTGGAATCGCCTCGCGATTGATTTTCTGATAAATAAGGGGACAGTAGAGTTTCGGTTTTCCTCTTGCCTGAGCTAATGATACTGTGGTTAGCAACTATGTCACAGTTGCTCCTTCATTAAAAACTGCTTTGTATCATCAAAACTTTTTTATTTTTTGAGACCTTTAAGTTCTTATAACTCTGAATTTGTAACCCCTTTTCACCTTCTCTAAGCTTTCACTTTCTTCCACTATAAAGAAAATTATGTACAGATAGAAATATTTACTCAGAATATGTGTTATGTGTGTTGTGCAAAGATGTAAAAGTAAAAAAAAGATTAAATACCTGGGTAATTGATTGACATATAGTATATAACTACTGGGATGAAAAGGGCCTTGAACACACAAGCAGTATACAGTCAGCAGAATTTTTATAGGAATACCTATTGATACACATATATGTACACATATGTGACAACAATGAATGAAAATGGAGACCAGCCAAGAGTTTGAAAGGGAGAAAGGAAACATATTGGAGGGAGTGGATATAGAAAAGAAAGAAAATAATTATATAATTATACCATAAACTCACAAATTAAAAACTAAGAACATTTTTTGGCATTTTTCAAGTAAGGGTTTTTCTGTGTTGTTTTTGTGCCTGTCCTGGATCTCACACTGTAGACCAGGCTGGCCTCGAACCCACAGAGATCTGCCTTAAAGACTATGTCATTTGTTTCATAGTCTCAAAAGCATACAACAATACAAGGATCAAATTTAACACCAGTGATAATATCCATTATTTTGTGTCACTAGTGGGATATCCAAGGACTTTTCTATGCAAGTCTGGTGTGCTTTGACACAGGATATTTAATGCAACATCTTGTTAAGCAATAAAACCACTATTGGGAGATCCTGCTGGTCAGAGGTTGCTGTCAATCATAGCCTGGCAGCTTCCTCTTGCATGGCAACATGAAGGACTCCCTCTCCAGGCAACCTTCCTGCTCTCCACGTGCCCTGATTTTGAGGATGTCTCTAGGCCTAGATGGCTTGCTTATCTCAAGGGTGGTTCTGGGCATCATTCCCTGCAGATGCTTTTCCCTGAGGCCCCATGGTGATTAGGTTAATGCTCTGTTTTGATCGGGCGCTGCCTCCACAAATCTTAGCTATAGAATAGGATCCCGCCGCTTAATGCAAATTAGGTTTTGTCCCCAGATTTCCCAATCCTACATATGCCCTATACTCTGGGAAAAAATTGAGTTGTCCACTGAAGTCATCTCAAGGGGGCTATCTCAGTCATATCAGCAGCCATCCAAACCCTGTTCCTGGCTTATGCTACCTATACCATTTGGAATGGTGACCAATGATCTCAAGGAAGAAGGAGAAACACAAATCACTCACTTGCAAAAATGAGTCATCTTTTTTTGTGTGTGTGAACTATCTTTTTACATGGTTGATAATATATTCTCCAGTGAGTAAAACTCTGTAAGACAGAGATTAAGAAATCACACTGTAAATTGTCTTAACAACCCAGGCATGCTTTATCAACAATGACATTGTACCTAACAGAATCCGGTATGTTTGTTAGGAAGTTATGCCATGTATATTATTTTTTGTTTGTTCGTTTGTTTTGTTTTGTTTATTTGAATGTGTTTAAGTAAGGGCTTAGAGTTGACCACAAGCATGCTATTCAAATCCTACAGAGAAATTGGGTCATATGAAAGGTTAACAATATGAAATTTTCACTAGGGACATAATTTAAGTATAACTTGGACTTTCTTACATTTTGGGTACCTACACATATACTCATGTCCAACACACATATACACTCATTGTATCCCACACATATAGTTATGTCCAAACACACACACACACACACACACACACACACACACACACACACACACGTGGTGGTATTCTAATTGTACTGAAATGTGATCTTGATTGTATGTTAATAAATAAAGTTGCCCGGGGGTCAGAGCTATTAGAGCCATAGCAAGAGTGTGGCGGTGGTGGCACATGCCTTTAATCCCATAGATCTGTGTGTTCAGGGATACAGTCAGCATTGGAGACATATGCCTTTAAGACCTGGGGGCTGTACATACAGACAGTGACGAGGCAGTCACGTGTTTGGGTTTACAACCAATGAGAAGGCAGAACAAAATACTTAAAAAGACGAACAGACAGGATATAGCTCTCTTTCGGGAAGCTGGGACACGGCAGGAGGAAGGGTGAAATTTTAGCGCTGAGCTCTGACCTCTCGGCTTTCTCTTTTACATTGTTTCTGTATTTCTTATTTAATAAGATTGTTGGTTACATCTACATTTGGCACCCAACGTGACAAGAATCCATTAAAAACTGCTTGGCTTGGCGGCAGGTCCGCTTTCCCGCAAGGGCGGCAGGCCGAGGGGCCGGTTTCCTAGTCCTAGTAGTTGGCTTCCTAGTCCTAGCAGTTGGCTTCCTAGTCCGAGCGGCGGCTTCCTAGCCTGGGTCTAGGTCTGCTTGACCTCAGGCTAGACTATCTGTGAGCTGCTTGCTTAAAGCCTGCTTGCTTAAAGCCGGTGTTACAAACAACTCAGACCTGCCCTGCTGAACAGGGCCCTGCCTGTAAAGCCAATTCGCGTGGTCGGAGCTTAAGGAAGCCAGACCCAAGCCTTGACTCGGCACAAGAGGGAACACGTGACTGGATTTAAGCTTTAGCCGGCTACGCTTTCTTGTGCATTCTCTCTCTCTCTCTGTCTCTCTGTCTCTCTCTCTCTCTCTCTCTCTCTCTCTCTGTGTGTCTCTCTCTCTCTCTCTCTCTCTCTCTCTCTCTCTCTTTGGATTTACACCTTGGACACTAGGTGGCTGTTTTGAAAATCCCCTCAGATTTCTACTGTTCTAAGCAGATTTGGTAAGTCACAACATATCAGATATTTTAAAGGAAACTATTTAAAAGAGAATTTTTTTCCACATAAAAAAAATGGGTTTTATGTGTACATAGGAAGAAAATTGGGTTTTGTTTGAAATTTTAGGCAGTCTAACAATGGAACAACTATATGAGAAGATGAGCATTGGTGGAATTATTCAGTTTATCACTATGCTAATCCTCATTTTAATATTTAAAAAGATAGTCAATTTAAGTGTCAGGATAACAGCTTTAGAAAACCTTGTTAAACCTGTAAAAATTCAGACAGAAGAAATTAACAGCGAAGATGTTTCAAGTTTGGATCATAAGGTTATAGAAAGAAAGCCTGTTTTCAGACAGTCACCCTTAATTTATTCTGTAACCATACAGCAGATGCCTGATCAAATGGCTACACAAAATATTTGGGCTCCAATTGAAATGTTGGATTTAAAAAGGTTTAAGGAGGCAATAGTATCTTATGGCATGCATTCCCCATATGTAAAGCAAATGTTAAACTCTTGGTCAACACATAATAGGATTGTACCACAGGACTGGCGGGACCTTGCACAAGGTGTTCTGGAACCAAGCCAGAAACTTCAATTTCTGACCTGGTTTAAGGATGAGGCTAAAAACATAGAAAGACAATGGAGGGATAAAGGAATACAAGTTTGCCAGGATCAGTTTATTGGAGAAGGCCAATATGCTTCAGTACAAACACAATGTTAATATGATGTCCAAAGCCTAATTTTATGTCGAACAGCAGCCTTGAATGCATGGGACAGAATTGAGGAACCAGGAAAAACATCTGAGTCATTTACAAAGGTGATGCAAGGCCCAAAAGAGACTTTTACAGTTTTTTTTACAAAGACTGGCTTCAGCAGTAAAGAGATTGGTCTCGGATTCAGAAGCTAGTAAGGCAATAATTGAAGCTTTGGCATTTGAGAATGCAAATGCAGCATGCAAAAGAATAATCAGGCCATTAAGGGCAAGATCTGCACCTTTGGAAGATTGGATTAGAGATACAATTAAGGTTGAGGCGGATGAGCATGATGATACATGGGTAGGAGAAGTAATTTCAAAAGGTTTGAGGAGTGTTAGAGGTTTTGGATGTGGAAAGCAAGGACATTTGTAAAGGGACTGTAGACAGATCATTCCTAGAAACAAAGTTTCTTCAAGAAACAATGGCAACAGAATGCCCCTTCCTTCTGGAGTATGCAGAAGGTGTGGTAAGGGAAAACACTGGACCAACGAATGTAGATCAACAAAGGACAGACAGGGTAATCCTTTGCCTCAGTCTTCGGGAAACTCCCAGAGGGGCCTCGCACAGGCACCCATTGCAAATCCAGTTCAAACCTTTCCTGCAGCCATAGAGGAAATCCCTGCTCTGAGCGCTTAAATAACCAAATGACTATTGGAATAAATCATGCTGGTAAGGAGGATGAAACAGAGAGAATAGAAAATTCAGGAGAAAACATAAAGAAAATTTTTGGCAAACTTTTATTAATGAACAAAGACCAAAATTAATGATAAAAATAAATGGTGTTTTGTTATCTGGTCTGGTAGACACAGGTGCGGACATTACCATAATTGCACCAGAATTTTGGCATCCAACTTGGCCTCTTCAGGAGGTAAACATTCAACTGTTAGGAATTGGGACATTATCTCAGGTGAAACAGAGTGCAAAATGGCTCGAATGTATAGGTCCAGAAGGACAGAGAGCAAAATTAAAACCATATGTGGCTAACATAACTATGAACCTGTGGGGTCGAGACTTGTTGCAGCAATGGAATACTCAGATTAACATCCCTTCAATCTCAGAAACAAATCATAAACTAGCACATGTTACTGAGAGAAATATTAGAAGATATTGTTCCAATGAGTGGTCAACAGCCATCCATATTATACAAGAACAGTGCACAATAACTGATGATCTTCCAAAGACACCAACAGCTCTACCTTTAAAATGGTTAACAGACAAGCCTGTATGGGTCCAGCAATGGCCTTTAACAACAGAGAAACTCCAGGCTTTAGAAGAGCTGGTAGAAGAACAGTTAAATGCTCAGCATATTGAAGAATCAACCAGCCCTTGGAATTCTCCTGTATTTGTTATTAAAAAGAAATCTGGTAAATGGAGAATGGTAACAGACCTTAGAGCAATTAACAAAGTAATTCAGCCAATGGGCTGTCTACAATCTGGAATTTCTTTGCCTACTCTGTTACCAAAAGGATGGCCTCTCATAGTTATTCATTTAAAAGACTGTTTCTTTTCAATACCCTTACAAGAAAAAGACATAGAAAGATTTGCTTTTACTATACCTACTTATAATAATTCTCAACCGGTTAAAAGATTTCAATGGAGGGTCCTCCCACAGGGAATGTTGAATAGCCCAACTCTGTGCCAATATTTTGTACAACAGCCATTGGAAGTGATATGAAAAAAATTTCCTAAATCTATAATTTATCATTATATGGATATTTTACTAGCTGACTCAAATGCAGATACTTTAGAAAGAATGTTTGAAGAAATAAAGAAAATTTTGCCTTGCTGGGGATTACAAATTGCTCCTGAAAAAATACAAAGAGGAGATTCTATTAATTATTTAGGATATAAAATAGAGCTACAAAAAATTAGACCCCAAAAGGTGCAAATTAGGAGAGATAGACTACAGACTCTTAATGACTTTCAAAGATTATTTAGAGATATTTCTCATCTATGAACTATTGTTGGGGTAAAAAATGATGATCTGACTAATTTGTTCAAAACCTTAGAAGGTGACAAGGACTTAAATAGTCCCAGAGAATTATCACCTGAAGCTGAGAAAGAATTGGCCTTGGTAGAAAAGAAAGTACATGAAGGACAGGTGGATCGTATTGATCCAAACCTGGATTGTATTTTGTTTATTTTACCTTCTAGGCGTTCTCCTACTGGAATATTAATGCAGAGGGAAGATATTATATTGGAATGGATATTTTTACCAAAAAAAAACAAATAAAAAATTAAAAACTTTTGTGGAAAAAATCTCTGACTTGATTTGCAAAGGAAAATTGGCACTTCGTCAATTAGCAGGAATCAACCCAGCAGAAATTGTCCTACCATTAACTAAGGAGGACATTGAAAAATTAGGGACAGAAAGTGAACCTTGGCAAAGAGCTTGCAGTAATTTTTTGGGAGAAATTAACAGCAAATATCCCAAAAGCAATGGAATTGATCCTATAAAGAGAGCTGATTGGATCTTGCCTCGAATTGTACGGCAAAAACCCATATCTGGAGTTCGTACATTTTATACAGATGCCAACAAAGAAGGAAAGGCAGGTTACAAACCAGAAAATTTAAGTAAAGTGGTTCAAAGTCCGTATAATTCAGTTCAAAAATCAGAATTGTATGCTATTCTGTTGGTATTAATGGATTTTTCAGAACCTCTCAACATAGTAACTGACTCTTAGTATGCTGAAAGAGTGGTATTACATATTGAGACTGCAGAATTTATCCCTGATGCTTCAGAATTAACTTCACTATTGATTCAATTGCAAGATACAATCAGGAAAAGGAATCATCCTTTATATATAACTCACATTCGATCCCATACTGGTCTGCCAGGCCCTCTAGCACAAGGCAATGATGAGATTGATAAATTATAGATAGGAAATGTGCTGGAGGCCTCAGAATTTCATAAAAAAACATCATGTCAATAGTAAAGGTTTAAAAAAGGATTTTTCCATAACCTGGCAACAAGCCAAAGAAATAGTAAAGAAATGTCCTACTTGTTCCTTCTACAATCAAACGCCATTACCAGCAGGATGTAACCCAAAGGGTACTCAGAGAAATGAAATCTTGCACATGGACGTGTTTCACTTTGCAGAATTTGGAAAATTGAAATATGTACACCACACCATTGATACTTATTCAGGATTTCAATGGGCAACTGCTTTGAGTTCTGAAAAACTGATTCTGTAATCACTCATTTGATAGAAGTTATGGCCATCATGGGTATACCTGCACAAATCAAAACTGACAATGCTCCATCATATGTCTCTGTTAAAATGAAACAGTTTTTTGCTTATTACAATATAAAGCATATTACAGGCATACCACATAATCCTACAGGTCAAGCAGTTATAGAACTCTAAAGGATATGTTAAATAAACAGAAATGGGTAACAAAAACCCCCAGAAACAGACTGCATAATGCTCTATTAACTTTGGATTTTCTGAATGCTGATGAGAAGGGAACAACAGCTGCAGAGAGACGTTGGATAATAGAAAAAACTACAGAATTAAATCAGCCTATATACTTTAAGGAATGGAAACCAGGGTATGTATTACATTGGGGACGAGGTTTTGCTTTTGTTTCTACAGGAGAAGATAAGCTGTGGGTACCATCAAAATTGAGAAACTTTCGATTTGAACAAGAGAGACCTCTTAATTAGAGGTGGTGATAGTTCATCAACCAGCATGAACATCCAATATAAGCTAACTTGTACCAGTAACACATGCCTTTTCATTTAATCAGATAATAACTTGCCAAAAGGAAACATCCCCAAAATTAGTCTTGGGGAAAGGTTTTTGTTTTTGTCTTTTAGGAGAATGAAGGTTAAGGAATCTGAAGAACACTGGACAAATGAGAAAACTGAAGAAAAGGGACAAATCATCTATCCCAAGAAACAGAGTGAAATGGTGTATGGGTATATATTATCTAAAAAATTTTATGTCTTCCTAAATGTTTGTTTCTGCTTTTCTCTAAAGATTTAATATTATTGGTCTTCTAATAGTCCCAGTTCAATTAAAATTTAAAGCTGACTTTGGAGTTGGAGAATGGCTCTCTGCTTCTTTAAACTCAAGCATGTTGTTAAAAGGAAAATGCAAACTCCCTGTATCATGCCAGAATAAGAGCCATCTTCTGCTATGGTACAGGACAAAAGCAAAATTAATTAAGGGACTATTCTATTACTAATCTCAACTCTTTGATTCTATTCTGATTCTTTAAACTTTTCTTAAAGTATAAATTTTATATCAAAATTTACAAGATATATATATATATATATATATATATTTTAAACTTTGTTAAGATATGAATGGTCATATAGAGTACTAACTAATTCTAGAAAAAAAGGCTAGCTGCATATATATGTCTTTGTGTTCGAGTCTCTTATCAGTTTTCTGCAGGAAATCACGGCCAGGCCTAACATCAACTGATGTCTCCAGGAAGAAGATGGGGCCCCACAACAATAATTCCACGTGGACAATAATAATATCATTAAGCTGACAAACATCATCCACAGATCAGCTTTGAACTACAAGGTGCTCAGAGCAATTTTGAGATGACTAGCTGAGATGATCAAGTCTCAAAGACTACTTGAATAAGGACTTGAGATAAACCCTGAACTTTGGCATTATACACAGACTGGATAATGAAGGATATAGTTACCTTTCCTAGAATTTGACAATTAACCTAAAATTTTTCTTTCAGGATAAAAAAAACTTCGCCCATACCCAGCAGAAAGCAATTTTAAGAATATGACGCCCACATTCCCAAAGAGGTGGTGAGGGGCAGTTTTTTGGTCTTTTTAATGGGTTTTGGGTCTGGGATAATTTTCAGTGTTTAGGGGGGTTGGTTACAAGTTGTTGTCAAGGGTTAGGAAAAGGGCTAAGCAAAGGAGATTAGATTTAAGGTTCTTGTTTAAAAAAAAAAGAAAAGAAAAAAAGAAAAGAAAAAGACAATTACTAGTTTTAAATACTTTACATTGGATTGGATTGTTTTATATTGTATACAAATTTGAAATTGATATTGTTAGAAAATGCTATATGTATATTTCTAATTGTATTCATACCATTCATTTAACAATGTAATGCAAATTTCTGATCCTTGAATGTTATTATTACCAACTATTAGGATATAAAGAAATGAAAGTTAGTAGTTAGACATTACAATAGAACTTGTCATATTAGATATGTTTTAAAAATTGAGCAGAGATGTTTTAGACAGGTCATCTTCAAACCCTTCAGAGATCTATAGAATATGGCATTTAAAATGTTTTAATAACTTAGAAAATTTTTCTTTTTTGAGACATGTCGGCTCCTGGCAGTACCAATCTACTTCAGAGAAAATACGGGCATTGAAGGAACTGCATATGGAGTCAACTTTCATTGTGGCAAAAGTTTGCCACTGGACAACAAAGTATCCTCGAATCAACAGGACAAAATGGACAGACAGAACACAAAACAAGGGACTACTGATTCTTTCCTAAACAAGTGTGGTTATGGCTTTATCAAAAGACATCTTCTGAGGCCAGGACAATATGGCCCCATCCCTGAAGTGGCCTTCACAATCCGGAAAAGGTACAGTGCCCTTTTCTTCGAAGGCAGCTTAACAGGCAGAGGGCCAATGGATTCTGTTGTACAATGGAACAGCAGCTGAAAGCTCATACCTCTCGATAGTAGACTGGCATTTAATAGAGGGATGTGGAGAAGAAGGGGATTCTGAGATGAAGCCATATATACAAAGCCAAGAAGAACAGACAGCTGAGTTCAAAAACTGTCAAAAATTTCCAGAATTTAAAATCCTGAATCATGACAGGACACTAGTGGGATTCAGGTGTTTCTGGTACGTGGACTGCTCTCACCAAATGTGAGGTTGAACTGTTGACCTTGTGTACATCCTACTTCACAAATGAGTCTGTCAGATACACTAAGCCTATAGGCTGAAGATGATGCCCCAACACTGCGGAGAAACCTCAGGTGACTGTCCAGGCAGCTGACTGTTTCTGTCAACTCACAAATTTTTTGGAAGTTGCTTGCATGCACTTCCTGTTTTTATTTTTATTAGCTAATATTATTCTCTTCTTGGGTCTCTGAGGGAGTTGAAGATTAGTTAGTTATGGTTGAAGATCAGTTAGTTATAGTTGAAAATTAATTAGGATAGAAAGTGCTTTAGATACCTCTTGGATTTACCAAAATAGGATAGATAATGGAATTATTTTCTCTGATTTGTCAAATACCTGTTTAGGTATTTATTACTTGTATATATTGTATATAGTTATTGTAATTTTATATATAGTTTTTCTTTTATTAGTTATAACCTTTTGCTTTTTTCTTTTTATTAAAATAGAAGAGGGGAAATGTGGTGGTATTCTCATTGTACTGAAATGTGATTTTGATTGTATGTTAATAAATAAGGTTGCCCGGGGGTCAGAGCTATTAGAGCCATAGCAAGAGTGTGGCGGTGGTGGCACACACCTTTAATCCCATAGATCTCTGTGTGTTCAGGGATACAGCCAGCATTGGAGACATATGCCTTTAAGACCTGGGGGCTGTACATACAGACAGTGACGAGGCAGTCACGTGTTTGGGTTTACAACCAATGAGAAGGCAGAACAAAATACTTAAAAAGACGAACAGACAGGATATAGCTCTCTTTCGGGAAGCTGGGACACAGCAGGAGGAAGGGTGAGATTTTAGCTCTGAGCTCTGACCTCTCAGCTTTCTCTTTTACATTGTTTCTGTATTTCTTATTTAATAGGATTGTTGGTTACATCTACACACACACACACACACACACACACACACAGAGAGAGAGAGAGAGAGAGAGAGAGAGAGAGAGAGAGAGAGAGAGAGAGAGATAGATTCACAACTTAATGTCCCATCTATAAAAGATGGCTTTAACTATTATTCACACAAAGATAACAGGCAGTCCCCCTGAGTTGACAAGAGGGTGAGAGACCTTGCCCCAGGCTGGATCACAACCCCTTGTGCCCACTGGACTGTGTCCCTCGAAGGCTCACTCTGCCGCCCAACCTCGCACACCTGAACATCCTCCTATGGCCAGGCTTCCCTGCAGCCTCAGCAGACTACATAGGCGTAGGCACAAAGCACATCAGTTGGAAAAGCTGGTGAGGGACTGGCCTCCCAGCTGGACTGCCCTAAACTCCAGAACCTAAACATGATAACACATCTCATGCTCCTCCCCCTTCCATCCCAGCATCAGCACAGCATCTGTGCCTGTCCGCAGTTCTAGTGGAAGTCCCCCGCTCTGGTGCAGTCTCCATCAGCCAGCAAGCAGGTGAGAAATCTGCCTTCAAGCTGCACCTCCACCCCTGTCTTCTACAGGATTCTGTCCCTCTAAGACCCACTCCACTCTCAAACTCCACACACCTAAACATCCTCAATTTTTAACATTTATGCCCCCAAAATGAGGGCACCCTCATATATAGAAGAAACATTACTAAAGCTTAGATCTCACAACAAACCCCACACACTAATAGTGGGAGACTTCAACACCCAGTCTCACCAATGGACAGTCCTGTCAGACAGAAATTTAACAGAGAAATACAGAAAGTGTCAGATATTATGACTCTTAATGGACTTAAGAGTCATCTACATAACATCCCACACAAATGCAAAAGAATATGCCTTCTCAGCGCCCCATGGAACATTCTCTAAAACTGACCACATACTCAGTCACAAAGCAAATCTCAACAGATACAAACAATTTAGAATAACTTCCTGTATTTTCTCAGACTACCATGGCTTAAAGTTAGAATTCAACAACAACATAAATTACAGAAAGCCTACAAACTCATGGAAACTGAACAAGTCTCAGCTAAATCACTACTGGGTCCAGGAAGAATAGAAAAGAAATTAAAGACTTCCTAGAACTCAATGAAAATGAATGCACAACATATCCAAACTGATGGGACACTATGAAAATAGTGCTATGAGGAAAGTTCATGGAATTAAGTGCCTACATAAAGAATTTGAAGAAATACTACACTAGTGAATTAATAGCATACCTGAAAGTACTAGAACAAAAGGAAGAAAATTCACCCAAGAAGAGTAGATAGCAGGAAATAATCAAACTCAGGGAAATTAATAAATTATAAACAAAGAGAACAACACAAAGAATTAATGAAACAGAGTTTATTTCAGCATGGGAGACAACCTCCAAGGCTGCAGACAGGGCTCAAAGACTAATTCACAGTATAGCAAAACTTAGGACTATTTATCTGAGGTTATTTTTAGGAATGTAATGAACTCACACACATTCCAAATGGTTTCTGTCATCAATTTCTCATGTTGAATCTTCTTTGTGCTCTCATTTTGCCTCTTTCTACATCTCTCATATTGGCTTCCCCTCCCTTTCTTCTTCACAGCTATATATACCCAACAGACTCTTTTATGTTGAATATAGGAGTTACATTTGAAGCTCACTATTATGAGAAATCCATGGGGTCTGCTTAAAGGGTAAAAGGAATGTATTAGGGAAGAAGACACTCTACAGTAGGGAGATTTATCATAGGGTCCTTGAAGTCCAAGTAACAGTCCAATGTTATTCTTCCATCTGGGTCTGTCTCAGCATCCAAGCCCACCAGGGAGAGAAGAGAGCTGTGTAGGTACATCTCAGGTCTTAAGGGTAGCATCAAGCCACACCTCAGGGCAGGTATTTCAAGGTTATAAGAAGGTAGGACAGTTACCTTCTATACCTTTAGAGGTGGTACTTCAAGGTCATAGATAGAACTGACATCTATTACATCTCATCCTTTTGTGTAATTAAGAAAGTTCTAACCTAATATAATAATAGGAACAATTATTACATATTGACTAGGAGAGGGTAAAGGTAAACCAAAAGAGAAATACAGCTTCCAAGAAAAATATCAAACAAGAGAGATATTAAAATCCAGAAATGTTCAGAACATAGGTAAATGGCATGTTACAGAGATTATTCCAGTAGTTGTTTTATCCTAGAGAATATAATTTTATTGTTTGAAATGTTCTTAGCAAAGGTATGAGAGGATTATAACTATAACTATCTAGTTTTCAACCCCATCAAAGAACTGAGAGGGAAAGTAATACTACCTGATAAAACAGGCAGTGCAGGCAAGCCATGTCTAAAAAATTGTGAGGATAGACAGAGACAGCTGACACCCTGGACATTCATCTAAAGATTCTCAGCATCATTTGGGCATCCATTTTCCCTACAGGACATTTTTATAAGGAAGAATTTTGAAAAACCATCTTACCTCTCTTGGCAAGGTTCAGTAGTCTCTTTTTCTTGTGTCTTGCTCATGCAGAAAGAACAGCATTCTTGCCTGTTAGGCAAAGAACTATCCTTGCCTGTCAGCAGTTGAGGCAAGGGTAGTTCTTTGTCCAGGGCAGTCCATTTTGTGTCAAGAAGAAGACAAACTTCCAGAGTGTCTTAGAAGCCCAGCATTCCTTTGTGAGTAGATCAGTGTTGCCATGAGCAATCATGTCTTATGTCAATATAATTCTAAATTATCAAAACAAAACATTTAAATGCCATATTCTCTAGGTGTATGAAGTGTTTGAAGATTACTGATCCATCTGACATATGTTTCTGTAAATCTAGAGAACCTACCTAGCATAACTATAGAAATGATAAGCATGGGTGAATATAGTTCTGTAAGTCTTATCTATCTAAATAATCTAAGGATTAAGGCTACACATTAACAAAGTAAACAATCTGTAAACAGATATACTGTGTGAAAACGGTGATCTTAAAATTGGGACAATATACAAAATATCTTAAACAGAGGTAGAAATGTATAGTACAATAGGCAATATGACAGCAATATCCTTAATATGTACCAATATACAAAATATCCTAAACAGAGGTAGAACATACACATAGTATAATGAATGTAATTTTACATTTGTAAAGAGTATTTCAAATAGGAGTAAGAAAATGTGTATAATATGACAATTATAGTTTTGAGTTTGTATCACTATACAAATTATCTTAAATAAGAATAGAAAAATAGTTTACATTTGTAATAATATACAAGAATCCATATCAGTGCAATTTATCTAAGGATGACAGTTTGCTAAATTAGTTTACTAGTAGATACAATAATCTACATTAATATCTTACATCTATCTATTTCCATTTTTTTCTAAAAGAGAATTTTGAGTCTATTTTGTTCCATTCCCAACCCTATAACAATTTATCCATTAACCCTGAGAAAATAAAAATTTTGAGGAGAAGGGGTGTCATTTTTTTTTAATGGAATCCTGTAAGAAAGCTAAATGGTTAAGTCTCAATAAGACTAGCTGTAGAGTCTGCACCCAGTCTCAGAGTAATGAATAAGGCTATCCAAGATTCTGGCTAAAAGTTTAATATGATGGATCATCTAATTTTATAACTGTCCCAAAGAGTTTCTAGTTGAAACCTGATCATTGAGAGTGCTTTGGGGTTCAATGGCAACATTGTGGACTGGGGTAAAGTTGTTGTTGTGGGGCCTCATCTGCCTTCTGGAGACTTCAGAGATTGCTGTTGGAAAGAATTGCTTTTCATTGTGGAAAACTTGAACATTATTAATATCAAAATGGAAAGTTTGAATTTTAGGATGACGTGACACATGAGGAAGGATTTCTAGAAATCAAGAAAAAGATTAGAGAGAAATAGAATCTTGACAATGGTCCCTAGATTGAGAAATCAACAGAGTCTGTTTAAAAGATAAAAGAATTTTTTAGTGAGGAATATTCACTATAGCATGGAGGTTTATTGTAGGGCCCTGGAAGTCCTTGGTACAGTCCAGTGCTTTTTTCTTTGGCCTGAGTCCATCTCAACATCCAAGGCCACAAGGGAGTGAAGATAATGACCTATGTGCATCTCTGATCTTAAGCATAGCCCCAAGCCATAACCCAGAGGCAGGTACATCAAGGTCATAGGAAGGTAGGACAGTTATCTGCTACATCTCAAGGGGCAGTGCCTCAAGGTCATAGAAAAGGTATGAAATATGGTCACATTCCATTTCTTAAGTAAATAATAAAAAAACAGAGTAATCTCTACGACACATATGTAATAAATCTCAACTCTCTAATTGGCATGGCTCTAATTTCAGCTGAAGCTGCAAAGAAAGATCCAGTTATTTTGTTATCTACATAAAGAGATATCTTATAAAGAATTTAAAGGAGTTATGAAAGGAAACTACTTAGAAATGTAAAAAAAAGGAAATTGTGTATTATATCCTGTATTTCTGAGTGTAAAAACATTTTAAACTAACATTTTGTAATAAGTTGTAAATGCAGTGCTCTCTGGGACTGGGAGTGTTTACAGAGAGAGCTGTATCATAAATGATTTGGTTGTAACTCAGGTTTACTTAATTTTCATAATATAAGCTCACTTCAGGACTCTCCAAGGCATAGAGATGTGAAAAGTGTTTTAAATTTTAAAGTATATTTTTTTCTGTCCTATGTGTTTCTTTATACCATAAAAAATGAAACATACAATTTTTTCTCAGGGCAATGAAGTACTGAGGTTAGGAATTTGTGTAGAAAATTAATCACTGTCTTATGTTATCAGCGAAAACTAGCAAGAGAAACTAGAATAGTAATTAGGATGTTTTGTTCATATAAAGCCTTGGTTCAACAAATCAGACAGCTGGCTATATGTCCTTGTGATCTGAAGTGTTTTTCTTGGCAACAGTTTTTCTTAAAAACAATTAATGAAGAGCCAGATGCATTTCAGCAGGCAAGACTCGTGTAGGCAGGCTTTTCCAACCACCCCCAATGGACCTCGTAATCTACAAGCCCCATTCCATCCCTCAAACCCATCCATTCCCAGAGACCCCCAACAGTTCTCTAAGACACAAACTTCACCATTGCCTATTGGACCAAGAGTGACTCCCAGAGAAACAGACACCAACAATGCTTGCATTGATTGGAGGAAGAGATGGGTAGACATAAGTGCAAGAATACACTCAAAAACATAAATAACAGCATAGTACCATGAGAACCTAGTGGTACTACAACAGTGAGACCTGAACATTCCAACGTAGAAGAAATCAACCTTAAAATGACCTTATGAAGATGATAGGGTCCTATAAAGAAAAAATGAAAAGTTGCATTTAAGAAACTGAGGAAAACACTAACAAAAATGGAAGAAATCAATAAATCCCTTAAAGAAAGTCAAGAAAACCAAGAAAAATCAATAAAACAGGTAAAGAAAACAGTTCATGACTTGAAAGTTGAAATAGAGGCAATAAAGAAGACACAAACCAAGGGAATGCTGGAAATGGAAAATATTAGTAAATGAACAGGAACTGTAGATGCAAGCATAACCAAAAGATAGCAAGTAATGGAAAAGAGAACCTCTGGCATTGAAGATATGATAAAGGAAATCATAACACAAACCATTTAGGAAATCTGGGACACAATGAAAAGACCAAATCTAAGAATAATAGGGATAGAAGAAGGAGAATACCAGATCAAAGGCATAGAGAATATATTCAATAAAATCATAGAAGAAAACATTCCCAACCTAAACAAGAAAATACCTATGGAGATACAAGAAGTTTACAGAACAGCAAATAAACAAGACCCCAAAATAAAATCCCCCTGCCACATAATAATCAAACCACTAAACATACAGAATGAAGAAAGAAAATTAAAAGCTGAAAGGGAAAAAACACAAGTAGCATATTATGGCCGACCAATAAAAAAAACACTCGACTTCTCAATGGAGATTCTGAAAGCCAGAAGGTCCTGGACAGATGTCATGCAGACACTAAGAGACCACCGATACCAACCCAGACTATTATACCCAGTAAAATGATGTATCTCCATATACTGAGTAAACAAGATATTCTATGACGAAACCAGATTTAAACAATAACTATCAACAAATCCAGCCCTACGAAAAGCACATAAAGAAAACTCCAACCTAAGGAACTTAGATGCACCTACAAAAGCACAGGCAATAGATAATTCTACACAAACAAATCCCAAACAAGGGAATCATACAATACCACCAAAAATAAGAGAAATTAACAATATCTTGTCATTAATATCCCTTAATATCAATGGACTCAATTTGCCTATAAAACGACATAGACTAACAAAATGGAAACAAATACAGGATTCGTCCTTCTGCTGCATCAAGAAACACCTCAACTTCAAAGGCAGACACTATCTCAGAGTAAAGAGTTGTGAAAAGACTTTCCAATCAAATGGACTTAAGCAAGCAGATGTAGCTAACCTAATATGTAAAAAAAAAAGTAGATTTAAAACTAAAATTCATCAAAAGAAATCAAGAAGGACATCATCACAGGAAAAGTCCATTAAGATGAAGTCTCAATTATGCAGATTTATGTCACAAATATAAGAACACCCACATATGTAGAAAAAAACATTACTACAGCATAAATCGCACATCAAACTCTTCATGCTAGTAGTGGAAGACTTCAACACCCCACTCTCACCAAAGCACAGATATGCCAGACAGAAATTTATTACAGAAATATGGCAAGTAACAGATGTTATGACTCAAATGGACTTAGTAGACATCTACAGAACATTACACCCAAACACAAAGAATTATAACTTCTTCTCAGCATCCCATGGTACCTTCTCTAAAATTCACCACATACTCAGTCACAAAGCAAATCACCACAGATACAATATAATTGGAACAATCCCTTGTATCTTATCAGGTCATTATGGGTTAAATTTAAGAGTTCAACAACAAGACAAATTATTGAAAGCCTACAATCTCACAGAAACTGAATGATGCTCAACTAAATCATCAAAAGAAATAAAGAAATTAAAAGGCTTCCTAGAATTCAATGAAATTCAATGAAAATGAATGAACAACATACACAAAATTATGGGACATTGTGAAAACAGTACTAAGGAGAAACTTCATAGCACTAAATGCTTACATAAAGAACTTGGAGAAATTTCACATTCATGACTTAACAGTACATCTGAAAGCTGGAGAACAAAAAGAAGCAAACTCACTTAGAAGGAAGAGATACTAGGAAATAATAAAATGGAGGACTGAAACCAATGAAATAGAAACAAATAGAACAATACAAAGAATCAATAGAACAAAGAGTTGGTTCTTTGAGAAAACAAATAAGATAGACAAACCCTTATCCAAAATAACCAAAACCCAGAGAGAGAGAACATCCTAATTAACAAAATCAGAAACAAAAAGGGAGACATAACAACACAGAATGAGGAAATCCAGAAAATAATCAGATCATACTTCAAAAACCTGTACTCCACAATATCGGAAAATCTAAAAGAAATGGACAATTTTCTGAATAGATACCACATACCCAAATTAAGTCAAGACCAGATAAACAATTTACATAGACCTGTATCCCCTATGGAAATAGAATCAGTCATTAAAAGTCTCCCAACCAAAAAAGCCCAGGACCAAATGGTTTCAGCACAGAATTCTACCAGAATTTTAAAGAAGAGCTAATGCCAATGCTCTTCAAATTGTTTCACTGTAGCTAGAGTTTTCTTGCCTGGCCCATAGTCAGGACAAATCTCTGTCACCTGCCAGTCCCATAGCCACTCAGACCCAACCAAGTAAACACAGAGACTTATATTGCTTACAAACTGTATGGCCGTGGCAGGCTTTTTGTTAACTGTTTTTATATCTTAAATTAATCCATTTCTATAAATCTATACTTTGCCATGTGGCTCATGGCTTACCAGCATCTTTACATGCTGCTTGTCATGGCAGCAGTTGGCAGTGACTCCCTCCACCTTCCTGTTCTCTCATTTCTCCTCTCTGTTAGTCCTGCCTATACTTCCTGACTGTCCACTGGCCAATCAGTGCTTTATTTATTGACCAATCAGAGCACTTTGAAATACAGACCATCTCACAGCAGTTCCACACAATGGAAAGAAAGGGAACATTACCCAAAATCTTTCTATGAGACTACAGTTACCTTGCTACACAAACCACACAAAGATGCAGCAAAGAAATGATAATTAAAGACCAATCTCCCTCATGAACATTGCTGCAAAAATAATCAATAAATACTGGGAATCAAATCCAAGAACACATGAAAAACACCATCCACCATGATCAAGTAGGCATCATTCCAGAGATGCATGGACTTCTCAACATATGAATATCTATCAATATAATCTATCATATAAATAAATTGAAAATAACCAGAAATAATATAAAATCTTGTAGGGTAACTATACAGAAGCAATTAAAAGTCCTATATGACAAGAACTGTAAGTCCTTGAAGAACAAAATTGAAGAAGATAGCAGAAAGTGGAAAGGTTTGCCATGCTTATGAATTGGTAAAACCAACATACTAAAAATGGCAGTTTTACCAAGAGTAATCTACAAATTCAATGCAATACCCATCAAAATCCTAATACAATTCTTCACAGACCTTGAAATAACAGTATTCATCTTCATACGGAAAAACAAAAAACATAGGATTGCTAAAACACTCTTTTTCAATAAAGGATTTTCTGGAGGCATCACCATTCCTGATTTCAGAAACAGCTTGATATTGGCTTAAAAACTGATATGTGGACCAATGGAATTGAATGGAAGACTTTGACATTAATCCACACACCTATACACACCTATTTTTTGACTAACAAACCAAAACTGTACAATAGAATAAAGAAAGCATCTTCAACAAATGTTGCTGGCATAAATGGATTTCAACATGTAGAAGATTGCAATTACAGCCACATTTTTCTCAATGTACACAACTCAAGTCTAATAAGAGCAAAGACATCAACCTAACTCTATCTACACTAGGTACACTACACTGAATCTGATAGAAGAGAAAGTAAAAAGTAGCCTTGAACATATTGGCATGTGAAATATAACACTGGTATCACAGATACTGAGAGCAACAATTAATAAATGTGACTATGGAGGGAGTAACATATAGATGGGATGACAAACTAAAAGTGTGGGAACCTAGAATAGAAGAATAGTGGGCTCCACCAAGAAAGGGAGATGGCAACTTTAATTCAGATACTTTTTCTTCCTCTTGAAGGAGTGTGGAGATAATGTGACAATTGATGGAGTGATTGCTACAAGCTTTATTGGGTTCCAAGATTGAAAAGTGCTCCCAAGAAAGGTGAGCTTCCTTTCATAGAAACTCTAAAAATTAGATTAGGTCTTCCTTGGAATTGTTGGGATATTAAGGACAGAAGTTGCTGACTTGCGGGGACAGATTTCTTGTCTGAGGTCATTGTAGCCCACCAGTCATGGGGCTTAGTGTTTGCAGAGGGCTGAGAAGGAACTTAGGCAGCTACAGGGGTCTTGAGGTCGGAGCAGACTGTGTGAGAGGGAAATGACTGGTACATTGACCACTGTTCTTATTTTTACCTTTTTTGCAAAATTGCATGTTGCTAGCCTTTGGGTCAAGTGCTCAAAAGATTGTATGATTATTAATAATAAAAATAGATTATGCTTGCTTTGGTGTTAAGTCTGGGATAGTTCCTATGTTTAGCAAAAGATGATGAAGAATATATTGGTGATTTTCTAAGAATAATTTTTGGAATCATGAGTACATTTTGTATTTGGTGATTTTCCCTTTCCTTTCTGTTCCCCCTTTACTTATCATAATAAAAGACTGAGGTCACCAGGGCAAAAGTAGAAGCTAAAGAAACTGTAGCAAAAGCTAAGAGAAACTAAGAGAAGTTAGAGAAGCTAAGAGAAGATAGAGAAACTAAGAGAAGCTTGGGAAGCAAAAGAAACTTAGCAACTGCAGAAGCCCAAAGTGACATGTCAGCTTGCACGAACATTGTCTCTGAGTCGTTACTGTGCCTTTCAGGTATCTCATCCTTCAGACCCCTGAAACTGCTGAGGTTGGTCCCCAGCAATTTTGGAGTCTATAGTCTCATGGCTTTGCTTAAAATAAGATTGATCCAGCAGATAATTTCCTGTTGGTGGCCTGACACCTGACCTTTCATTGTCACCTGCTGCACTTCTCATGTGGCCACTAGCATATGAGTTCTTTGGGAAAATCAACAAGATAGACAAACTCTTATCCCAACTAACCAAAAGGTAGTGAGAGAATATCCAAATTAACAAAATCCAAAATAAAAAGGTCATAACAACAGACATAGAGGAAATCCAGAGAATCATTAGGTCATACTTCAAAATCCTGTACTCAACAAAATTAAATAATATAAAAGAAATGTACAGTTTTCTTCATAGGTACCACATACCAAAATTAAATCAAAACAAGATTTACAATTTAAATAGTCCCAACAAAAAAGGATGGTCAAAACTATCTTATATAATAAAGGAACTTCCAGAGGTATCACCGTCCCTAACTTCAAGTTCTTCTCTAGAACTATAGTAATAATAACAGCACAGTATTGTCATAAAAACAGACAGGTGGATCAGTGTAATTGAACTGAAGTCCCTGATATAAATTCACATAATTTTGACAACTGATTTTTGACAAAGAAGAGAAAACTGAACAATGGAAAAAAATTATCTTCAGCAAATAGTGCTTGCATAACTGGATGTTCCCGTGTAGATGATTGCAAATTGATCCATACCTATTGCCCTGCACAAAATTCAAGTCCAAGTGGATCAAAGACTTCAACATAAATCCAGTTTCACTTAACCTGAGAGAAGAGAAAGGAGGATGTAGCATTGAACAGATTGGCATAGGAGACAACTTCCTGAATATAACACCAGTGGCACAGACAGATCAATAGTTGATAAATGTGACCTCTTGAAACTTAAAAGCTTCTGTAAGGCAAAGGAACTGAATATAACAAATGCTAGCCTACAGAAATGGCAACTATCTTCACCAACCTCACATCTGACAGAGGGCTTATCTCCAATATATATATATATATATATATATATATATATATATATATATATATATATAAAGAATCTAGAATTCAAAATACCAAGTAATACAATTTAAAAATGGGGTAGAGATTTAAATAGAAAATTCTCAAAAGAAGAATCCTAAATGGTGAAGATATACTCAAAGAATTGTTCAACATTCTTAGTTATCAGGGAAATGTAAATCAAAATGACTCTGAGATACCATGGTACACCTGTCAGAATTATTAAGATTAAAAACACTAATGACAGTCTATGTTGGACAGGTTGTAAAGTAAGAGGAACACTCCTCCACTTCTGGTGGGAGTACAAACTTCCACAGCCAGTTAGGAAATCAGTATCTCAGTTTTTCAGAAAATTGAGAATCAATCTACCTCAAGACCCAGCTATACCAATCTTGGGCATATACTCAAAGATGCTCAACTATATCACAGGGACACTTACTCAACTATGTTCATAGCAGCATTATTCATAGTAGCTAGAACCTGGAAGCAACCTAGATGCCACCCCTCAACCAAAGAATTGATAAAGAAAATGTGATACATTTACACAATTAAATATTACTCAGTGGTAAAAACATTGTCATCATGAAATTTGCAGGCCAATGGATCAAACAAAAAAAATCATCCTGAGTGATGTAAACCATATCCAGAAAGAAGAAAATTGTATATACTCACTCATAAGTGGATATCAGATGTACAACAAAAGAATAACCAGGCTACAATCCATAGCCCCATAGAAGCTAGGTAACAAAGGGAATCCTAAGAGTGATGCATGGATTTCCCTGGGAAGGCAAAATAGATGAGATCTCCTGGGTAAACTGGGGAGGAGAGGGAGGGGGCTTGGAGGAGAGGGGATGGGTAGGTGGTAACATGAGTTGTCAAGTTGGTCAAGTTAGGGGGTGATGGAGGGAGAGAAAGATGAAAGAGATATCTTGATAGAGGGAGCATTTAGGGGTTAGGGAGAAAACTGGTGTCAGGAAAACATTCAGGAACCTGTGAGGATGAACCCAGCTAAGACTCCTAGCAATAGTGGAAAGGGTCCCTGAACTGGTCTTCTCCTATGACTACCCTAATTGTCAAGCAACTGATGGAAGCAGATACAGAGATCCACAGACAAGCAATGGGCCAAGCTCTGGAAGTCCGGTTGAGTAGAGGGAGGAGGGATTGTACAAGCAGAGGAGGTCAAGATCATGACAGGGAAATGCTGTGGGATGATCTGTATGTCCTGTGGGAGCCCTTCTTAGGTTCTTTGTGGCGTTACCCAGCAGGTCCGCATAAAGGATGATTAGGACCATGGGCCTGAGTGCAGGTGTCTGAGATGGTCTGCACTTGGCTGTGCTGGGGGATGGTCTGTATGTCAAGTTGTTCTGATTGATCAATAAATAAAACCTGATCGGCTGTGGCTAGGCAGGAAGGATAGGCGGGACTAACAGAGAGGAGAAATAAAAGGACAGGAAGGCAGAAGGACTGGCTGCCAGATGCCGCCAGCACAAGAAGCATGTGAAGATGCTGGTAAGCCACGAGCCACGTGGCAAGGTATAGATTTGTAGAAATGGGTTACTTTAAGATATAAGAACAGTTAACAAGAAGCCTGCCACAGCCATACAGTTTGTAAGCAATATAAGTCTCTGTGTTTACTTGGTTGGGTCTGAGCGGCTGTGGGACTGGTGGGTGACAGAGGTTTGTCCTGACTGTGGGCAAGGCAGGAAAACTCTAGCTACAGGGAAACCCACAGAGACAGCTGACATGAGCTAATGGAAGACCATGTACACTGGACCAACAGCTAGAAAGCTTGTAATGGACCAACCTAGGCCCTTCTGCATGTGGGAGACGGTTGTATAGCGTGGTCTGTTTGTAGGGTCCCTATCAGTGGAATCAGGACCTGGCCTCTGGTGTATGACTGGCTTTTTGGAATCTATTTTCCATGCAAAGATGCCTAGCCCAGCCTTAATGCAGTGGGAGGTGCTTGGTCCTGCCTCAATGTGGTATGACATGATTTGTTAACTCCCATGGGAAGCCTGCCCCTTTCTTGAAAGGAGGAAGAAGGGATGGGGGGGTAGACAGGATGTGGGTGGAGGGTACAGGAAGAGAGGAGAGAGGGGAAACTGTGGTTGGTCTATAAAACAAATGAAAAAATTAATAAAAAAAGAAATAGATACACCAAAAATAGTGCAAAGGAAAAGAAAAAAAAAAGATTACAGTACAGCTGTACAAAGAACATATTATTTTTCTTCTTGCAATTTCAGCATTGGATACTCGATTCAAATCATGTTTACTTCTTAAATGTTTACACATTGGTTTTTTCTACTTTTAGAAAAATACTTTAATGAGAGATCCATAGTCTTTAGAAAAATAAAACTGGTTTTGGTTTTGTTATTTCTCTCTATCATATTTTACTTTGAACACAATGTATGAAATGAACACATTTCATGTGGAATGAAATGAATTGTTTAACTTATATAGCCTGTTTTCATCACAGTCAGCTTCTCTTGTCACCATAGGGAACCAACCTAATAACAGCAAGCTTCAGTTTACTTTTTCTTGTTTTGAGAATATGTATTTTTCTTTAATAAAATATTTTTCATTTTGTAATCACCAATATCTCAGAGGAAAAACTTGTGAGGAATTGATCCAAAAGCATTCCATATTTGTTCTGAGAATGTTGAGAAATAAGAAGAATGAAAGAAAGTATCTGGCAAAGATATGTTGATGAAGTAAGGGAACATTATCCATGATGCTCTTTGGAAAAGTGTTAAACTGTGTTTCTATAATGTTGCTTATAAAGTTTAACACTTTCAGTACCATATCGTTCATGATAGTCATCATGGATCTAACATAAATTATAACTATATTTGGAAAGACAAAAAACTGGTATCTTCTAAGTGAATCCTATTAGAATACCTTTACTTTGAAAATAAATAATAATTTATTTCAGATTTTGGTATCTGAGTGATGAAGAATTCTTGACAATCAATGTAACAAAGGGGGTGGCATACATGATTTATATTCAAGTAAGCTGAGTTGGCTTTTATGGTGATAGATGGGAGAAAGTCATCTTTATTATAATGTACAATGTTTTATAATTATGAGCATCATGTGTTTTTGGAATATTAATCATGATTAAGATTTGAAAGAAACTGAGTACATCTAGCAAAGATTTTTAAAACACTTGGTCTCTGGTGCTGTACGCAGTTGTGTCTGGATGAACAGATGCTGACTTTGTGACCTTGGGAAGTTTGCTTTCCCACCTTTGCCCCAGTTTCTCATCCGTGAGATTAGTATAATACAAACAACAATTTAATTGGGTTATTTCCAAAGAGTAAGTGGCAAACAAACACAAATTATCTGCCATATGTTGTAAACACACAAAATATAAACTCATAAATTTGACTTAATGATATAGAATGGAATGGGTTGATTAAGTGCTGACTCTTCTGGGCTCATAGTATTTTATTCTGTACATTTAATTTAAAAGTTAATCTTGCCAGGTATACCTAAAATCAAAATCTTAAAGCCAGTCTGGGTCATGTAAGAAGATTTTTTAAAAAAGTAACTTAAATCAAAATTTTCTCAAAAATGTTTCTATTTCATTTCAACAATCTGATTTTAATTGATTGTCTTTAGTCTTTGAAACCTGAAAAATAGAAATATTTTATACAAATTCAAAAGCTACAATATTCTCTGTAATTCTTATTATCTTGTTAAAAATAGAAATACAAGTGAGTCTTTGCAGCCATCCACAATTACATAGTGATTTACAATTTGTTATTTATTCTTAAATGTATGAGTGTTTCCCTTCATGTAAGTGCACCACAGTAAACAGCACCCGTAGAGGCCAGAAGATGGTATTTCATCCTCTGAAATTTTCAGATGTTTGTGATCCTCCACATTGTGATGGCAACTGATCCTTGGTCATCTGCAAGAGCAGCAATTAATCTTGACCTGTGAACTAGCTCTCCAGCTTATAACATGATTTAAAAAAAATAAAATGTTCACAAAGATTTGCTTTTTGTTTATTTTGTTATTTAATGATGAGAGGGATAAGGACAGTGTGTTTGACAAAGGGAAATGTGTCTCAGAGTCACTTGAGTATTTTTAGTACTCATTGTATTATATTTAATGATAAAAACATTCATGAACTTACTAAAAGAGGAAAACACTCAAATGCTTTATTCTAACAATACAGCAAATACTGACATAATTAATATAAATCATAATGCATCCTATATTTAAAATAAAAACGTTGAATGAAAACAGACAAATCTAATCTCTTTTGCTGAATAATACTTTCATTTCTTAAATTATATATATGCAAATAATGCATTAAACATTTGAATTACACTTGCAATGTTTTAGAACCAATTGGCTCTTCAAAACCACAGTTACCACGGTACCTTACACAAATGGACATTTTACAAATTTGATAGAAGAACATCAATAATTTTAGAGTGTTTTCCCTAAGATTTGGATTTTATAAATTAACAATGAAGAATACAGGCTGCTACTTTAATTCATGGTCACAGCTTCTGCTCTAAATGAGCCTCGGTGTTGCACAAAAGTTCACAGATTCTTATCTGAAGATATTGGAAATTTCCTGAAATTCACTGGAAGTCCTCCACCTAAACTTGCTTCATCATGCATGTTTAAAAACAAACAAACAGCAACAAAAAATATATTTAGTTCCTTCCCCTAAGTCCTATCTTTTTTTTCTCATTTCCTGATTCTCTTCTTTCTCCACTTAAATGTATTATTGATAGGAAAAATGATATTTTCCTAATACAGATACATGTAAATAGATTTTATTAAAGGAAAATTTAATCTCATCCAATCACACTTAAAAGGTAGAATCCATTGGTCCAGCCTTTGTTTTGGAGTAGTGGTGCTTAATGAAGGATGACTGGAAATGAGGTCATAGCAAGACTGACTATTGTACCTCGCAGCCACACCCCTGGCTTGAAGGCTCATTCATTGCAGTCTGCTAACTCTGAGAGATCACTGATGCAAATGCAGATGATCTAGAAGTTCTCTGCTAAATGTGTTACTAGGTAGACAGCAAAAGAAATAAAAATAAAATCATTGAGATTTTTTTGGTTCACTTTCAGCTTCTTAGTTCAGTATGTTAATAAATATTCAAAAAAAATCTTTTGACAGAGTTATTGAAATATATTTGAAGTAAAATCTTTCATTATTTATTTACAACTCATTGTACAAACTCGTGTTTCCTGGTTTATAAGGATCTTCATAAGTGTTAAAGAAAAGAAATCTCCAACTGTGATTGACATACTCTCCAGGCTTGGTGAATGGGGTGTGAGCTCTTGATGGGTACACAGGGAACCTAGCTGGTAGCAGCACTCACCAGTAAAAGCAGTCTTGACGGAATTCCCATTGTCAGCCACTGAAAGTCAATTGCCAGCAGACAGTAGCTCGGGGGAAAATAATCTATGCTTGAAAAGTTAAATTACAAACTAGTCAACTAACATCCCCCAAATGATCTATTTCTCCTTAATTAAAATATCTCCTAATTAAGATAATCTTTTTATTTCCACTTTTAAAACACTAAAAAAGATAACTACACCAAAGAGTATAGAATTGTTTCCCAGGTACAATTTCTATTTAACTTCTCATTAACTCTTTTTAAGGAGCATATGTTTCTTCTTAACTCCTTCAGCCATCCTTCTATAACTATTTTACCATTATATATTTTATGAGTCTTGTTATGCAATTGAAAAAGTCACTAATGAAAACTTCCATTCTAAAGGCCACAGGAAAAGCAGAGAAGGGTCAGGTTTCCAGTGAATTCACATTGCAGGTGAATAATTATAAGTGTACATGCCACACAATCAGCTAGCTGTACAGACTAGATGTAAAGTATACTTTTAACTATAGTAAATGTAGTATTTAATGACATTTTGACACAAGTGTTAATTTAAATAAAGTTATTATTAAAAATTATCACTGCTACCTTTTTAACCTTTTCAGAAAATGTGACTAAAATTTTAAACCTTGTATGTCATTTGTGTTTCTGGATTACTTTACGTTTTTGTTGTTGTTGTTGTTGTTGTTGTTGTAGAGCATTGATTCTTTGTATTGAAAACCAACCTTTGCAACTTAAGGAAGTAAAATAAAATGATCAGTGAAATCATCTCAGTTATGTATGATCACAATTTTAATGGTGTTTTCTAAAAAGAAATTGTTAGAGGTAGAATCATGATTCCTTTGGGATCTACTTTGATCCAAGAAGGTCATTTATCACCTGGCAGGGATCAAAATATGAGTCATAAGAACTGTGGAAAAACACAAGTCTATTCAGATAAAGAAAGAGGATTAGATATAACTTTTTATTAAATGGCTGGCTCTTCTTTTTACGATGTAAATTCTTCCAATTTTATAAAATCCATTTCTAGACACTCTAATTTGACTTATATCTACATGGTAACCCAGAACTATAGTCCCCTTCAACTCATTCATCTCTGATTCTAAATTTCTCAAAATAAAATTTAAAGTTTTTAATGTCTACCAAAAATAGTCCAATGATAATTATGCAATTTTGTTAGCCATATCTCTTGTTTTGAAATAGTAAGTGGGATATATACCTGTTATCTATGACCAGATCTGTTGAAAGCTCAGATCTATAAAATCTGAGGTTAGATTATATGTTAACATTAAAAATAATCAAACAAATAAAATCTAAAGCATACTAGGTGTGTTAGATACTTTTCTGTTACTGTAATAACTTACCACGAACAAAAACAACTTAAGAAAGAGCAAAGTTCCAGAGCGTTAGATTGCAAAATGACAGGGAAAGCATGGCATACCAGCCGAACATGAAGCTGACTCTTTACCCTTTATTTGTACATAGGAAGCAGAGAAAATGAACAGCATGAAGGGAGATGCTGTAAATTTTCAAGACACTTCCCTAGTAACATACTTCTTCCAGCAAGGACTGTACTTGGAAGTTTTCCTGTGTCCCCACCCAGGCAGTTGGGACAAATCTCTCCCATTTGCATCCCCCAAGTAAACACACAGAGGCTTATATTATTTATGAACTGTATGGCCATTAGCTCAGGCTTATTACTGACTAGCTCTTATATCCTAAATTAACCCATTTCTATAAATCTATACTTTGCTAAGTGTCTTATGGCTTACTGATATCTTTACATCTTGCTTCTCCTGGCAGAAGCTAGCTATGTCTCCTCTGTTCTCTCTTTCTTTCCTCTTCCTGTCTATCTGTTTGGAATTCCTGACTGCCTCTAAGTTGCCTTATCATAGCTTAGAGGCAGTCAGGAATTCCAAATGACAGGTCCAACTAAGGAACTAACTGTTTACTTATAGAAGTCTTTGAGGGCATGTCTCATTCAAACCACTGTAGTAGAACAAATTAAAATTTTGTATTTTACATATTATAATGACATTGTACATGTTGAAGTAGATTTATATAGGATCCAACATGATATGTTCATTAAAATGGAAAGGCTTTAGGAAGAGTATGTTTATAAAGACTATATGTTCATTTTACTAGAGACATTTTAAAATTCTGGAGCTGTTTTTTCTAGTAATATATACTAAATTGTATATCAGATGCAACTTCTCCTTTGATTGATATAAGAAACGGACTGCCTTTGAAATTATCTGTGAGGAGATGGTCTATTCTAATCCACTGTGCTTGTAGGAGGAAGGAAGATAGGAGGATTGAGTAGAAGTAGGTATCTCAAGGGCATAATGGATAAGTGGTATATAGTCACACACCTTCTGCTAGAATACCTAACCATTTGGAGGCAGAAGGAAATTGCATAGAGGAAAGAGACTGACGTATTCTACTACAGCATGGAATAAAGGAGAGCAACCCAAGAAAACACACACTACCAAAGAAGGGATCTTTGTTTTCTCTGCTCCTGGCAGTGTCCTGTGAACAATCTGCAGCCTATTAAATATCATTAACCCACAGCAATAACAACAATGATGTTTTTAGTTTAAAAGACAGGTGTCCTTGATATTATTTAGGTTTTTCTACAACCCACTATAGTGTGTGTTTCATTGTTTAAGGTTGATTAAAGGGACAGTTTAACCCTGATTTGATCTGACATCTGGCTGGCAGAACTCCTGAAGAAAGGGAGGAGGGATTGTATGAGCCAGAGAAGTCAAAGTCATGAAAGAGGAACTGACAGAGGCAGCTGACCTGAGCTCCTGGGAGCACATGAAGTTTTACACCAATAATTTTAGGGAACCTGCATGGGACTGGCCTAGGCCCTCTGCATGTTTGTGACATCTGTGTAGCCTGATCTGTTTGTAAGGTTCCTATCTGGACCTGTCTCTGGCACTTAACTGGCTTTCAGGGACCTGTTCCCCATGCTGGATTACCTTACCCAGCCTATATGCAGGGGGAGGAGCTTGGTCCTACCTCAACTTGATGTGCCATGCTTTGTTCAAGCCAATGGGAGGCCTGCCCCTTTCTAAATGGAGATGGAGGAGGAGTGGATGGGGAGGGCATAGATGGGAGTCGGGGGCGGGGAATGGGAGAAGAGCAGGGAGAGGAAAGTGTGGTCAGTATGTAAAATAAATGAAAAAAATATTAATAAAAAAACAACAACTTTTGTATGGTGTTTTTTAGAGCAATGGTTCTGACCAGCAGATTTGCAATGTGTTCAATGTTTCTTCATTGACAAATAGAAACAGTAAGTGGGGGGACAAGACAGTTGTTTTCTTTCAGATGAGCTACTTGGGATTCCTGAAGGTGCATTTGATGATCTGAGTTTAAGATTGTGCACACTGAAGGCAATCACTGGGAATAAAATATGGAGCTTTCAGCCTTTTAAAATAAAGTTAACTGTGAATCTTCAGTGGAATGTATTCACAGACTTCCATTTACAGGAATCAGCATTGTCTACCCTTTGAAAGAACAATTTCTTTTAGATTTTCAAGTTACTATCAAGAGGAACGTATTTTGCCTACAGTAAAGGATGTATCAGACAAGATTGTCATTCAATATGACCTATGTATCTGACATTAAATACCATTCAATTGTTTTCTATTTCTGTGTGTTGCCAGGCATGTGGCAAGGACTGAGCAGAAACACCATATAAAGTGTGCTGGTTCAAAAAAATGCACAAAAACAATAGAAGGGCAATGAGAGTAAAATTATGGTGTCATCTCATTTATAATGTCTTTTATTACTGGTGACAGCCATGCTACCAGAATATCATTTACTAAGAGGAAGAAAGGCAGCATGTGTATTTGTAAATGAGACACAGTTATGCTTGAGTCTATTATTTTCTCCCCTGGGGCTCAAGAAACTACTCAGGCTGTGCATTTGTGGTTTATCCTACCATCTGCTATTCAAATGTTTCCTATTAACCGTGACCACCAGTGGTTTAACCTTTATGAACCTTTCAAACATTTTATTGACAGACAATAAGAAAATGTAAAAGATAACAGGAATGAATTGAAAAAAAATAAATTGTAGCCTTGTACCCTAATATCATGCAGATAATAGGTCTATGATCAATTAAACAAGGGCATATGTAAGAGGGTGGCATGAACTGATCCACTACTCTATTAATAATCTAGCAACATTTCTGAAAGTCCACAAAATAGATTTCTTGATTGCCATCAAATTGTAAAATTTGACAATAGTCGCAGCATAGTCTGAAATCTACCTCCTAGGGGAAAAGGGATATTGGGGAAGACTTACAGCTTCAGCAAGAAGACACACAGAAGTGGAAAATGAATGCTTAGTGTAAGCCTGTTAGAGTGAAAATCACAGCTGAATAAAATGGCTTTCCCTTCATGGAAATAGTTGCTAAACATATTTCAAATCCAAATGCTTCTTTCTTCCTCTATAAGAGCATACACTTAATGTAAATCTGTTCCATGCTCTCTGCGTTAGCTGAGGAAAAGCAGCGATTGTGTTACAAATCAAATCCCTTCACACAATATCCTCCTTTCATTCATTTGTGCAAAATGCAAAAGATATCAGAGTTGTCAGAATAAAAGATTCTTTTTCCTTAACACCACTACTCAGGAGCAAGGTTTAGAGCTATAAAAAAAATACCTTCAGATACTAAGAAGGGAGCCCCAAATTGTTTATCACTGCTGTGTGGAGGAGATAAGGCAGTCAAGTGGAATTGGGTTACATTATTCATATGGTACATTATACACATAAAGCATTGGTAACTATTACATACATTTAAAACAGACTTAAATCCTCCAGTCCTGCCTGACATTCACTCTATAGAATCTAGCAAATTTTAAAGAGTGATACATTGAGCACTACGACTTTTGGCTCTGGTAGAGTGTCTTTTGTGGTACTAAATCTCACAAGGGGGCAGGTATAAACATGCTGAAGAGAAGTGATACTTCATATACAGTGTCAGAGTAATGAAATTATTTGCATTAAAAGTTTAGTTTAATAAGTTTGGATCTAGTATATGAGTACTTGGGGGAAATCAGAACAACTCCATGACACACAGGCTTTATGGATGGCCACACAAAATCATTGCCTTATTCATCATCTCCTATTACTAAACTTACCCATTGTTCATTCAAAAACTAAATGCTTCTCTAATACAGAAATAGTAATCCTTCCAATTTTAAACTATTAGAAGACTCACCTCAATATGTGAAATAAAACACAATCTCATTTTAATTTACAAGCCTAGTTAAGAACCATCTGCCACCCACTCTAAAAGTGTCCTCTATAAGGAATTCATATTGAACTACTTCTTCAACATTCTACCTCCTAAATTCAAGAATTGTTTTAAAATTTTCTTATTCATCTCTGTTACAAATAGCAGTTCTCTATAACACTCTCCAGCCATCCTGCCAGTCATCCAGTGGATACTTTCAAGTTGTTCTGTAAAAACAATTATTGTTGACATTCTGGCTCACCCCTGTGGGGACCCACCTGCGTCCTGATGTAAGTCTCCATTAAGGAAAAATCTCCCCCTTCTTCTTCCTCCTCTCCTTCTTCCCTTTCTCACCATGAAGTGTGCATACCTCTGCTTTCCCTCCATTCCCCGCCCCCCATAATCAACTATCCACGTGGATGCTGTGTCTGCATAATATGAGTAACCTTCCATCCACCATGTCACACCACTGCCTCTGGTGTCTGCAAGGCTTTCTCCTCACAGGGGAACTTTGGTCCAGCCCGCCAAGGCCTCCTGCTTGCCATATCAGTATAATTATCCTTAGGCAAAGAATATCTCAACGGAGTGTGCATACTTCTCCTGTGTAAAGTACCCCAATCCTGTTTGGTTAAGTTTCCAACATATTTTGTGACTATTATGAAATATTGTGACTTTTTTCATTAACTGAAGTTTTCAGAAAACAAAACCCATGTGTGAAAGAGTCAATGAGTGTGACTGACTGAGAAATGTTGTGATTGTAATAAGCTACATGATGCAGATCCAGAATCAAATTATTTTTGGCAATAGATGATAGATGGACAGATATATAGACAGATAAATGATAGATTTATTTTTGTGTGCATTTACATTTTGAGTATATTTTGTAACTATTCCATGTGAATGTCAGAAAAGAACATCCTCAGAACCCATGGAACTGATGTTTTCGGTATTTGTTGACCACCTTGATGATTCTGAGAGCTGAGCCTGGGTATGTAATAAAATATTTGGGAATATAGTGAGACTTCTAAATTACCGATCACTGGCTATTGTGTTACATCTTTATAACTATCCTGTAAAATATTTTGGGAGGTTTTAACTTAATAGACCAAGAGCTTCTAACATTTTCAACATTAAAGATATCTTTAAATAGCATCAGAAATCTTCAGAAGAGGAATCTTCACTTTTCTATATCCCTGATGTTTATATCACAACAAATATATTCAATAATATAGAATCTACCCAAGAGCTTTACATAATATCACTCACTCATGCTTGGTGCTATTTTGAGGTAAGTGGATAGAGAGAAATAAAGCAAGAGTCAAGAACTTTCCAGAAAGTTGCATTAAGACTTACATTAAGAAAAAATGAAGAGTTTAGTAGAAAGAAATCCAAATCACAAAAAAATCATGATTTGATATTATACTAAAAATAATCATGATTTTAAAAGAATCATAATAGAATTGAATGCCAGAGCTAGTTTCACTGGCCAGTAATTCCAGCTACTTAATAGGAAGTCTAAAAGTACAGAATAGGGTCAGCATCACCACAAGCAACTCAAGAAGGAGCAATGTATAAGTAAAATGTGAGAGAAAGGCTGGGATTATTGCTAAGTGGCCATTGCTTACCAAACAGAAGCAGGCCCCAAGTTCAAGTCCCAGTACAATAACTCACTTTTTTCTATTGTTTGGCTTCCTTCCTGAGGGCAGGCCCCCAAATAAATGGAAATTGCAAAGCTTACTATTGTTAAAACAAATAGAATACTTCAAGTGAATACATTAGCTTCAGACAGAAAAAAAAATCCAAGAATAGGAATATAGAGTTACATCCTCAAATTCAGGTTCTTTGGACAACTTGTGTTATTTGTGCACAAAATATACCACAAAAAAGTGAACACCAATGTTGTTTGTTTCCAACCACAGGAGACTATTGATGTAACCAACCGTCTTATTAAATAAGAAACACAGAAACAATGTAAAAGAGAAAGCCGAGAGGTCAGAGCTCAGAGCTAAAATCTCACCCTTCCTCCTGCTGTCCCAGCTTCGCGAAAAGAGACCTACTTCCTGTCGGTTCGTTTTTTTATAGTATGTCGTTCTGCCTTCTCATTGGTTGTAAACCCAAACACATGACTGCCTCGTCACTGTCTGAATGTACAGCCCCCTAGGTCTTAAAGGCATATGTCTCCAATGCTGACTGTATCCCTGAACACACAGAGATCTTATGGGATTAAAGGCGTGTGCCACCACCGCCACACTCTTGCTATGGCTCTAATAGCTCTGACCCTGAACACACAGATATCTATGGGATTAAAGGCGTGTGCCACCACCGCCACACTCTTGCTATGGCTCTAATAGCTCTGACCCCCGGACAACTTTATTTATTAACATACAATCAAAATAATATTTCAGTACAATTAGATTACCACCACAGGAGACTCAAAAGTTCTTGTGTGAGTACGGGAAAGTTAAAAGTTAGTAAATAAAACCAATATATCTTGGGAGACAATAATGAAATCTGGAATTTTTCTTTACAGATTTTGTTTGTTCACTATACTTAGGTGTAGGTGAGAGTGTGGTTTTGTGATTGTGACAGCAGTGCTCTCAGGGTCTAAAAGGCTATGTTGAGAATTTGGAGCTTAGGTGCAGGTAGCTGTAAAGTGTCTGACTTTGGAACAGAACTCAGAAATTCCACACTGTATAGCCCTAGCTGTCCTGGAGTTTGCCATGTAAGACCAGGCTAGTCTTAAACTCACAAGGATCTGTCTTCCTGTCTCTGCCTTCTAGTGCTGGGATTAAAGGCATGTATCAGCATAAACTTCTCCAGTATGCATTTTAAACCACCCATCTCTCTCTCTCCAGTACCCATGAAACATGGAATCTACTTGGTTCTCCTTTCACACACACACAAAACCCCTATATATTACAAATTGTCAGATATGGAAAAAAAATCTATGTTCAAGGAAAAAAATGCAATGTTTTAAGACTAAGGCTTACTTAAATGACCCTCCTTGGAGTGAAGAGGTAATGATTTTAGAAGAGCTCTTATCATGAGTCAAAGTTGCAAATAGAAATGTCCTGTAAAGAAATGCTATTTATACTGTAAAACTAAGTGAAAAAAGATAAAGACCAAATACTGAGAAGCCCTCTAGTGAAACAACAGAAATATTTGAGTAGGTGAACCAGAAGGTTGGAAATAGCAATATAATACAAGGTCTATGAACCTGAGACTTACAATCTGAAAACCTGAGAGCAAAAATATTGAGATAAAACATTTTAAAGTGAGATAGAAAATTAGGAAGTAACTCTAAAGCCTAAGGAAAGGAAGAGATAACATGAGAAAAAAATACAAATACCTTTTATGCTAGCACATTAATTTTTTTAATTGTCCTACTTTGCTTTTTTGTAGTTGAAAGTTTCTCTGGTCCTGCCAGGCCCCCCACAGTCCCTTGACCTGCTTATAAAATAATCACTCAGAAATTTGTATTAATTAAAATTGCTTGGCCATTAGCTCAGGCTTAATACTGACTAGCTCTTACACTTAAATAAACCTATAATTCTTATCTATGTTTAGCCACATGGATTGGTACCTTTTATCACTTCTGCCTTCACATCTTGCTTCCTCTGTGCCTATCTGGTGACTCTTGACTTAGCTTTCCTCTTACAAGCATTCCCCTCTCTGCTTGCCCCACCTATACGTCTTGCCTGGCTACTGGCCAATCAGTGTTTTATTTATCTACCAATCAGAGCAATGCACATTCACAGCCTACAGAATGATATCCCACAGCACCTCCCTGTTTCTGTCTAATCAAAAAAGAAGGTTTTAACCTAAAGATAGTAAAATCACATTTAATAGAACAGTTATCAAGCAAAAATTACAGTTACAATATCTATTCTATTTGTATTTTGCAAAATTAAAAAAAATTCTATCATCTATTCTGTATTTGTGAATCTCAAGTTTGATATCTAATTTATCTTTTATCATAACCAAGGAAAATTATAACTATCTAGTCTTCAACTACATCAAAGACCCCAGAAAGATATAATATTACCTAAGTAAATAGGAAGTGTTTTGTAAGCAACTTCCAAAACCCTAGAATGACAGAGACAGCTGGCTACCTGGACAGTTAACCAAGTTCCTCTGTAATGTTGGGGCATCCATCTTCAGCCTATAGGACTAGAGTCACTCACTCGCTTCTCTCTGTGTCCTGTAGAATATTTGGCAGTATCCTCTGTGAAGCAGGAACCTGAAAAACTATTTCACCTTGCAAAATTCAGTGGTCACCTTCCTATGGATCTTGCATGTCTACTTTATATAACATATTATCAGCAGTTCAGGCAAGAGCAGTTTCTTGCCCAAATGGCTATTTTTGATAAGAAGAAGATAAACTCCATATAGAGTGTCTTTGACTGTAACTGAAAGTTTTTCTGTCTCCCGGCCTGCCGGTAGTCTGGACAAATCTCTCCTACTGGCATCCCTCCAAGTAAACACACAGAGATTTATATTAATTAAAACTGTATGGCCATGGCAGGCTTCTGGATATCTAGTTATTATATCTTAAATTAACCCATTTCTATTAATCTATAAGTTGCCAAGTGGCCTTGGCTTACCGGTCTGCTGGCATGTTGTTCCTTTGGTGGTGGCTGGTGTCTTCTCTCTGTTCTGTCTTTCTCCTTCCCTCCTCTCTAGTCAGAATGACCCACCTAACCCTATTCTGCTTCACCATTGGACAAACAGCTTTACTTATCAACCAATCAGAGCAACATATTTTCACAGCATACAAAAAGACACTTCCTTTATTTGACATACATCTTCCTTTTTGAAGTAAATCGGTGTTGCCAGGAGCAGACGTATGTCACTATCCAGAAAGTCTAAATTTTTAAAACATTTTAAATGCCTTATTCTATATGTCTTTGAAGTGTTTGAAGATTACCTACCTAATAGAAATATATCTATGTATACCTAGAAAACTTAACTAACATGACTAAAAGTTTGACTATCATAGAAGACTAATTATTAATCTATTTCTTAATTATACAGTACAATTTTAAATGAGCTGCACAATTATAATACCTTAAACAAGATTAGAAATATACATACAGTACAACAAAATTAACTTTAAATTTGTATCAATAAACTAAAATCCACAGCAACATAAAACATTTTAATCCAGTTGTTACTCTTTATCCTATTATATCTATAATATCCCCTTTTCTTCTTTAGAAAGAGATTGCATTCATAATCAACCTCCTTTAAATAAAAATAAACATTTATAAATAATATTTTGGGTATTTGTGCATAGCTTCTCATACTACTTTCTGCTGGTCGAGGGTGCTGGCAATCTTATGGAGATCCTGAGAAAATTAAGAATAATGGTCAAGTCCTGACTGGAATAGTCTGTGAGGCTGCATTGTCTGGGCCAGTTGACTTGAAGCTGTTTTTGGATAATAGATCATTTGGATCATGGTGTCATTGGAGATCTTTCAGGTGGTCATGGATGATCAAACCTGATGTATCTTAACCTGGAACAAATTCATAGCCTCTTGCTCCTGTGAAAACAAAATCAGAGCCTCCTTTCCAAAGCAACATATCCCTAGATCCAAATTGTGAAGTCAAGAAAGTCAAGATACCATATATATGGTATCTTTCTGTAGTTAAAAATTCCAAAGACAATATAAGCCAGACACTGTGTGATTTCCATCTTTACATGGCTTATTTTTTTATATTACTTTTACTGTCTCTTTAAAGACTCTACTTTTTAAAAACTATTTCTTTATATAAATACATATACTCCCTTTCCTCTCTCTTCCAAGCCTATGTACATTTTTACATATAATGTAAACCATCTAGAGTTTTATTTCATCTGAATTTGACTTATTGTGAATCTACAATCCTTCTTTGACTAGGAGAGTTTTTAAAACTGCTAAACTGCATGTTTAGGACTGAAGCAGCAGCCTTGGATGCTGACTCCAACCATTTTAGCTTTTCAACATGGTGGAGGTAATTCACCACCAGCTCTGGGAGCCATGAGCTCCCAGAGGTCCGTACCTCCATCCAGCAGTGTGTAGCCCAGAAACTTCTTCTTTTTCTTTCCCCTGTACTAGCAAAAGCCAAATCCACCACACAGTGGCCTACATGGCTTGGAGAACTTGTTGTGTACCATGTTGGAAATCTGCCATGCTGCTTAGCTTATGGTGGCTGGCAGCTCGCTCCATCTCACAGGCAACTTTGAAAGATGAGTCTCTACACTGCTACTGGTATGAGACTGTGAGACTAGGAAGCCTAGTGTGGCTCTGTTTTTGTGCATTCAGAGTCTTTAAGCTTTCTTAGGTCTCTGTGGATCAATGCCCCATGCTGGGCACCAAAATGTAGTTGAAAGTTTCTCTGGTCCCACCCCCTCCCGCACAGTCTTGTGGCCTGCTTATAAAATAATCACTCAGAAGCTTATATTAATTATTTAATTAATTGTGATGGTTTTCTACTTGTAGGTATTAGATAATTTATGTGATATATATTCTATTTTGAATATAATTTATATCTATTTGTATTTATTCTTGTTACTTATAAAGTTGTATTTATGTCTAAAAAATATTTATTCCATGAGTACATTATAATGAAATAAACACCTTTGTTTTTGACTATGAAATTTTCTGTACTCTTTGTTCTGATAAATATGATTGTTTACTTGGTTATCAACTTTCTTGTTATTTATTTACATATTCATAGAAGTAGGATTTGTTTAGTGTGAATAATTTAAAACTCTATTTTTCAAAGTACATTCCAAAATCCTATAGTCACACTCATTCACATAAGTAGTGAATGAAGTGCCTTTCTTACTAGATTCTCTAGCATTTAGACTGATATATGTTTAAACCAATAAAACACTTGATAGAGTCCTACAAAAGGGCAGCCTGTTAGGGGCTGGGAATGTGTGCAGAATAGAAGACTTCAAGTTATTAGATATATTGCCTATGAGTATGCAATTGTGGACATAACTATTTATCCAAAATCAGATATGTGTCTCCTTTACACCAGAGGAATATTGACTGAAAACCTGCAAAAAGTTTATTTTTATAAATTAAGTTGAAGAAAAGAAGTACCAGTACAGTGAAAAAGATGCAGCCTAAACAAAACCTCCTGCTTCTCTGAGAGATATGATGGCTCCAGCACTAAGATTTTTCTCATTTTGTGATTCTGAGATGGTGTAAGAGGATCAGTATTCTGAGGGTCTTATTTACAGCAAAACCAACTGAATGACTGATTTTGAGATTCACAAAGGTTCTATTCCACGGTAGAATGACAGCTCCAAAGAATCCATGAAATATGTACCAAGCATTTGCTTCTGTTTAACTATTTTGCATGGATTTGTTTATTTAATTCTCACAGATTGCTATTTAAGATCAAACACTACTGCTTTTACTTTTTTTCTCTTTAGTCCTTTCCCCACCTTCCCTCTGCCCCCCACCACTCTTCCTCCTTTTCTATTCATAAAAGGCAGTCCTGCCATGGATATTAACAAAACATGTCATATCAAGTTGTAGTAAGAAAAAGTATCCCACCCTGTATTAAGGGTGAACAAGGCAACCCAGTATGAGGAGTAGGGTGCTAAAGCCAGTAAAGGAATCAGAGACAACCCCTGCTCCCACTGCTAGGAGTCTTACAATAAGACCAAGCTACACAACTGTCACATATATACAGAGGGCTTAGATCAGTCCCATGGAGACTTCCTGGTTGGTTCAGTCTCTGTTAACTCCTATAAACTTAGGTTAGTTGATTCTGTGGTGTTTCTTTTGATGTCCTTGACCCCTATGGCTCCTACAATTCCTCCTCCTTCTCTTCAGCAGAATTCCCTGAGTTCAGTCTAATGTTTGACTTTGTGTCTCTACATCTGTATCCATTAGTTCCTGAGTGAAGCCTCTCTGATGACTATTGGGCTAGGTACTGTAGCAGGAATCTTAGAGAGTCTTATTAATTAAATCAAACCCAAGGCCAGTTATTGGGGTGAAATACTGGATGGTCAGAGAGACAGAATAAGCCACAGCTAACCTCACCTGGACAACTTCTCAGCTGGTCTTGTTTCCTCAGACTGGAAGACTCTGTGTCCTCATCCAAATGGCTCTCAGCTGAATTGTGCTGCTAGAAGCCTGAAAGCTTAACCAGCCAAATCTTAACCAGGCCAAATGCTTCTAGTTTCTGGTCCCCACACCTTATATATCTTTCTGCTTTCTACCACCACTCCCTGGGATTAAAGGTGTGATGAGTCACCATGCCTGCCTGTATCCTTGAACACATGGATTTCTGCCTCTGGAATGCTAGGATTAAAGGTGTGTGCTACCACTGTCTATCCTTTATGTTTAATATTGTGGCTGTTCTGTCTCTGACCGCAGATAAGTTTATTAGCATGAACAATATTTGGGGGAATACAATATCACAAGGTACCAATTCTACAAGTATAGCAGATTATCCTTAGGCATCATTAAACTGACATTTTTTTCTCCAATTACAGTTGATATAACCTAGGTCTTTGGGCCATGCTGTCTCTGGGTCCAGGCACTACAGGCAGTGTCACGGGTAATCTCAGTCTTATGGAATGGGTCCGAGGCTGGATCAATCATTAGTTGGCCACTCCCATAATCTCTATGTCATCCTTACCCCACCACATCTTATAGGCAGGATAAAGTGTAGGTCGAAGTTTAGGTGGCTGGGTTGGTGTACCAATCCCTTCACAGTATTTCCTGGTCAGTGGAGATGGACAGTTCAGGCTACATATCTGATATTGTAAAGAGTCTTGGCTGGGGTCATCCTTGGAGATTTCTGGAAGTTTACCTTGAACCACATTTCTATCTGATCCTGAAATGACTCCCTTTCAGGTTGTGTCTTTCAGTACTCTCCCCTGAACCCAACCTGAGACTTCATGTACCAGTCCTCACCTGCCTCAAATCCACCCATGAAATTACTTCTATTTCCCCTTTTCTAGGAAGGCTCAAGGGGAACAAATCAGATCTCCCAGAAAAGGGGAAATAGAAGTAATTTCATTACCATTCTATAATCCACAGACCCAGAGAAGGGTTGATTGATTTTCAATTTTCTGAGAAACTGCTATATTGATTTACAAAGTGAGTGTACAAGTTTGCACTCCCACAAGCAATGGAAGAGTGTCCCCATTTTTACACATTCAGTGTGGCATAAGATGCCACTTGTGTTTTTGCAGGTATAAAGTGGAATCTAATAGTAATTTTATTTGCATTTCACTGATGGCATAGGTGTTGAATATTTCTTTGCTTCTCAGCCATTTGAGATTCATCTGTTGTGAATTCTCTGTTTACATGAATGCCCCATTTTAAAATTGTATTATTTGTTTTTTATGTCCAGTTTCTTATATTCTTTATGTATTTCTGAAATCAGCTCTCTGTGAGATGTGGGATTGATGAAGATCTATTCCCACTCTGTGGGCTACTGTTTTGTCCTATTGATGAGATCTTTTGCCTTACATAAGTTTTTCAGTTTCATGAAGTCCTATTTATTAATTGCTGATGTTAGTGCCTGTGCGATTGTTGTTCTATTCAGGAGGCTTTCTCCTGTGTCAATGTGTTCTAGGCTCTTCCTCACTTTATCTTCTATGAAGTTTAGTGTATATGCATTTATGTTGAGGTCTTTAATCCATTTAGACTTGAATTTTGTGTGGAGTAATAGATATGAATCTTTGTGCATTCTTCTATATACTGACATTCAGTTAGACCAGCACCATTTGTTGAAGATGCTTTCTTTTAGTCATTATATAATCTTGGCTTCATTGTCAAAAATCAGGTATCCATAATTGTATGTATACTATGTCTTTGATTCAAATCCATTAATCCACCTATCTGTTTTTATGCAAATAACATGCAGGTTTTATTTCTGTAGCTCTGTAGTAATGTTCAAAATCAGGAATGATGATACCTTTGGATGTTCTTTTATTATAAAGGATCATTTTAGCTTTTCTGGGGGTTTTGTTTTTCCATATGAAGTTCAGTATTATTTTTTCAAGGTGTGCTAAGAATTGAGTTGGGATTCTAATAGAGATTGTATTGAATCTGTAGACTGCTTTTGATAAGATGGCAATTTTTACTATGTTAATCCTATATATTGTTGAGCATGGGAGGTATTTCCATTTTCTGATATCTTCTCCACTTTATTTCTTCAAAGACTTAAAGTTCTTCTCATCCATGTCTTTCACTTATCTGGTACGAGTTACTCCAAGACATTTTATATTATTTGTGGCTAATGTGAAGGATGTTGTTTCCATCATTTCATTCTTAGTCCATTTATTATTTTTATAGGACAGCTACTGTGTGTGTGTGTGTGTGTGTGTGTGTGTGTGTGTGTGTGTGTGTGTTTTGTTAATCTTGTATTCAGCAACTTCACTAAAGCTTTCATCAGCTGTAGAAGTTCACTGGTAGAATTTTCAGGGTTCATTCTGTATACTAAAATTGTCTGTGAATAATGATACTTTGATTTCTTCCATTCTAATTTGAATCCCCTGGGTCTCCTTTCATCATCTTATTGCTCTAGCTAGAAATTCAAGTGCTTAATTGAATAAATATGGAGAGAGTGGACAGCCTTGACTTATTACTGATTTTAGTGGAATTGTTTTGAATTTCTTGCCATTAAGGTTGATGTTGACTGTTGGCTTGCTGTATATTGCTTTTATTAAGTTTAGGTATATCTTTTGCCTCCTTGATCTATCCAAGACTTTTATCATGAAGGTATATTGGATTTTGTCAAAGGATTTTTCAGTATCTAATGAGATGATCATACTGTTTTTTTTTCTTTCTTTCAGTTTTTTACATGGTGGACTACATTGACAGATTTTCATATGTTGAACCATCCTTGTATCTCTGAGATTAAGCACACTTGATAATGGTAGGTGATATTTTTGATGTGTTCTTGGATTCAGTTTGCAAGTATTTTATTGAGTGTTTTTGCATATGTGCTCATGAGAGAAATTGGTCAGAAATTTTCTTTATCAGTCTTTTTTATTTGGGTTTCAGGGTGACTATGACTTCATAAAATGAATTTTGTAATGTTCCTTCTGATTCTAATTTGTAGAATAATTTTCGGATTATTTATGTAATCTCTTACTTAAAGATCTGGTAGAATTCTGTGCTGCAACCATCTGGCCCTGGGCTTTTATTTTGTTTGGAAGACTCTTAATGACTGATTCTATTTCTATTTGGGGTTAGAGGTCTGCTAAAAATGTTTATCTGATCTTGATTATCTTTGGCAAGTTGTATCTATTAAGAAAATTGTCCATTTCTTGTATGTTTTTCAATTTTGTAGAGTCTGTGGATTTCCTAGTTACTGTGGTTATGTCCCACTTTTTGTTCTGAGTTTGTTAACTGTGATATTCTGTTTCCCTTTAGATTATTTTGGTAAGGATTTGGCTATCTCATTGATTTTCTCAAAGAACCAACTCTTTGTTTCATTGATTTTTTTGGGGGGGGAGTATTGTTCTCATTGATTCTCTTTTATTGACTTCAGTTCCCAGTTTGACTATTTCCTGGCTTCTAAACCTCTTGGGTATGTTTGCTTCTTTTTGTTCTATATCGTTTTGTTGCCCTGTTAAGTTACTGGTTTGAGAATACTCTAATTTTATTTTAAGGCACATAGTGCTATTAACTTTCCTCTATGAACAACTTTCTTTGTGTCTCATATGTTTGCCTATGCTGTGCTTTCATTATCAATGGATTCTAGGAAGTCTTCAATTTCTTACTTCATGTCTTCCTTGACCTAGTGGTAAATCAGTAGAGAGTTGTTCAGTTTCCATTCGTTTATAGGTTTTCTCTTGTTTCTGTTGTTGAAATCCAACATTAATGCATGGTGGTCTGATAAGATAATGGGGATTATCTCAATTTCCTTGTATCTATTGAACTTGTTTTGTGACTGAGTATGTGGTCAGTTGTGGGGAAGGTTCCTTAAGGTGCAGAGAAAAATGTACATTCTTTTGTCTTTGTGTGAAATGTTCTGTAGCTATGTGTGAGGTTCTTTTGAGTCATAATGTTTGCTAATTACAGTATTTCTCTGCTTAGTTCTGTCTATATGCACTGTCTGCTGGTGAGGGTGGGGTGTTGAAGTCTCCCACTATTAATGTGTTGGGTTCAATGGATGATTTAAACTTTAGTATTGCTTCTTTTGCAAATGTGGTTGGCCTTGTATTTGGGGCATAGTAGTTCCAAACTGAGAGATAATCCTAGTATATTTTTTTCTTTAATGTGTATGAAACGTCCATTTTCCATCTTTTATGATTGATTTTGTTTTGAAGTCTGTTTACTTAGATATTAGGAGAGCTATACCAGCTTGCTTGTTAGATGCATTTTATTGGAAAATCTTTTACAAACCCAATATTCTGAGGTAATGTTTATCTTTAATATTGAGGTGTTTTTTAATTAATTTTTAAATTCATTTTACATATCAACTGCAGATCCCCTTCTTCAGTATTCCCCACTTTACACCCCCCCACACTTCCTAGAGAAAAGAAAAGATTTTCTTGGAGAGTCAGCAAAGCTTGGTACATTCAGTTGAGGCAGGACAAAACCTCTCTCCCCTGTATCAAGGCTGAACAAGGCATCCCAGCATAGGTAATGGGATCCAGAAAGACAGCTCATGCACCAGGGACAGAACCTATTCACACTGGCAGAGGCCCCTCAAACAGACCAAGCTATATAAGTTTCTCCTGTACACAGGAGACCTAGTCTGATCCCATGCAAGGTCCACAGTCTAAAGCTCACGAGTTCCTATGAGTTTGGTTCAGTAGTCTCTGTAGATTCCCCATCATGATCTGTGGCCTCCTTGTTTGTATAATCCCTCTTCCCTCTCTTCAACTAGACTCTTGGAGCTTGGCCTGGTGCTTGGCTGTGGATCTCTGCACCTGTTTCCATCAGTTACTGAATGAAGTATCTATAATGACAGAGTATTCATCAATCTGATTGCTGGGGCAGTGCAGTTCAGGCACCCTCTCCACTCTTGCTAGTAGTCTAATCTGGGTCATCCTTGTGGATTCCTGGGAATTTCTTTAGCATTAGGTTTTTCCCTAACTTCATATATCTCCCTCTATCAAGATATCTCTTTTATTGCTATCCCAACCCATCCCTCCCCAAGCTCAACAATCCTCATCCCTCATGGTCTCATCCCCCATATTGTCCCCTCACGCCCAGTTTACTCAAGGATGTCTCATATGTTTTCCTTTCCCAAGTTGATACATGCCTCTCCTTTAGGGTCCTTCTTGTTCCTAGCTTCTCTGGAACTGTGGGTTGTAGTCTGATTATCCTTTGCTTTACATCTAGTATGCAGTTCTGAGTCAGGGTTATCACACTGAGGATGATATTTTCTAGTTTCATCCATTTCACTATGAATTTTATGATGTCACTGTTGTTTATTTTAAGATGAATAATACTCTATTGTATATATGTACCACATTTTCTTTATCTTTTCTTCAGTAGAGGGGAATTCAGGTTGTTGTCAGGTTCTGGCTATTATTAATAATGCTGCTATGAACATAGCTGAGCAAGTGTCCTTGTGGTATGAATGAGCATTTCTTCAGTACATGCCCAAGAGTGGGATCATTGTGTCTTGAGCTAGTTTGATTCCAAATGTTCTGAGAAGTTGTCATATTGATTTCCAAAGTGGCTGTAAAACTTGACACTCCCACCAACAGTAGAGGAGTGTTCCCCTTGTTCCACATCCTCTCCAACATAAACTGTCATTAGTGATTTTGATCTTAGCCATTATGACAAGTGTCTGGTTGTATATCAGAGTCACTTTGATTTGCATTTCCCTGATTACTATGGATGTTGAGCAATTCCTCAAATGTCTTTTGACCATTTGAGAATCTTCTATTGAGAATTCTCTGTTTAGCTCTATAGTCTATTTTTAATTGGATTATTTGTTTTAATGTCTAATTTCTTGAGTTCTTTATATATTTTGGAGATTATCCCTCTGTCAGATGGTAGGTTGGTGACAAACTTTCCCATTCTGTAGGCTGTCATTTTGTCTTATTTAACATGTCCTTTGAACTACAGAAGCTTCTTATTTTCAGGAGGTCCATCTATTAATTGTTGCTCTCAGTGTCTGTGCTACTGGTGTTATATTTAAGAAGTGGTATACTGTGCCAATGTGTTCTAGGGTACTTCCTACTTTCTCTTCTATAAGGTTCAGTGTATCTGACCTTAGGTTGAGATATTTGATACACTTGGACTTGAGTTTGTGCATGGTGCTGAATATAGACCTATTTGCAATCTTCTATATGTTGACTTCCAGTTATGCCAGAATTATTTGTGGTAGATGCTTTCTTTTCTCTATTGTACAGTTTTGACTTCTTTGTCAAAAATCAGGTGTTCATAGGTGGTTTAATGTCAGGCTCCTCATTTCAATTGCGTTAGCCACATATCAGTTTTTATACAAATATCAAGCTTTTTTTAATTACTATAGCTCTATAGAAGAACTTGAAGTAAGGGATGGTGATCCTTTCAGAAGTTTCTTTATTATAAAGGACTGTTTTAGCTATCATGAGTTTTATGTTTTTCCATATCAAGTTGATTATTGTTTTTTTGATGTCTGTGAGAAATTGCGTTGGGATTTTAATGGGGATTGCATTGAAAATATAGACTGCTTTTCATAAGATTGCCATTTTTACTATATTGGTACTACCTAGCCAAGAGCATGGGAAATTTTTCTATTTTCTGATATGCTCTTCAATTCCTTTCTACAGGATATATTGTTTATGTCATACAGGTTATTCACTTGCTTGATTAGAGTTACACTAAGGTATTTTATATTATTTGTGGCTATTGTAAAGGGTGATATTTCTCTTATTTCTTTCTCGGCCCATTTATCTTTGTATATAGGACTGCTACTGTTTTTTTGTGTAAATCTTCTCTCCCGTCACATTACTGAAGGTGTTTGTCAGTTGTAAGAGTTCCTAGTAAAATTTTTCTGGTCACTTATGTATACTATCATATCATCTGCAAATAGAGAAAGTTTGACTACTTCCTTTCCAATTTCTATCATTTTGATTTCCTTTAGTTGTCTTATTGCTCTAGCTAGAACTTTGAGTACTATATTGAATAGATATGGGGAGAATGGACAGCCTTGTCTTGTTCCTGATTTTAGTGGAATTGGTTTGAGTTTCTCTCTATTTTATTTGATGTTAGCTGGCCTTTATTATGTTTAGGTATGCTCCTTGTATTCCTGATTTCTCCAAGGCATTTATCCCGGAGGGGTATTAAATTTTGTCAAAGGCTTTCACAGCATCTAATGAGATAATCATGTATTTTTTCTTTCAATTTATTTATATGATGGACTACATTGACAGATTTCCTATATGGAACCATCCCTGCATCTATGGGATGAAGTAATTTGATCATGGACAATGATTTTTGATGTATTCTTTAATTCAGTTTGCCAATATTTTATTAAGAATTGTTCTGTAATTCTGTTGCTTTGGTGCATCTTTATGTGGTTTTTGTATCAGAGTAACTAGCCTCATAGAAAGTTTTTGGTAAAGTTCCTTCTTTTTGTATTGTGTGGAACAAATTGAGGAGTATTGGTATTAGCTCTTCTTTGAAATTCTAGTAGAATTCTGTGCTGAAACCATCTGGCCCTGGACTTTTTTTTAGTTGGGAGACTTTTAATTACTGCTTCTAATTCCATAGGGATTATAAGTCTATTTAAATTGTTTATCTGGTCTTGACTTAATATGGGTATGTTGTTCCTACCCAGAAAATTATCCATTTCTTTTAATTTTTCCAATTTTGTGACAAACAGGTTTTTGAAGTATGACTTGATCATTTTCTGGATATCCTTGTTGTATAATGTCATGTCTCCCTTTTCGTTTCTGATTTTGTTAATTTAGATATTCTCTCCCTGCCTTTTGGTTAATTTGGGTAAGTGTTTGTTTATGTTATTGATTTTCTCAAAGAACCAACTCTTTGTTTCATTGATTCTTTGTACTGTTCTCTGCTGCGGGATGTTCTGTATGGCAAATGTGTTGCTCTGATTGGTTAGTAAATAAAACACTGATTGGCCAGTGGCTAGGCAGGAAGTATAGGCAGGACTAACAGAGAGGAGAAAAGAAAGAACGGGGAGGCAGAAGGAGTCACTGCCAGCCGCCACCAGGATAAGCAGCATGTGAAGATGCCGGTAAGCCATGGGCCACATGGCAAGGTATAGATTTATGGAAATGGATTAATTTAAGCTATAAGAACAGTTAGTAAGAAGTCTGTCATGGCCATACAGTTTGTAAGCAATATAAGTTTCTGTGTTTACTTGGTTGGGTCTGAGTGGCTGTCAGACTGGTGGTAGACAGAGATTTGTCCTGACTGTGGGCAAGGCAGGAAAACTCTAGTTACAGTTCTCTTTGTTTCTATTTTATTGATTTCACCTCTGAATTTGATTATTTCTTGGCATCTACTCTTCCTGGGTGAGCTTGCTTTTTTTTTTTTTTTCTAGAGCTTTCAGGTGTGTGGTTAAGTTGCTAGGGTGCAATTTCTCTAACTTCTTTATGTAGGCATTTAATGCAATGAACTTTCTTCTTGGTACTGCTTTCATAGTGTCCCATAAGCTGGGTATGTTGTACATTCATTCTCATTGAATTCTAGGGAGTCTTTAATTTCTTTTTTTCTTTATTCCTTGACCCATTGGTGATTCAGCTGAGCATTATTCAGTTTCTGTGAGTTTGTAGGCTTTCAGTAATTTGTGATGTTATTGAATTCTAACTTTAAGCCATGGTGGCCTGAAAAAATACAGGAAGTTATTCCATTGGTTTTTATCTGTTCAGACTTGAGTTTTGACTGAGTATGTGGTCAGTTTTAGAGATGGTTTCATGGGGTACCGAGAAGAAGGTATATTCTTTTGTGTTTGGGTGGAATGTTCTGTCAATGTCTATAACATCTGTTACTTCCCTTATTTTTCTGTTAATTTTCTGTTTGGCAGACCTGTCCTTTGGTGAGAGTGGGGAGCTGAAGACTCCCACTATTAGTGTGTGAGATTTGATGAGACCTTTAAGCTTTATTAATGTTTCTTCTACATATGTGGGTGGCCTTTTATTTGGGGCATAAATGTTCAGAATTGAGACTTCTCTTATTGTATGTTTCCTGCACTAAATATGTAATGTCCTTCTCGATTGCTTTTGATTAATTTTAGTTTGAAATCTATTTTGTTAGATATTAGGATACCTGCACCAACCCTTTACTCTGAGGTAGTGTCTGTCTTTGAAGTTGAGGTACATTTCTTTTATACATCAGGAAAACAGGATCTTGTTTTCATATCCATTCTGTTAGACTGTATCTTTTTTACAGGTGAATTGAATCCATTGATATTAAGGGACATTAAGGACCAATGATTGTTAATTTTTGTCATTTTTTGGTGTGTGTGTGTGTGTGTGTGTTTCTCTTTTTTGGAATTTGTTGGTGTGGACTGTCTAATGCCTGTGTTTTCAAGGGTGCATTTTACATCTTTAGGCTGAACTCTTCCTTTTAGTGCTTTCGGTGGGGCTTGATTTATAGATAGGTATTGTCTAAATCTGGTTTTGTCATATAATATCTTGTTTACACAGTATATGATGATTGAGAGTTTGCTGGATAGAGAAGTTTGGACTGGCATTTGTGGTCTCTTAGTGTCTGCCTAACTTCTGTAAAGGATCTTCTGGCTTTTTCAGAGTTTCCATTGAGAGGCTAGGTGTTATTCTAATGCATGTGCCTCAATATGTTAGTTGGCCTTTTCCCTTGCAGCTCTTAATATTCTTTCTTTATTCTGTGTGTTATTGGTTTGATTATTATGTGGTGAGGGGACTTTACTTTTTGTGTCCAGTCTATTTGGTGTTCTGAAAACCTTTTGTATTTTCATAGGCACTTCCTTCCTTAGGTTGGGAAAGTTTTCGTCTTTGATTTCTGTGCCTTTGAGCTGGTATTCTTCTCCTTCTTCTATCTCTCATTATTCTTAGGTTTGGTCTTTTCATGGTGTCCCATGTTTCCTGGACATTTTATGTCATGACTTTGTTGGCTTTAACGTTTTCTTTGACAGATGGAGCTATTTCCTCTATAGTATCTCCAAAGCCAGAGATTCTCTCTTCCATCTCTTGCATTCTATTGACTATGCTTGCATTTGTAGTTCTTGGTCATTTACTCAAATTTTATATTCCCAGCATTCCCTCAATTTGTGGCTTCTTTATTACCTCTATTTCAATTTTCAAGTCTTGAATTGTTTTCTTCACCTGCTTTTTCCCCCTTGGATTTCTTGACTTTCTTTAAGAGATTTATTGCTTTCTGCCAATTTTTTTTGTCTTTTTCTCGATTTCTTTAAAGGAATTTTTTATTTCCATTTTAAAGGCATGTATTATCTTCATTAATGCACGTTTAAGGTTGTTTTCTTTTTCATTTTCTACATTTAGATGTTCAGGTCTTTGTGGTGGTATTGTGTTCCCCAAAATATTGTGCATCCTAATAAACATATCTGGGGTCAGAGGACAGAACAGCCACTAGATATAGAGACCAGAAAATGGTGGCACTCACTCCTTTAATCCTAGCATTCCAGAGGCAGAGATCTCCCTGAATCTCTGTGAGTTCAAGGCCACACTGGAAATAGCCAGGCATGGTAACAAGAGCCTTTAATCCCAGGAAGTGAGGGCAGAAAGCCGAAAGGTATTTAAGGTGTGAGAATCAGGCAGGAACTAGAGCTGGTTAAGCTTTAGGCTTTTAGCAGCAGTTCAGCTGAGATCCATTTGGATGAGGACTCAGAAGCTTCCAGTCTGAGGAAACAGGCTCAGCTGAGAAATTGGTGAGGTGGCTGTGGCTTGTTCTGCTTCTCTGATCTTCCAGCATTCACCCCAATATCTGGCTCTGGGTTTATTTTTATTAAGACCTTTGAAGATTCGTGCTACAGGTCTTGCTGTTGTAGAACCCCTAGGTTCTGCCATATTGCTCTTTATGTTGTTAAATGTATTCTTGCACTGGTATCTACCTGTCTCTTCCTACAAATGGTGCAAGCAGTGTCTGTGCCTCAGGAAGCTGCTCCTGGTCCAATTAGCACTGGTGGTGGTGTTTGTGTCTCAGCAGGGTGCTGTGGTCTTGGAGGATAAGTGGATTTGTGGGAAGGAGGGGGTTTGTAGATTATAGGCTCCAATTGGAGGTGGAAGAGTCTTACCTGTTGTTCTGCAACTGGGCTGCAATATCTGGGGTTGGGGAGAATGGGTTGTACCCCTGGGCCTAGGGTGTAAAGCCTGGGGTGATCAGTTGGGAGAACAGTCACTCACCTCTCTGAGGTGTGGGGCTTTTTTTGTATGCAGAAGAAGGGTGGATCCTGTTTTTGTGTCCATTCTATTAGCCTATATCATTTTATTGACAAATTGAGTCATTGACATTGAGAAATATTAATGACCAATGGTTTTTTTATTTCTGTTTGTGATTATTTAAAAGAAAATGACCCCCAAATTCAGTGGTACTATTAGGAAGTGTGGCTTTGTTGGAGGAGGTGTGTTCTTATTGAAGGAAGTGTGTCTCTGTGGAGACTGGCTTTGAGGTATCCTATTTGTTGAGACCATGCCTAGTGTTTCAGAAATTCACGTCCTGTTGGATCAAGATGTAAGGACTTTCAGCTCCTATGCCATAGCTGCCTGCATTCTGCCTTGCATCCCACTATGACAATAATGGTCTAAGCCTAGAAACTGTATGCAATCCATCCCAACAAAATGTTTTCCTTTGTAATAGCTGTAGCAGTCATGGTATCTCATCATAACAATAGAAACCCTAACTAAGCACTGTTATTATGTTGGTGCTGAGGCTAGTGATTGTGTGTGTGTGTGTGTGTGTGTGTGTGTGTACTTCCCATCTTTGAATTTTGCTGGTGTGAGTGTATTTTTTGCCTGTGTTTTCATGGGTGTGGTTAACTTCCTTGGGTTAGATTGTTCCATCTAGTACCTTCTGTAGGGCTGGATTTTGATAGATAATTTAAAAATTTGATATTGTCGTGAAATATCTTGCTTTCTCCATCTCTGGTATTTGAAAATTTTGCTGGGTATAATACTTGTGCTGACATCCATAATCTGTTAGAGTTTTCAAGGCATCTGTACAGGCTTTTAGAGTCTCCATTGAAAAGTCATGTGTAATTCTTATAGGTCTTCCTTTATGTGTTATTTGGCCTTTTTCCTTTGTAGTTTTTAATACTATTTCCTTGTTCTGTATGTTTAGGGGTTTAATTATTATATGACCTGGGGACTTTCTTTTATGATCCAGTCTATTTGCTGTTCTATAAGCTTTTTGTGCAGTTATTGGAATATCCTTCTTTAGGTTAGAGAAATTTTCTTCTATGATGTTGTTAAATATATTTTCTGGGACTTTGTGCTGAGATTCTTATACTTTCTCTATTTCTGTTGTTCTTAGTTTTGGTTTTTTCATGGTGTCCCAGAATTCTTGGATGTTTTTGTGTTGGGAGTTTTTTAGAAATACATTTTCTTTGACAGATAAAACTACTTCTTCCATTCTATCTTCTATTCCTGGGGTTCTATCATCTTTTGTACTCAGGTGGTGATGCTTTTATCTATAGTTACTGCTCTCTTACCCAGATTTTCAATTTACTAAATTTGACCAATGTGTCCTTTCTTTATTGCTTCTATTTCCATTTTCATGTCTTGAATAGTTTCTTTCACTTTTTTGTCCATTTTTTCTTAGCTTTCTTGGAAATCTTTAATGTATTTGTTGATTTCTCCTTTTTTGTTGTTATATTTTCATGGACTTCTTTAGGAGATTTTTTCATCTCCTATTTAAGAACCTCTGTCATCATCATAATGTTGGCTTTGAGATTGTTTTCTTGTCTTTTGGCTGTGTTGTACTATTCAGGACTTGCTGTAGTGGAATGACTCAGCACTGGTGGTGACATATTGCACAGGCTGTTGGTATTTGTGCACTTAAATTTACATTTAGACATCTAGATTTGGGGTGATAATAGTTCAAGTCTTTTTTAGATGGGTGTTTTCTTCCTTAGTTTCTGTTTCCTGTCTGATCATCTGGACTCCCTGTCCTAAGGTTGAATAGAAGGTATCTGCCCTTGTTGAAGGCTGTACTTCTGATGGCTTGGATGACCTCTTGTCCAGCAGGGAGCTCTTCTGAAGTTGGTGACTGAAGTTCTGGCTTTATATGTGCCTGGCCTCTGATCTTGCTGGGGGTTCTCTGGAGTTCAGATGCTGATTGGGCTTCTGGTGGTGTAGGAGGCTTCTGCTTTGTTTTTAGGAAGTTGCCCTGGTCTCTGAAGTTCAGGATACTTGTCTGATGTCTGGAGATCAAGATTCTGGCCTGAATTCTAATGGGGTAAAATGCTTCTACAAGAGGTGTGTTCCAGGATATAGTGATGATAAGAGCATGGGCATTTGGGGTTATGCTTGGGGAGCTCAGATGTTGTCTAATACAATATTACCTGGGGTTCAGGATGCTAGCCTGTACTCTGGTGGAGAAGGAGGCTTCTGCCAGATGTGTGTGCAGGGATATGGTGGTAAGAAGAGAAGGGCAGTTGAGGTTATGCTGGTCAGGCCTGGGTGAGTTGAGAGACTGTCTTACCTGGGGATCAGGAAGCTTTACCAGCCTCTGGAAAGTGGGAGGCTTCAACCAAAGCCTCTTTCTGCTTAGAGAGAATGGTGATGAGGCAAAGATATTCCTTAACATACTGTGATTCCATCAGTGATGGATCAAGGAAGTCACAATTTAATACTGAGTGCAACCATGCCATACACACCTTGGTGTTATACAACTGCCCTCTAATTAGACTTAAGATCTGTTCAACAGAGGAGAAATTATTTCTGGTCCTGGAAACATAGCCAGAGCTAGTCAATTTATGAATCTTGGAGAGGAAACTATGACTGGCACCTTACTAAGCCAACTCAATGCCTAACTACATTCTAAATATTTAAACTTTTATCCACATTTAAGTGCAGTTCCAGATTCTCATCAAAGAAAATTTTCCTTGCAACTGTCAGAGGCCATTAGAGAAAGCCATAACCAATCACAGTGCATAGAACAAGAACAAGGTGGTGGCAAGTCCCAATTGAAGAACTTACAACATAATCCCAGTAGGCCTCAGGGGTGGCTAGGCATAGTGGGCAGAGAGATTGTAAGTGTGAGAGGAACAGAGAGTTTACTGTGAGATTGTGTCTTCTAGAACACTATACCCATGAAAGCCCATCAACACTGTTGTTTAAACAAATCTGAATAACAAGTACACCAAGGAACATGCTAACATGAAAGAGGGACATTTTTCTTTTTTCTGTAATTCTAGTGAGATGTGTTTCATAGAGTCAGCAAAAGGATGGATCCTTTTTTAACAGCATTAGACTCTGCCGTTTTACTGAGGCATAAAGACTGTTTGGGATAAGGTTTATTATTTGTATGTTGGTTCCTGTCAGTTTGTTGATAGTCTTTTGGTATTTTCTTAGACTTTTCTTGATCATGTGTCCTGGCATTATTGATTTATCGCCTATGACAATTTCAGTATGTGTATCCTTCTCTTTAATCTTTTGAATTCCAATATCCTCTGTAGAACTCATTTAGTAGTCACAAAAATCATTTAATTTGCCCTTATAGTGGAAAGATTATATTTCTCTTTCAATTTTAAAAGATAGTATTGCTTATTGTAATAATTTGAGTTTACAGAAGTGATCTTACAGATTTTGGAATACATCTTTCTGGGAATTTTTGTTTTTAAAGTCTCTGTTGGAAAAATCAGGTGCTTTTCTCGTATGTCTGACTTAATAAATGAGCTGACCTTTTTTGGCAGCTTCCAATACCCTCTTTATTATATGCTTTTACTGTTTTACTTATAATATGTCAGGGAATTTCCTTTTATAATCTCAATTGGTGTTCTTTAGGTCACTTGTACTCAAATGGACAGCTCTTTACTTAGATTTAAATAGTTTACTATATGATTTTATTGAAAATATTCTCTATGTCTTCATTGTGGAATTCTGCTTCTATACACATAATTTGAAGGTTTTGCATTTTTGCACAATGTGATGGCTATTTTGATTGGCAATTTGACTACATTTGGAATGAATTGAAATCCAATGTTTGGAGGGCATGCCTTTAACAGTTCTTTGCTTAATTTGAAGTAGGTTGACCTACTTGTAATCCAGACATTTGAGGAAGGAAGACACACATACACAACACACACACACACACACACACACACACACACACACATCCCTTTAATGTGGATCTTGGATCTTGAAGGAGGGAGACCTACTTTTAATCTGGACCATACCTTATGCTAGAAGTCTATATAAGAACATGGAAAAGGGATGCTTTTGCTCTTTGCCTGCTTGCCCTCTCCTTGATAGCAAGTTTATTTCTTCAGTGGCATTGTAACTCACTTCTTCAGGACTCTAGCATATACTGAAGGCCAGCAAGACATTCAGCCTTATAAACCTAGTAGCTACTGGATTTTTACACTTTCCATTCATAGCAAGCCAATGCTTGTTTGGCTGGACTGTAGCCTGTAAGCCATTGTAATAAATCAACTTTTTAATATATGGAGAAAGATAGAGAAATAGAGATAAATGATAGGTAGATGATAGATAGATAGATAGATAGATAGATAGATAGATAGATAGGTAGATAGATTCATTCTGTAAGTTCTGTTAGTCTAGAGTGTGGTGATATTTTGATATTTTATTTGTGCACCCAAATAAAGCTTATCTGAGGATCAGAGGAAAAAGCCAGTCACTATATTAAATATAGAGGCCAGGCAGTGGTAGCACATGCCTTTAATCCTAGCATTTGGGAGACAGAGAGTCATCCAGATCCCTGTGAGTTCAAGGTCACACTGGGAACAGAGCCATGTGTGGTGACATACACATTTTATCTTAGAACTAACCATGGAGGTCTCAAGGTCTGTACAGACAGATAGGAAGTGATAGAGCTGGGCATAGAGAAGAAGTAAGATGACAGGGACAGAAAGGATATAGGTGTGAGTGTACAGGAAGTAGTTTGCCCTGGAGGCTGAGGAGTTGGTAAGTGAGGTTGGCTGTGGCTTCTCCTATTCCTCTGATCTTTCAGTTTTCACATCAATATCTGCCTCTGGTTTTTATAATAAACCCATTTAGCAATTTGTCTTACACTAGAGAACCCAGGCTAATACAGATTTTGATACTAGAAGTGGCTCTAGAGCAACAGGAATATAAGAATTACTCCTTTGATGATCTGGAATACGCTTTCCAATTTGACAACACCTGCAAGTATGGAAGCCTCTTAAGTTACCGAAGCCTCTTCTGGGAGCTAAAATAGTATTAAAACTCATGGTGTGAACTATTTTCGAAATGTAAGGTAATAAGTGCATTTGATAATTCTGATTTTCCAATTGTGGGTGGCAACAAATTTGATGACTTTGATTGCAATTTTTTAACAGTTTGTGGGAATATTAGGAAAGTGGTGATACTGGCTGGTTGCTATTAGCATCTCTGGATGAACTGACAAAGGATAGGAATATGATCTATGATAAAATTAACCAACTTCCAGCATCTCTGAATTTGGTCAAGGACAGCAATGGACATATTAATATAAGTGACCATCTCCAGATGCACATAAACACTCTAAAGGTTTCTAACAGTGTCTTAGAAGAGAATATTCCTTCCAACAGCAACAAAGCTCAAGATGTAGAAAATCAAACCAAAGCCCTAATTATAAGGTTAACTGAATTACAGTGAAATTACAGTCTCAGCCTCAGAAGGTATCAGCAGATAAAGTAGGGACATTAATTTGTAAAAAAAAAAAAAAAAAAAAAAAAGGATCCTGTTACTTGAGATGCTGATATGTGGGAGAATACCACTGAACCACCTAGAACTTTGAATACTCAGATTTTAATGGTTTTTATCTCACTTGAGGAAGGAGTCTCTCTAGCCTTAGCAGAAGATGTACTCACATGCCCATACCATGAAATGATGTCTTTCTCACTTTTGAGTGAGAACATTGATGTAGCAGAAATCTTAAAATTTCTTATTAATAAAATCAAACCTGAGGCGAGTTATTGGGGGTCCATGCTGGTAGATCAGAGAGACAGAACAAGCCACAGCTATCTCACCTCGCCGGATCCTCAGCTGGTCTTGTCTCCTCAGACTGGAGGCCTCTGAGTCCTCACCCAGAATGGGTCTCAGCTGAATTACTGCTCAAAAGCCTGAATGCTTAACCAGCCAAAATCTTAACCAGCCAAATGCTTCTAGTTTCTGGTCCTCACGCCTTATATATCTTTCTGCTTTCTACCACCACTCCCTGGGATTAAAGGCTGGCTTTCTGGGATTAAAGGCGTGTGTCACCATGCTTGACTATTTCCAGTGTGGCCTTGAACTCACAGAGATCCAGAGGGATTACTATCTCTGGAATGCAAGGATTAAAGGTGTGAGTGCCACCATTTTCTAGCCTTTGTATCTAGTGGCTGTCTGTTCTCTGACCCCAGATAAATTTATTAGAGTACACAATATTTTGGGGAACACAATACCACCACATTTCCTCTCTTTTTGTCTAAAATTAAAAAAGCTTATAACTAATATAAGAAAAACTATCTTCAATAAGTATATGCATTATATACAGCCAAATATTACATTAATGATATCTAGTCCATTAACATTTGACAGATTCAGATAAAAACTCCATTATATATATTAACAATGTCCAGTCCAGTAACATCTGAAAAACTCAGACCAAAAAATTTTCATTACTTATCTTATTTAAAACAAGTAGTTCCTTTTTAAAAGTAGATTCCATAATTTCCCTTTTTATCTTATGATATCCATATTTTCTTTTTTTTTCTTTTCATAACACATTCAGTAGTCTACCTTTTGTCATTTTTATATCTTCCCCTTTTTCTTCAGTGTAGATTCAATGATCTACCTATATATCCTGTTATTTCTTTACCTTTTTTTCTCAGAGTAGATTCAATGATCTATCTCATATCTTATTCTCTTTTTCTTTTTGCTTTCTAGGGGTGAAGATATCTTTAGGGAATCTTGAAAAGAAAATTTTTGGGTTAATTGTCAAGTCCTGTATCATTTGTCCAGTCTCTGCATAAAATGAAAGTTCAGGGCTTGTTTCAAGTCCTTGTTCAAGTAGTCTGTCAGGCTGGGTCATCTCAGCTAGCCATCTCAAAATTGTCCTAAGCAGTTTGTAGTCCAAAGCAGATCGTTCCGTGGTGTTAATCAGCTTAATGGCTTTACCATAGTCCTTTTGAAGATTTCAAAGTTGCTGTTAGGTGTGGTGGTCATGGTTCCATGCAGACTTTTTTTTTTTTTTTTTGCCTCCTCTGTGGTTTGGAGCAATCAAAGTGTGATAAATGTCTGTCTCTAGGAACCATGAACATTCTTCCCTAGAACAGAAAATCTTCACAACAATTTCTCCCCACCATTTGTCTTGCCAAACTTTTCCAAACTGACCTTTGCCGATGCTTTCTTGTAACACGATGGTCCTGGCAATTCTCTGAACCAGCACCAGTAAACCCTTCATCCCAGGTAGCAGCATCACCACAGTCACCAACATGATGAGAAGGAGCTGGCAACGTGGAGCAGTAGCCACTGCTTCCATGGTCCCACCACTGTTTGTGGTCCTGTCCAGGCCAAAGCTTCTCCCAAGCCTCCTAGGCCAACCTCAAACTCGGGATCCTACTGCCTCTGTCTCCTTCAGCAAATCCTACTGGCGTGCGCCACCACAACCGACTGAGTGAAGCTTGGGCCTGAGCTGGGGCTCACAAGGTCACAGGCAAACAGCTTTTTCATGAATTTGTAACACGAACGTTGGGCGCCAGATGTAGCATGAATCTTAAAAGTTCTTATTAATAAAATCAAACCCGAGGTGAGTTATTGGGGTCCATGCTGGTAGATCAGAGAGACAGAAGAAGCCACGGCTATCTCACCTTGCCAATTCCTCAGCTGGTCCTGTTTCCTCAGACTGGAAGCTTCTGTGTCTTCATCCCGAATGGGTCTCAGCTGAATTACTGCTCAAAAGCCTGAATGCTTAACCAGCCAAATGCTTCTAGTTTCTGGTCCTCACGCCTTATATATCTTTCTGCTTTCTACCACCACTCCCTGGGATTAAAGGCTGGCTTTCTGGGATTAAAGGTGTGTGTCACCATGCTTGTCTATTTCCAGTGTGGCCTTGAACTCACAGAGATCCAGAGGGATTTCTATCACTGGAATGCTAGGATTAAAGGTGTGAGTGCCACCATTTTCTAGCCTTTGTATCTAGTGGCTGTCTGTTCTCTGACCCCAGATAAACTTATTAGAGTACACAATATTTTGGGGAACACAATACCACCACACATTGATCCTTCATTGTCTGCTAAATCAGCAAGGACTCTTTGGAAGGAAATGTGAGGCAAGGCAATATTGGTGTCCACCAGGACACACCAATTTTTCCCTCTAGATATATAATCAGAATTAATCAAAGCTAATTTCTAGATGGGAAGTAGAAACTGCAGTGTATGAGGAGATGCACTACTTAAGAGATGAATGGGTTTCCTAATTTATTCTAGCAGAAGTCTGGGAATATGTGTGGGAATGGATTTTTGGAGTATGGTGGAATGTTGGAAGGAACATAAAACTGGATCAGTCTGAGTTTACTGATATAAGACATTTGAGTGAAAATTCTAAAATTTTGTGTTTAATATGGAAGTTTGTATGGTTAAAAAAGTTGTGAAAAGTTTTTTTTTTTTTTTTTTGAATGGTTGGCTTAAGAATTAGTTGAAAGATGGCCTACTGAAAGGGAATTGAAGATGCCTGGTATCCCTTGGCTTAGTGTTTATGAAGTGATTTTAAGGTTCAGGGAAATTACAACACTAGAGTGTGTATGATGTGTAAAACTTAATCTTCTACATTGGATTGGACCAGAAAACAGGTGTCTACCAATCCTATAAGATACAAAATGATGAAAGAGGTACCAGCACATTTGAAGGCCTTAGAGTTGGAGAATCTGCTGCTCAGTTTAATGAATCAAACACAGTGGGTTTAATTGGACACGAGGCAGCAGGGGCCAAATGGTAGCACTGAATCACAAAAGGCAAAGTGATTGTAGTTGTTATAATGGGCAGCATAGACAAAGCAATGTTCACGATGGTCGCCACAGGCAGAATGAATTGTGTGGTAACATGATTCAGATCATCAATCATCCTGTTTCCAGACATGAAATAGATAAGAAGGCTGCTGGTTTTTAGTTTCATCACAAACAAAGAAAGAAAACCTGTATTGGGTCATGGCAAAAGGCAATGTGGCCTGTGAATCAATTTCCAGACTGGAGCCAGTTTGTAGACCCAAAAGCCCTTAAACTAATGGGTGGCTAGGGTCTCCTGATGAAGGATCTTGATAAAATATCTAAGAGTTTTACTGTTAGCCTTTTCCTACTCCTTCTCCAGAGGGTCCTATGGCCTTCAACAATAGTAACTCTGCACTGTGAGAAAGGAAATAATCATACTTTCTAGGGTGTATTGGATGCATATACTTAGAACTTGTCTGAATTCTCATATTGATGCCCTGACCTGTGGAGTGAGAGCTATTATGATTTAAAAAGTCTAAATGGAAGCCTTTCGAGTTGCCTCTGCCAAGGAACATAGTGAGTCAAAGTATTGCATCCCTGGAAGATTGAATAAGTTAGTGCCACTATTAAGGACTTGAAAGTTGCAGGGGCGGTGGTTCTCAACACATTTCATTTGAACTCTCCTTTGGCATATGCAGAAGACAGATAGATTGTAGAGAATGACAATTGACTAATGAAAACTCAATCAAGTGTTGACTCTGATTGCAACTGCCGTACCAGAGATGTGTACTTACATGAGCAGATAAACACATCTCCTGGTATTTACTATACATCTATTTATCTAGTAAATTAATTTTTGTGGTAACTATTCATAAGTGTCACTAGAAGCAATTTGCTTCTTGTTGGCAAGGGCAACAATATACCATTACAGTTTTTCCTCAAAGATATATTAATTCTTGAGCCCTGTGTCATAATTTAGAGATCTTGATTGCCTCTCTCTCAAAATATCACATTTGCATGATATTGATGACATTATGCTAATTGGACCAAGTGAGCAGGAGGTATCCACCACTTTGAACTCATTTGTACTACATATGCACATCAGAGAATGGGAAATAAATTCAACCAATATTCAAAGACCTTCTACCTCAGTGAAAGTCTTAAGAATATAGTGGTATGAGACATGTAGACATATTCCTTCTAAAGTGAAGAATAAGTTACTGCATATGGCTCCTACCACTACCAAGAAACAGGTACACCATTTAGTAGGTCTATTTGGATTCTGGAAATAGCACATTCATCACTTGGGTATGCTACTATGGCCCATTTACCAACTGACTAGGAAAAGCTGCTAGCTTCGTGTGGTGCCTGAAATAGAAGAAGACTTTTCAACAGGTCCAGGGTTTTTTTTGCAAGCTGTTGGCCACTTGGACCATATGATCCTGCAGACACTATGGTACTTCAGGTATCATTTGGCAAACAGGAATGTTGTTCAAAACCTCTGGCAGGATTCTACAAGTCAATGACAGAGTACTTCTTTGGGATTTTGGAGCAAGTCTCTACCATCCACTGTAGACAACTATTCTCCCTTTAAAAGATAGCTTTTGGCCTGCTATTGTGCCTTAGTGCAAACTGAATATTTTTGTCACAAAGTTCTATTGCTGTGAAGTGATGCTATTAACACAGCAATTATAAAAGAAGGCAATTAATTGGGGCTGTCAAAGAATTTCAGAAGTTTAGTCCACTATCATCATGGCTGGGAATATGAAGGCACACAGGCATTCATGATACTAGAGAAGTTGAAAATTTTATATCTCTCTTTATGAAGGCATCAGGAAAAGAGAGACACTGGGTTTGGTTTAAACATTTGAAATCTCAAAGCCCAACCCAAGTGACATACCTCATCCAGCAAGGCCCCAGGCCACATCTACTTCAGCATGTCCATTATTCTAAATCATATCATTCCCTGGTGACCAAGTCTTCAAATCTGTAAACCTATGAGGGGCAATCATATTCAAACCATCACAGTTTGACAATGGGCCACCAAGTCACCATGCAATTTAAACTGCCCATCATTAGCTGGGTGTTATCTGACCTACCAAGTCACAAAGTAGTATGTGCACAGCAGCAATCTATCATCAGATGGAAGTAACATATTCATGATCCACCTGACCAGGTGTGCAAAGCACAATTTAGAAGCTCATGAAGAAGTTCCACAAGTGTCAATTGTTTCTACTCTCATTACAATGCCACCTGCTATCAAGTAGTTACCCATTTATAGCTTTGTGTGATATACCCCATGATTTGCTGACTGGAAAAGAAGACTATGGCCTGATTTACTAATTATTCTGCACATTATACAGGTACCACACAAAACTGGACTGTTGCAGCATTACAACCCCTTTCTGAGACAACCCTGAAATACACTGGTGAAGAAAAATCTTCACAGTGAACAGAATTTTGGGGAATACACATGGTATTACGGTTTGTTTGGAAGGAAATGGCCACATGTGTGATTGCTCACTGATTAATGTGCTATAGCCAAAGGACTGGCTGAATAGTCAGGACTTGGAAAGGGCATGATTAGAAAATTAGTGAGAAAAACATCTGGGGAAAAGTATGTGGTTAGATTTCTCCAAATGGGTGATGAATGTGAAGATACTGTGTTCTATGTAAATGCTGATTTAAAAAAGTGGATTCACCTGAGCAGGAGTTCAAAAATCAAATAGATAGGATGACCCATTCTGTGGACAGTCATCCTGTTTCCCCAGGCATTCCTATCATTGCCCAATGGAACCACAATCAAAATTGCCATGATAGCAGAAATAGGGGTTATGCATGGACTTGACAACATGGACTTTCCTTCAACAAGGATGACCCGGCTACAGCTGCTGCTGAATACTAGATCCAATTATTTGTCCTTAATGGAGTAGATACTTATTCTGGTTATGGATTGGCCTTTGCACAGAACTACCATCCTTTGACTTACAGAAGGCCTAATCCACCATCATGGTATTCTACGCAGTATTGCTTCTGATTAAGGAACTCAGTTCACAGCAAAAAAAGAAGTGTGACAGTGGGCTCATGATCATGGAATCCACTAGTCTTTACCCTGTTTCCCATCACCCTGAAGCATCTGGCCTGAAAGATGAAATGGCCTTTTGAAGACACGGGTACAGAACCAATTAAGTGGAAGTAGTCTGTAGGGCTGAAGCCGGGTTCTTAAGAAGGAGGTATATCCCTTGAATCAACATCCACTATATGGTACAGTTTCTCCCAAAGCCAGGATCCACAGGTTCAGGAATCAAGGTGAGGAAAAGGGAACAATTCCACTCACTATTACCCCTAGTGACTCAACTAGAAAAATATTTGCTTTCTGTTCCCATGACCTTAAATTCTGCTGGCACAGAGGTTTTGGTTCCAGTGGGACTCCTGCCAGAAGCGGCAGCAAACATTCCAAAGAAGCTAAAATTTTCCGCCTGGCAACTTTGGGCTTCTAATACCCTTAAAACCACAGGCTAAGAAAGGAATAATAGTGTTAGGAGGGTTGATTTATCCAGATTACCTTGGGTAAATTGGATTGCTTTTCCACAATAGAGACAAGATTTTATCTGTAATGTGGGAGGTCCTTCAGCTAATAAAGGATCTCAGTACTACCATGTTTTTTGATTAAAGTCAACAAGTATCTACAACAGCCTAATCCAGAAAGGATGACAAATGTCGGGCAGAAAGGTATGGGTTACTCCTAAAGAAAAAGACCTGCTGAGGTTCTTACTGATAATGGAGAATGTACAAAATGGGTAGTAGAGGAACATAGTTATAAATTCCAGCTAAGGCCCTTTGACCAATTATAGAAATTTACATTATAGTTGACATGAGTGCTTCAGTCATATTTTGTTAAAAATTCACTTGTACAGATATTTGTCTTTTCTTTCAATTACTTTACCATGTGATGTAATCAATTAAAAGAATATCAATGATTATTGTGTTTATGTTTGAGAGACCAAAAGAATGTTCCTCAAGGGACATTGTTACCTATTCTAAATTTATAATACATTTTCAGTTGTACAATAGATATTGATATCATGGTAGGTATAATTATGACTTTGTTCAATATAATACTTTTTATGATTGTACATGTAATACTTATGTTATGTTTAGGTGTTATTATAACTATAACCTGGTTATAGTTCATTTGGAAATTAATCTTGCCAAAAGGAGATGTGATTGTGTATCAAGCTGACAGGAGTTAACTTGTGATGACTATTCTTGGTTGTCAACTTGACTACATCTGGAATTAGCTAAAATTAAAAAAAATTAGTGCACACATGTAAGGAATTTTTTTTTCTTAATTTGAGGTAGGTAGATCTTCTTCTAATCTGGAATTTTGAGGTAGGAAGACACACACTTTTAGTCCAGATCTTGAGGGAGAAAGGCACACCTTTAATATGGATCTCTCCTTCTGCTGGAAGCCTACATATAAGGGACATGGCAGAAGGAAGCTTTTTCTCTTTGCCTGCCTGCCCTCACCTTGCTAGCAAGTCCATTCCTTTCCTGACATTAGACTCTAGTGATTAGAGCTTACTTCTTCTAGATTCCAGAATACACTGAAGACCAACTAGGAAATTCAGCATCTTGGACTGAGCAACTACGGGATTCTTGAAATTTTCATTTACGGCCAGCAATTGTCAAATTAACTGGACTGGAGCCTGCAAATTATTATAGTTTGTCATATATGTGTGTGTGTATGTGTGTGTGTGTGTGTGTGTGTGTGTGTGTGTGTATCTCTATAGCTATATCTATCATCTATCTATCTATCATCTATCTATCTATCTATCTATCTATCTATCTATCTATCTACCCCAAAATACAAGATCCACAGAAGAAAATATCTCAAACACCTTATATGCATCCCTCTCCTGAACACTGAAAGCAGAAAAATGGTTTGAACAAAGGAACAGGACAAAGGATCCTGCTTCCAGTAAATTGAGTACAGAAAAAAAGCTAGTTCAAGAAGCCTGCCTTCCATCTCCCTGGCACATTTACCTTGCTGTTTCTCATTTAACTGATTTGTGAGCTCATGGTATGAGGTGTGCTACATGTATGTAAGGAAGTTCAGGTGCCAAGAATGTAATGACTTCCAACCATATCTGGGGAAGCTCTGGAATTCAGTCCAAAGGCATGAAAATAACTCAATCATGACAATATTTTTTTGTGAAAGAGCTTGGGATCAGAAACTTACTATGACAAGATTTGACAGGATAACAACATCAGTAGATAATCTGACTAAAGTCACATAGGAAAACAACAGGATCCAATTGCACAGACTTTGAAATTACAGAGTAATTTACCCTGTTGTTTGAGCAATGCATTAAGTAAAATGAGAAACACAATCTCCAAGTAAATTTCAGTAAACTTGACAAAAATCATGAAACAATATTTTTCTTTATGAACAATGTTATTAGAATAATATAATTATCAGATAAATATGCCACTATCATATCTTTGATTTCTGGCTTAAATAAATGTGGATGATTTACTCATGACTTTGCCTACTCAAAATATGTATGAAAGCCTGCCATGGCTTGAAACAATCATAATACACAAAGACATATATTAAATTGTCACAGTGAAACTGAAATTTTGTAAAATTAAAATATGCTAACAAAGTTAAATTTGGCTTCCCTGAAAAATGTTTTAAAAGTAAAAAAAAACAAAACATGCACTAGGTCTCCATACCACATTGACACTGTTCCCTAATTACAGCTGTCTATCTCTGAACTCTCTCTCTCCAACCCCACCCCACCAGAGCTCTCCTGCTTCCAACCCCATCTGACCCCTGTTGCACAGCTAAATCTATTCTGTATACCCTTCCCTCATAGACATCCAAGCATCTCCCTAGAGCCCTTTCTTTCCTTCCATCTCTGGGTCTGTTTTATTGTAGCATGATTAACATTTACTTAACAGCTAATATCCACTTATGAGTGAATATAAACCATACTTGTCTTTCTGGGTCTGCAGTACTAGCACAGGCTGCAGAAATATATCATAAGAACTCAGGTGGTTATGGCAAAGTCACTACCTGAAGGGATCAAGGATTTCCTCTAGAGGAAGCCAAATTCCAAGGAGCTTTTTGGTGTTACTTGGCTTGTTATATATCAGCTAGCTGTCTTCTGTTATGAAAATCATGTGTGCCTTCACAGTTTTCCCAATTGACTTTTCCCTAAGAAGGGCTAATAGTGTGGACTGATCACTCTCTGGACATACACATTCCAGGTATTTGGAGAACAGCTTAAGGAAAGACTTCCTCTAGAATCAGATATCTCCCTTAGCCACCTTCAAGGACTAACAGAAATAACAGTCCACAGCTAGTCTCCTGATTTAAGGTAAATTCCACAAGGGGACACCGCCTAGCTCAGGTGGACATTACATAATTTAGCTTGGACCCTCCTTTCTTACAGCCTTACTAACTTTATAGACCTCTAACTCCTTACCTAAACACTTCTAGGAATATTTAGATAATCTGTGCGCTAACAGCTATGCTCAGCCAGAACCCTAGTTCAAGCCTCCCTGTAATTATCATCATAGGTAGCATCTGGCCAGGTCCATCCCCAGATGGAGTAAAGTGGCTTATCAGAGATACTTCTGTACCCTCTAAGAACAGACTTAAGCATCTAGACTACCTGTTTAAGAAGGCCTGGCAGATGTGCCAATTAAGCTTAACTTCCTCCTTTCCCAAATCTTACCTCTAATTCCAGATCTCCCTTTAACTATCACCAGAGGCATCTAGCTGTACACAGGTTGTGTAGCTACTGAGCTCACTTTCCCCCACCCTACAGAAAAATGGCAGATAGCTCAGACAGATAGGAGCCACAGGAAAAAAGAAGGCAGTTTTATTTTCTCCCATTGACCTAGCAACTTACATATTCCTAACATTTTCTACCACATGTTTAAGACTATACTTGAGTACATAAGATCCCTCTGCTTAGATACTACGAAGATTTAGCCTTTAGTTAATTCATTTCCCCATTAGTCACTTTCATTTTGGGTTGCAAATGATAATGAACAATTACTGCCCCTCTATGCGATTCTTTTTTTTCCATGTCATGATTCATGATTTATTATTATTATTATTATTATTAATTATTATTAAATTTTATTTTCCAATATAATTTAGTTCTACATATCAGCCACAGATTCCCTTGTTCTCTCCCCTCCTGCCCCCCTCCCCTTCCCCCAGCACACCCCCATTCTCACCTCCTCCAGGGCAAAGCCTCCCCGAGGACTGAGATCAACCTGGTAGACTCAGTCCAGGCAGGTCCAGTCCCCTCCTCCCAGAATGAGCCAAGTGTCCCTGCATAAGCCCCAGGTTTCAAACAGCCAACTCATGCAATGAGCACAGGACCTGATCCCACTGCCTGGATGCCACCCAAACAGATCAAGCCAATCAACTGTCTCACCTATTCAGGGGGCCTGATCCAGTTGGGGGCACCTCAGCCTTTGGTTCATAGTTTATGTGTTTCCATTCGTTTGGCTATTTGTCACTGTGCTTTATCCAACCTTGGTTTCAACAATTCTTGCTCATATAAACTCTCCTCTTTCTTGCTAATTAGACTCCCAGAGCTCCACCCGGGGCCTAGCCATGGATCTCTGCATCCAGATCCCTCGGTCGTTGGATGGGGTTTATAGCACGACTATTAGGGTGTTTGGCCATCCCATAACCAGAGTAGGTCAGTTCTGACTGTCTCTCAACAATTGCCAGCCATCTATTGTGGGGGTATCTTTGTGGATTTCTGTGGGCCTCTCTAGCACTTTGCTTCTTCCTGTTCTCATGTGGTCTTCATTTCATGGTCTCCTATTCTTTGTTCTCCCTCTCTGTTCTTGATCCAACTGGGATCTCCCACTCCCCCAAGTTCTCTTTCCCTCAACGTTCACCCTTCATTACCCCCACTCATGTCCAGGCTGTTCATTTAGATATTATCCATTTCTCCATCATTGGGCAATCCCCGTGTCTTTCTTGGGGTCCTGTTTTCTAGGTAGCCTCCCTGGTGATGTGAGTAGCGGTCCAGTCATCCTTGTTCCACATCTAGTATCCTCCTATGAGTGAATACATACCATGTTTGTCTTTCTGAGTCTGGGTTATCTCACTCAGCATGATTTTTTCTAGATTCATCCATTTGCCTGCAAACCACATGATGTCATTGTTTTTCTCTGCTGAGTAGTATTCCATTGTGTATATGTACCACATTTTATTTATCCATTCTTCAGTTGAAGGGCATCCAGGTTGTTTCCAGGTTCTGGCTATTACAAACAATGATGATATGAACAATGCTGATATGAACATAGCTGAGCAAGTGCCCTTGTGGTATGATTGAGCATTCTTTGGGTATATGCCCAAGAGTGGTATAGCTGGATCTTGGGGGAGATTGATTCCCAATTTTCTAAGAAAGCGCCATATTGGTTGTACAAGCTTGCAACAAGGCTGGTACATTCAGTTGAGGTAGGACCAAGTCCTTCCCCCTTGCATTAAGGGTGAGTGAGGTGTCTGAACACAGGTAATGTGCTCCAGAAAGCCCACTCATACACCAGGAATAGATACTGATCCTACTGCCAGGGGTCGTTCAAACAGACCCACCTACACAACTGTCTCCCATATGCAGAGGGTCTAGTCCATCCCCATGCAAGTTCCATAGCTGTTGATCTGAAGTTTGTGAGTTCCCATGAGCTTGGTCAGTTGACTCTATAGATTTCATCATCATGTTCTTGACTACCCTTACTTATATAATCCTTCTTCCCTCCCTTCGACTTGGATCCCAGGGCTTAGCCTGGTGCTTGTTTGTGGATCTCAGGATCTGCTTCCATCAGTTACTGGATGAAGGTTCTATGATGACAGAGTATTCACCAATCTGATTACCAGGGTAGGGAAGTTCAGGCATCCTCTCCATTATTGCTAGTAGTCTAATCTGGAGTTATCCTTGTGGGTTCCTGGGAATTTCCCAAGCACCAGGTTTATGCCTTACCTCATAATGTCTCCTTCTATCAAAATATCTCTTTTACTGATCTCCCACTCCATCCCTCCCCAAGCTTAACCATCTGTTCCCTCATGTTCTTATCCCTCATCACCCTTTCTCTATTTCTCCCCCTTATCCCCAGTTTACTCGTGGAGATCTCCTCTGTTTCCCCTTCTAAAGGTGACCCATGTGTCCCTCTTAGGGTTCTCCTTGTTTCCTAGCTTCTCTGGAGCTTTGGGTTGTACTGTGATTATCCTTTGCTTTACATCTAGTATCCACTTAAGGTGAATACATGCCATGTTTGTCCTTCTGAGTCCGAATTAACTCCTTCAGGATGATATTTTCTATGCCCATCCATTTGCCTACAAATTTCATGATGTCATAGTTTTTTACAGTTGAGTAATACTTCATTGTGTATATGTAACATATTCACTTTTCCATTCCTTGGTTGAGGGGCATCTAGGTTGTTTCCAGGTTCTGGCAATTATGAACAATGCTGCTATTAACATAGCTGAGTAAGTGTCTTTGTGGTATGATTGAGCACCTCGGGTATATGCCCAAGAGTGTATCTCAATTGATTCCCAATTTTCTGAGACATCAACATACTGATTTCCAAAGTGGCTGTACAAGTTTGTACTCCCAACAACAGTGTAGGAGTGTTCCCCTTGCTCCACATCCTTTCCAACATAAGCTGTCATCAGTGTTTTTGATATTTGCCATTCTAACAAGTGTAAGATGGTATCTCAGAGTTGTTTTGATTTGCATTTCCCTGATGATTAAGGATGTTGAACAACTCCTTAAAAGTCTTTTGACCATTTGAAATTCTTCTATTGAGAATTCTACGTTTAGTTCTGTAGCCCATTTTAAAAATTGGATTATTTGGTGTTTTACTGTCTATTTTTTTGAGTTCTTTATATATTTTGGAGATCAGTCCTCTGTCAGATATGGGGTTGGTGGAGATCTTTTCCCATTTTATACTCTGTTGTTTTGTCATATTTATTTTGTCCTTTTCCTTAAAGAAGCTTCTCACATTCAGGAGCTCCCATTTATTAATTGTTGCTCACTCACATTGTCTGTGCTATAGGTGTTATATTTAGCAAGTGGTCTCCCATGCCAATGCATTCTAAGATACTTTCTACTTTCTCCTGTATCAGATTCTGTGTATCTGGGTTTATGTTGAGGTCTTTGATCCACTCTGATTTGAGTTTTGTGAATGGTGATAGATATTGATCTATTTGCATTGATATCCAGTTATGCCAGCACCATTTGTTGAAGATGCTTTCTTTTTTTCCATCATACAGTTTTGGCTTCTTTGTCAAAAATCGGTTGTTCATAGGTGTGTGGATTAATGTCAGGGTCTTCAATTCAATTCCATTGTTCCATGTGTCAGTTTTTATGTCAATACCAATCTGTTTTTATTACTGTAGCTCTACAGAAGAGCTTGAAGTCAGGGATGGTGATGCTTTATTGTAAAGGATTGTTTAACTATCCTAGGTTCTTTTTTTTTTTTCTTATGAAGTTGTCTTGTTCTTTCCAGGTCTGTGAAGAATTGTGTTTGGATTTTGATGGAGATTGAATTGAATCTGTAGATTGCTTTTGGTAAGATTGCCATTTTTACTATGTTAATCCTACCTATCCATGAACATGGAAGATATTTACATTTTCTGATATCTTTAATTTCTTTCTACAAGGACCTAAAGTTCTTGTCATACATGTCTTTCACTTGTTTGGTTAGGGTTACTCCAAAGTATTTTATATTATTCGTGGCTATTGTAAAGGGTAGTGTTTCTCTGATTTCTTTCTCAGCCTCTTTTATCACCTGTATATAAGAGAGCTACTGATTTTTTTGAGTTAATCTTGTATCCTGTCACATTCCTGAAGGTCTTTATCAGAAGTAGGAGTTACCTGATAGAATTTTTGGGCTCACTGACGTATACTATGATGTTGTCTGCAAATAGTGAAATTTTGACTTTTTCCTTTCCAATTTCTATCCCCTTGATCTTCTTTTGTTGTCTTATTGCTGTAGATAGAAATTCAAGTACTATACTGAATAAACATGGGGAGACTGGACAGTCTTGTCTTGTTCCTGAATTTAGTGAAATTGCCTTGAGTTTTTCTCCATTTAATTTGATGTTGGCTGTCAGCTTGCTGTAAATTGCCTTTACTATGTTTAGGTATGTTTCTTGTATTCCTAATCTCTCCAAGACCTTTATCATGAAGGGGTGTTGGATTTTGTAAAAGAATTTTTCAGCATCTAATGAGATGGTCATGTTATTTTTATTTCAGTTTGTTTATATGATATGTTATATTGACAGATTTTTATATGTTGAACCATCCCTGCATTTATGGGATAAAGCCTACTTGATCACGGTGGATTTTTGTGTGTGTGTTCTTTGATTCTGTTTGCTAATATTTTATTGAGTATTTTTGCATCATTTTTCACAAGGAAGATTGGTCTATAATTCTCTTTCTTTGTTACATCTTTGTGTGTCTTGGGTATCAGGGTAACTGTAACCTCATAGAAAGAGTTTGGCAATGTTCCTTCTATTTCTATTGTGTGGAACAATTGGAGGAATATTGATATTAGCTCTTCTTTGAATTTCTGATAGAATTCTGCACTGAAGCCATATGGATTTGGGCTATTTTTTTTTTTTTGATTGGGAGATTTTTAATGACTGCTTCTATTTCCATGGGAGTTAAATGTCTGTTTAAATTGTTTATCTTGTCTTGATTTAATTTGGGTACGTCATACCTATAAAGAAAATTGTCCATTTCTTTAGATTTTCAAATTTTGTAGAGTACACTTTTTTGAAGTATGACCTGATCCTTCTCTGGATTTTTTCATTGTCAGTTGTTATGTCTCCCTTTTTGTTTCTGATGTTGTTAACTTTGATTTTCTCTCTCTTCCTTATAGTTAGTTTGAATAAGGATTTGTCTATCTTATTGATTTTCTAAAAGAAACAACTCTATGTTTCCTTGATTGCTCTGTTCTCTTTATTTCTATTTTATTGATTTCAGTCCTCAATTTGATTATTTCCTTGAGTCTATTTCTCCTAAGTAAGTTTGATTCTTTTTGTTCTTTACCTTTAAGTTGTGCTAGTGTGAGCTTTCTCCAACTTCTTTATGCAGGCACTTAGTGCTATTTACTTTTCTCTTAGTACTGCTTTCATAGTATCCCATAAGTTTGGGTATGTTGTACATTCATTTTCATTGAATCCTAGGAAGTCTTTAATTTCTTTATTTCTTCCTTGACTCATTGGTTATTCACTTGGACATTATTCAATTTCCATGAGTTGTAGGCTTTTTTTAATTTGTGTTGTTGTTGAATTCTAACTTTAAGCTATGGTGGCCTGATAAAATGCAGGAGGTTATTATATTTTTTTTTTGGTATCTATTGAGATTTGCTTTGTGACTGAGTATGTGGGCAATTTTAGAGAGGGTTCTATGGGGTGCTGAGAAGAAGGTATATTCTTTTGTGTTTGGGTAGATTATTCTGTAGATGTCTATTAAGTCCATTTGAGTCATAATATCTGTTAGTTCCCTTATATCTCTGTTAAGTTTCTGTCTAGCAGACCTGTCCATTGCTGAGAGTGGGGTGTGAAGTCTCCCACTATTAGTGTGTGTGGTTTGATGTGCAATTTAAACTTTAGTAATGTTTCTTTTACAAGTGTTGGTGCCCTTGTTTTGGGGGCATAAACTTTCAGAATTGAGACTTCATCTTGATTGCTATTTCCTTTGATTAATATCTAATGTACTTCTTGATCTCTTTCAATTGATTTTAGTTTGAAGTCTATTTTGTTAGATATTAGGTTAGCTACACCAGATTGCTTCTTAATTCTATTTGATTGGAAAGACTTTTCTCAACCCTTTACTCTGAGGTAGTGTCTGCCTTTGAAGTTGAGGTGTTTTTCTTGTATGCAACAGAAGGATGGATCCTGTTTTCATATCCATTCTGTTAGCCTGCATCTCTTTATAAGTGAATTGAGTCTGTTATATTAAAGGATAAAAATGACCAGTGATTGTTAATTCCTGTTATTTATTTATTTATTTTTGTGATAGCCTTGTGTGTTTCCCTTCTTTGGAATTTGTCATCATGGGATTATCTATTGCTTTTGTTTTCATGGGTGCATCTAACTTTCTTAGGTTGAATTTTTCTTTCTAGTGCTTTCTGTAGGGCAGGATCTATGAATAGGTATTGCTTAAATCTAGTTTTATCATGGAATATCTTGATTGCTCCGTGTATGGTGATTGAGAGTTTTGCTTAGTATAATAGTCTAGATTGGCATTTGTGGTCTCTTAGTATCTGTATAATGTCTATCCAGTATCTTCTGGCTTTCAGTGCCTCGATTGAGAATTCAGGTGTTTTCTCATAGGTCTGCCTTTATATGTTATTTGGCCTTTTTCCTTTGCATCTCTTAATATTTTTTGTCTTTATTCTGTGTGTTTCCTTGTTTGATTATTATGTGGCAAGGGGACTTTCTTTTTTAACCCAGTCTGTTTGGTATTCTATGAGCTTCTTGTACCTTCATAGGCATTTCCTTCTTTAGGTTGGGAAAGTTTTCTTCTATGATTTTGTTAAATTTATTCTATTTGCCTTTGAGTCAGTATTCTTTTCCTTCTTCTATCTTTATTATTCTTAGGAATGGCCTTTTCATGGTGTTCTAGAATTCCTGGACATTTTGTAATATGATTTTCTTGGCTTTAATGTCTTCTTTGATGATGAATCTATTTCCTCTGTCATATCTTCAATGCCCGAGGTTCTCTCTTCCATCTCTTACATTCTGTTTATGCTTCTATCTGTAGTTTGTGTTTGTTTACTCAGATTTTCCATTGCCAGCATTCCTTTGGTTTGTGTCTTCTTTATTGCCTCTATTTTGGTTTTCAAATCTTGAACTATTTCCTTCACCTGTTTAATTTCTTTTTCTTGGTTTTCTCGAGTGCTTTTTAAGGGATTTATTGATTTCTTCCAACTTTTGTTTTTCTTTTCCTTGATTTTATTAAGGGAACTTTTTATTTCCTCTTTAAAGACCTTTATCATCTTCGTAAAGTCATTTCTAAGGTCATTTTATCCTCTGTTGTGATGTTCAGGTCTTTCTGTAGTAGAAGCATTAAATTCTGCTGGTGCTGCATTGCTCTTTATGTTGGTGAATGTATTCTTGCACTAGTGTCTACCCATCTTTTACTCTAGTTGGTGCAAATGGTGTTTGTCTCTCAGGGAGCCACTCTTGGTTAAATGGGCACTGGCAGTGTTTGTGTCTGAGGAAGTTGCTGTTGTCTCTGATGGATGGGTAAATTTGGAGGACAGAATGGGGCTTGTAGATGGCAGGTTCCAATGGGGGATGCTGGTGGAAAGGCCTGCCTTCAGGATTTGTGCCTGCTGGCCTGCAACTGGGCCTGCAATGTGTGGGATATGGGGACATGGGTTATTCCCCTAGGCTGGAGGCCTATAGGCTGGTATGATTGGTTTGGAGATTGATGACTCACCCCTTGGTCCAATCAGATCTGGTGGAGTCTGTGTCTCAGCAGGCAGTTGTAGTCTCGGGGATGGGTGGGTTTGGGTGGTGGAGTGGGGCTGCCTGCAGTAGTCTTGCCTGCTGGTCTGCAATTTTGGCTGCAATGGATGGGGGGTATTGGGGTGCAGGTTGTGCCCCTGGGCTTTTTATTAATAGGGTGATTTGGTTTTCTAATATCTAGTTTCTTGAGCCCTTTATATATTTTGGGTATCAGCCCTGTGTCAGATATGGGATTGCTGAAGATGCTTTCTCATTCTATGGACTGCTATTTTGTCATTTTGGCAGTGTAATTTGCTTTTCATCTTCATGAGGTCCCATTTATCAATCTCTATCATTGTGTCTGTACAACTGGTGTTCTGTTAAGGAAGTTGTCTCCTATGCCAATACAGTCGAGGCTATTTCCCAATTTCTCTTCTATCAGCTTCAGTGTATGTGCATTTAGGTTAAGTTCTTTGATCCACTTTGACTTGACTTTTGTGCAGTGGGATAAATATGGGTCTATTTACATTCTTTTACAGGAAAACATTCACTTTGATCAGCATAAGTGTTGATGCTATATTTTTGTCTATATTTTATAATTCTTTATCAAATATTAGGTGACTGATATGGTCAGTAACCTTATATTTGATAAAGGTATGTGAATTTAGGTCTCAGTCTTCAATTCAATTCAATTGATCATAGTGTCTATTTTTATGCTAATTCCATTTTGATGATGATTACATTGAATCTCTATATTTCTTTGGGTTGATTGGCTACTTACTAAGTTAATCCTACTGATCTATGGGCATGGAGATATTTCCATCTTTGAAATCTTCAATTTTTTTCTCCAAAGAATGGGAGTTTTCATAATACATATATTTTACTTGCTTGATTAGTGTTACCCCAAGATGTATATTAATTATAGCAACTGTGAAGGGTGCTATTTCCCTGATTTCTTTCTCAATCTGTTTGTCATTTTGAATATTAGAGGACTACTCATAAGATTTGTTAGTTAATCTTATATCCAGCCACTTTACTGAAAGAATTTATCAGCAGTAGGCATTCCTAGTGGAAGATTTAGGGTTACCATATATATATATATATATGTATATATATATATATATATATGTATATATATATATATATATACATATATATATAATCACAAATAATGATAATTTGACATTTTCCTATGCAATTTGTATCCTCTTGATCTGAACTTCAGTTTTCTTATTGTTCTAGTCAAAATGTAAGAGAATATATTAAATAGACAGAGAGAGAATGGAAAATTTTGTCTTGTTCCTGATTTTAGAAATTTTAATACAATGAAAAAGAATTGCAATGTCTTAAGTTATCAAAAACACAAAATGGTACAGATGCATCACTTTTGTTTAAAATTATCCTTAATTTAGGCTTCTGCGATCCTTATAGAAAACTATAATACAAATAGATATCAAAAATAATGATAGAAGAAAGTATTTTCTCCAAGGATTGTAACTATTTTCTTTCATATACAACATTCTAGCAATGGCCAGACTTATTTACAATTTTAATCAGATTTATTTCAATGTTAATTTAATAGAAATAGAACATATATCTTTTTTAAATAAATATTTTAATTTTATAATTAATTGAATTTTGCATGTCAGTCACAGATTCCCCTGTCCTCCCTCCTCCCATCCCACGGTCTGTCCCCCCCTTAATCCTCCCCCCATTCCCACCTCCTCTAAGGCAAGGTCTCCCCTGGGGGGTCAGTCCAGCCTGGTAGATTCAACTGAGGCAGGTCCAGTCCCCTTCTCCCTGCACCAAGGCTGAGCAAAATGTCTCAGCATAGGCCCTAAGTTCCAAAAAGCTAGCTCATGCACCAAGGACAAGTCCAGTCCCACTGACTGGGGGCCTCCTAAACAGTTCAAGCTCATCAACTGTCTCACATATCCAAAGGGCCTGGTCCAGTTCCATGGGGGCTCCTCAGTTATTGGTTCATGTGTTTCTGCTAGTTTAGCTATTTGTCCCTGTGCTTTTTTCAATAATGGTCTCGATATCTCTTGGTCATATAATATCTCCTCTCTCTCTCACCAGTTGGACTCCTGGAGCTCGAGCTGGGGTTTGGCTGTGGATCTCTGCATCTGCTTCCAACAGTCACTGGATGAGAGTTCTATCATGACAGTTGTTCGGACTCCAATCACCAGAGTGTCAGCTCAGGCAATCTCTCGACCATTGCCGGTAGTCTATAGTGGAGGTATTATTTTGGATTTCTGGGGCCTTCTCTAGCATTCTGCTTCTTCCTATTCCCATGGGGTCTTCATTTATCATGGTGTCTCTTTCCTAGTTCTCCCACTCTCTTCCTGATCCAGCTGGGACCTCCCACTCCCCTAAGCTCTCTTTCTCTCGACCCTTGCACTCCATTACCCCCCCCCCCAACCCCAGTTTGCTCATGTAGATCTCATCCATTTCTCCGTCACTGGGCAATCCCTGTGTCTTTCTTAGGGTCCTCTTTACTAGGTAGCCTCCCTGAAGTTGTGAGTTGCAGTCTGGTTATCCTTTGCTTTATATCTAGTATCCTATCCACTTAAGAGTAAGTACATACCTTTTTTTTTTTTTTTTTTTTTTTTTGTCTTTCTGAGTCTGGGTTACCTCACTCAGGATGATATTTTCTAGTTCTTTCCATTTGCCTGCAAACCTCATGATGTCATTGTTTTTCTCTGCTGAATAGTACTTCATTGTGTATATGTATGACATTTTATTTATCCATTCTTCAGTCGAAGGGCATCTAGGTTGTTTCCAGGTTCTGGTTATTACAAATAATTCTGCTATGAACACATTTGAGCATGTGTCGTGTGTTATGATTGAGCATTGCTTGGGTATATGCCCAAGAGTGGTATAGCTGAGTCTTGAGGGAGGTTGATTCCCAGTTTTCTAAGAAAGTGCTATATTGATTTCCAAACTGGCTATACAAGTTTGCATTCCCACTAACAGTGTAGGAGTGTTCCCCTTGCTCTGCATCCTCTCCAACATAGGCTGTCTTCAGTGTTTTTGCTCTTACCCATTTTGACAGGTGTAAGATGGTATCTCAGAGTTATTTCAATTTGCATTTCCGCGGTGACTAAAGATGTTGAACAATTCCTTAAATGTCTTTCAGCCATTTGAGATTCTTCTGTTGAGAATTCTCTGTTTAGCTATATAGCCCATTTTTAAATTGGACTGTTGGGTATTTGGATGTCTAATTTCTTGATTTCTTTATATATTTTAGATATCAGCCCTCTGTCAGATGTGGGATTGGTGAAGACCTTTTTCCATTCTGTAGGCTGTCGCTTTGCCTTGTTGACTGTATCCTTTGCTCTACAAAAGCTTCTCAGTTTCAAGAGGTCCCATGTATTAATTGTTTCTCTCAGTGTCTGTGCTACTGGTGTTATATTTAGGAAGTGATCTCTGGTGCCAGTGCATTCAAGACTACTTCCTACTTTGTCTTCTATCGGGTTTAGAGTAACTAGATTTATGTTGAGGTCTTTGATCCTCTTGGACTTACGTTTTATGCACTGTGACAGATATGGATCTATTTTCAGTCTTCTACATGTTCACATCTCATTATGCCAGCACCATTTGTTGAAGATGCTTTCTTTTTTCCATTGTACAGTTTTGGCTTCTTTGTCAAAAATCATATATTCATAGGTGTGTGGATTAATGTCAAGGTCTTCAGTTCAGTTGCATTGTTCCACATGTCAGTTTTTATGCCAGTACCAAGCTGTTTTTATTACTGTAGCTCTATAGCAGAGCTTGAAGTCAGGGATCATGATGCCTCCAGAGGTTGTTTTATTGTACAGGATTCTTTTGGCTATCCTGTTTGTTTGTTTGTTTGTTTGTTTGTTTGTTTTTCCATATGAAGTTGAGTATTGTTCTTTCCAGGTCTGTGAAGAATTGTGTTGGGATTTTGATGGAGATTGCATTGAATCTGTAGATTGCTCTTGGTAAGATTGCAATTTTTACTATGTTAATCCTACCTATCCATGGGCATGGGAGAAATTTCCATTTTCTGACATCTTCAATTTCTTTCTTCAGGGACTTAAAGTTCTTGTCATACAGTTTCTTCACTTGTTTATTTAGATTTTTTGTTGTTGTTGTTGTTTTTGTTTTTCAACACAGGGTTTCTAGGTGTAGCTTTGTGCCTTTCCTAAAATTCACTTTGGAGACCAGGCTGGCCTTAAACTCACAGAGATCTGCCTGCATCTGCCTCCCACATGCTGGGCTTAAAGGTGTGCATGACCACCACCTGGCGCTTAGTTAGATTTACCCCAAGGTATTTTATATCATTTGTGGCTATTGTAAAGGATGATGTTTCTCTGATTTTTTTCTCAGCCCATTTATCATTTGTATGTAGGAGGGCTACTGGTTTTATTGAATTAATCTTGTATCCTGCAACATTACTGAAGGCGTTTATATGCTGTATGAGTTCCTTGGTTGAATTTTGTGGTCACTTATGTATACTTCCGTGTCTTCTGCACATAGGGAAAGATTGGCTTCTTCCTTTCCAATTTGTATCCTGTTGATCTCCTTATGTTGTCTTATTGCTCTGGCTAGAACTTCAAGTACTATATTAAATAAGTATGGGGAGAGCAGACAGTCTTGTCTTGTTCCTGATTTTAGTGGAATCACTTTGAGTTTCTCTCCATTTACTTTGATGTTGGCTGTTGGCTTGCTGTAAATTGCCTTTATTATGTTTAGGTATGTTCCTTGTATTCCTGATCTCTCCAAGACCTCTATCATGAAGGAGTGTCAGATTTTGTCACAGGCCTTTTCAGTATCTAGTGAGATAACCATGTGTTTTTTTTTTTTCTTTCAGTTTGTTTATATTGTGTATTACATTGACAAACTTTCATATGTTGAACCACCCTTGCTTCTCTGGGATGAAGCCTACTTGATCATGATGGATTATTGTTTTGATGTGTTCTTGGAGTCTGCTGGCTAATATGTTATGAAAGCAGTACTAAGAGGAAAATTCGTAGCACTAAATGCCCACGTAAAAAAGTTGGAGACATCTCACATTAGTGACTTAACAGCACACCTGAAAGCTCTAGAACAAGAAGAAGCAAAGCCACCTAGGAAGAATAGATGAGAGGAAACAATCAAATTGAGAGCTGAAATCAATTAAATAAAAACAAGGAGAACAGTACAAAGAATCAAACAAAGAGTTGGTTCTTTGATGAAATCAACAAGATAGACAAGCCCTTATCCAAACTAACAAAAAGGCAGAGAAAGAGAGAACATCCAAATTAGCAAAATCAGAAATGAAAAGGGAGACATAACAACAGACTATTTGGAAATCTAGAGAATCATAAGGTCATATTTCAAAAATCTGTACTCCACAAAACTGGAAAATCTAAAAGAAATGGATAATTTTTCTGGATAGGTATCACATACCTAAGTTAAATCAAGACCAGATAAACTATTTAAATAGACCAATAACCTCTAAGGAAATAGAAACAGTCATTAAAAACCTCCCAACCAAAAGAAGCCTAGAGCCAGATGGTTTCAACACAGAATTCTACCAGATCTTCAAAGAAGAGGTAATATCAATATTCTTTAAATTGTACCACACAATAGAAACAGAAGGAAGGTTACCAAACTGCTTCTATGAGGCTACAATTACCCTGATTCCCAAGCCAAACAAAGAAAGAGAACTATAGACCAATCTCCCTCATGAACATTGATGCAAAAATACTCAATAAAATATTGGCAAATAGAAGATATATCTTACATGGTGTCTTTATGTAGGGTTTCTATTGCAGTGATAAGCTACCTTGACCAAGTTTTAGAGAAAGTAGTGTATTTCATCTTACATCTTGTACTTCATCATCCAAGAAAATTACTGTACAAGCTCAGTGCAGGATGCTGGTTGCAGTAGCTGATGGAAAAGCAGGGTGAAATGTATATTAGCAGTGCTAGTTCTCCATTATTTTCTCAGTCGAATTTCTTATATCACCCAGAACCACTAACTTCTTCAGATACCTCTAGTTACAACTGCACATATCCCTATATAGATACACATAATTTTTTAAAAAAATCTTTTTTAAAATAAAGCCCAAACTACAAGGAAGAACAGAAGAATACAAAATAACTTGCAAAATAAGAAAAAAAGACAAACTTAAAAAATATGGCCTGCTAAATGAAAGTTCATATTTATTTTTAAACACAATAAACATAACTATTCTAAGGTAAAATAAATAAGTCATCAAAGAGATTTTTTGAGTATTGTTTTTAAATTGTTTAAAAGATGCAAACCCCAATATAAGTACACAAAACAGGAAGCCAAAGGCAAAAAAAATTATAAGACAATACTATATACATTTTCATTTAATTATGCTAAAATTTCAACTAACTTAATATTCACACTACTATAGTTTTAAGAAGCTAATAAAATATACAGATAATATATTGAGTTGATAAAATGATAGTAAGAATATTTTAAGCAAGTGATTATTTTGCAAAATTTCAACTTCTTTTAAACATAAAATATGTTCTACAAATACAGTTTATATATAAAACATAATAAATAGCTTGACCTATGAGATATTTATATAATGTTGAGACAACAATGAGTGATATCTTCTATTTGAACACATACAGCAATTACAAAAACTGAACATAGTTTATACTATAAGGTTAAATTTCAATTAACAGATATAGCTATAAAGTGTATGACAGAAATGAATTTTGTTTACTTTCTTACCAGCACAGGTATAAGATGAAGAAATATAGCTGAAATATAGTAAGCTTAAAATAAAATCTGTTATTTGTACAAATATAATAAGATTTTTAGGTCTCATGTCCTTTCTGCTTTTCTAATCTGATGTCTTCTGAACTCTAGCATATCTATACCACAAACAACAGGTCTACCTACATCACACATTTTATACTGCCTAGGCCTAATAAGTCACTAAAATTCCCCTGTACAAACCACCCTCAAAATCTCAGATATAGCTTTGGTTGTACAACCTGTACAGGTGCCTAGACTAGTGAGTGCCTACTATACTAGACAATATGGAAACTCAAATTATAGATATTAAAATTATAGGCATAGAAAAAGAATTCCAGACCAATAGCATAGGCCAAATGTTATACAATATTACTGAAGAAAACTTTTTCAAATTAAGAAAATACATAGACAGATATAAGAAACCCCAAAACTCCAAATAGACAGGACCAGAAAAGAAACTTCCCCTATAGCATTTAGGCTTAAAACATAAGAAAAAGAGGGTACTAAATGCTGCAAAAGAAAATCACAAGTCAATGTAAAGGAATGCCCCTAAGAATAACTTTAATTACTGAAGAATAACACAGGATGAAGTACTCAGTGCCAGGTGGTGGTGGCACATGCCTTTAATCCCAGCACTTGGGAAGCACAGCCAGGAGAATCTCTTTGAGTTCAACACCAGCCTGGTCTACAGAGTGAGATCCAGGACAGGCACCAAAGCTACACAGATAAACCCTGTCTTAAAAACCAAAAAAAGAAAAAGAAAAAAGGAAAGAAAAGAAAAACCTCAAAGAACAAATAAACAAAGCTATATCAGCAATTAGCATATACCTTTCAATAACAATTGTAAATAATAATGGCATCAAATCAAAAATCAAAATGTTCCAATTAATTGTATTGTTTATGAACAAAAATCCAACTTTTTGTTCCCCAAAACAAACATTGGACCTTCAAGGATTAGTTTAAAATTGATGTGAAACAGCAGACAAAATCATTCTAAGCAAATAAATCTGAGAAATAAGGAGATGTTGCTATCCTAATGTTTGGAAAAAATAAACGTTGAGTTGAAAGAATTCAGAAGAGAGAAAGGGCATTTCTTTGTCATCTAGGGAACAGTTACCTAAGAAAACATTGCAATCCTAAATATATGTGCACACCAATTCTATAAAAAGAGTACTATTGATCTTAAAGACACCAACTAACTGAACTCAATGATAGTGGATGATTTTTACCTACTTCTCCAATAGCCAATTTATTTGGCAAAGAAAATAAACCATAATTAAATAACATTATACTTTAAATGGATCAAACAGATACCCAGAGAATGTTCCACTCAAACACCACAGAAGGCACATTTTATTCACCATCCATGAAAATCTTTTAAATAGGAAACATACTGAGACACAAAGCAAATGCTAATAAGTTCAGAAAGTTTAAATATCTTAATATATCTTAACTGATGACAATGTTATAACTCTTAAAATGAATAGAGGCAATCTAAATGAAATTGCCAAATAATCAGGAAGAAAGAACCTATTCTGGCTATGTCTGTCAGAAAATGAAGCTTATAGTATTGGGATTGGGTTGCATCAAATTGAACTATTGACTAAAAGGTCTCATAGGAATTCTCAACAACCCAGCTGTTTCCAAGAGTACAGAATGCTCTCCACAAAGTGATAGCAGGGTCTCATTGCTGAAAACAATAACTACTCAACTCATTGAACATGGAGAAGTTGAGATGATGCCTACCTAGTGACTTTAACAGTGTATTTTGTCAGTCTTTGATACAGAAAGGCACTCTGTGTTCTACCAAAAGAGAAACATAAACACTAAGTCAGTCACAAACACTTTGATCTAAAATGGTGTCCTTCCCAAAGATATGCTAGGGCAATGGTGGCATCAATCTTATGATAGATACCCAACCAATATCTGATGTTAGTTACTGTCCACTTCATGAGATGGAACTAATACCCATCTTTGGCTCAGTGGCCAAGAACTTGCTACTAGGACAAAAACTAATACTACTGTGTGGATGAATATCTAAATGGTCTTAATAAATCAAAAATGGAGCCAAATATAGGGGTGGAAGTCTTAGAGAGATCAGGGAAATAAGGAAAGCCACCAGCCAACCTTATGCTCACCAAGTCTGCAGCTTCCAAATGCAAGTTACTTCATATATAACCACACCTTTATTGCCTTGCTGCTCTGCCATTTGATTTGCTCTCTGTCTAGATACATTACTTTCTCTTCCTTTTCAGCTCTGTCACAGACCTCCAGAACTCTTTCATTGGTACTGGAATTAAAGGCATGTGTCACCATGCTTGGCTCTGTTCCCTAGTGTGGCCTTAACACACAGAGATCCTGCCTGCTAAGTGATAGGATTAAGGGTGTGTGCTACCACTGCCTACCTTCTTTGTTTACTTAATATGTCTTGTTATTTCCTCTAATCTCTAGGCAAAGTTTATTTATTAAAGCACAAATGATATTTTCAGCATAAATAAAATATCACCACACTACTCTTGCAAGAAGAGGAAGAAGAAGAAGAAGAAGAAGAAGAAGAAGAAGAAGAAATAAACATGGCAATAAAATGACGCTGAAGGACATTCTGTTATACCCACAGATCAGTGTCTATCTCAACCATTGTTAGAGAAGACTTCTCCTATAATAGACAAGAACAAATATAGAGACACGCAGACAGACAATATGCATGGAGTGAGAGATCTTGGAATACTCAGCTCTAAATGGGATGTTTCCATTAAATTTCTCCCTGAAGGGCTCAGGGAACTCCATAGAAGAAGTTTTGGAAAGAGTGTAAGAGCCTATGAGAATGGAGGACATCAGGAAAACAAGGCCATCTAAATTAGCATGATCAAAACTCATATCGACTGAGGCAGAATGCACAGAACTTGCACAGGTCTGCATCAGGTACTTTGTGTATATGTTTCTTTCATTTTACTGGATTTTATGGGATTCCTGAGTGTGTGGAAGAGGGGATCACTGAAGCCTTTGCCTTCTCTTAGGCTCTGTTCCTTCTTTTGGGGTGTTTTCTTTTTTCTTTTTCTTTTATAATTTAATTTTACATATCAGCCACAGAATCCCTTGTTCTCCCCCCTCCCACACCCCCACACCCCCTCACCCCGGCCTTCTCCTCAGCCCACCCCCCATTCCCAGGACCCAGTCCCACTGCCTAGATGCCTCCCAAACAGATCGAGCTAATCAATTGTCTCACTTATCCAGAGGGCCTGATCCAGTTGGGGGCCCCTCAGCCATTGGTTCATAGTTCATGTGTCTCCATTCATTTGGCTATTTGTCCCTGTGCTTTATCCAACCTTAGTCTCAATAATTCTCACTTATAAAAACCCTCCTCTTTCCCACCAATTGGAATCCTGGAGCTCCACCTGGGGCCTGGCCGTGGATCTCTGCATCCAGTTCGCTCAGTCATTGGATGGGGTTTCTAGCACAACAACTAGGGTGTTTGGCCATCCTACAAGCAAAGTAGGTCAGTTCAGGCTATCTCTTGACCATTGCCAGTAGTCTATTTTGCGGTATCTTTGTGGATTTCTGAACAAGGCAAAGCGACAGGCTACAGAATGGGAAAATGTCTTCACCAACCCCACATCTGACAGAGGACTGATATCCAGAATATATAAGGAACTCAAGAAATTAGACATCAAAATGCCCAATAGTCCAATTAAGAAATGGGCTATAAAGCTAAACAGAGAATTCTCAACAGAGGAAATTCAAATGGCTGAAAGATATTTAAGGAATTGCACAACATCCCTAATTATCAGGGAAATGCAAATCAAAACAACTCTGATTATGCCTGTCAGAATGGCTAAGATCAAAAACACTGAAGATACCTTATGCTGGAGAGGATGTGGAGTTAGGGGAACTCTTCTCCACTGCTGGTGGGAATGCAAGCTTGTACAACCACTTTGGAAATCAATATGGCACTTTCTTAGAAAATTGGGTATCAACCTCCCTCAAGACCCAGCTATACCACTCTTGGGCATATACCCAAGGAATGCTTAATCATACCACAAGAGCACTTGCTCAGCTATGTTCATATCAGCATTGTTTGTAATAACCAGAACTTGGAAACAACCTGGATGTCCTTCAACTGAAGAATGGATAAATAAAATGGGGTACATATACACAATGGAATTACATATACACAATGGAATACTACTCAGCAAAGAAAAACAATGACATCATGTGGTTTGCAGGCAAATGGATGGATCTAGAAAAAAATCATGCTGAGTGAGGTAACCCAGACTCAGAAAGACAAACATGGTATGTCCTCATTCATAGGAGGATACTAGATGTGGAACAAAAATGACTAGACTGCTACTCACAACTCCAGGGAGGCTACCTAAAAAACAGGACCCCAAGAGAGACACAGGGATCGCCAATGACAGAGAAATGGATGAGATCTACATGAACAACATGGATGTGAATGAGGGTAATGAAGGGCAAGGGTCGAGAGAAAGAGAGCTTTGGGGAGCGGGATATCCCAGCTGGATCAAGAACAGAGAGGGAGAACAAGGAATAAAAGACCATGGTAAATGAAGACCCCATGAGAATAGGAAAAAGCAAAGTGCTAGAGAGGCCCACAGAAATCAGTATGTTAGTTTTCCCCATTATTTTATAATTTATTTAATTTTACTATTATCTCTTAGAAATCTGTTTTTCTTTTTTATTAAGAAAATGTTTTGTTCATTTTACATACCAATCAAAGATCCCCCTCTTCCTTCCTCCTGCCCCTCCAGCCTTCCCTCACAAGCCACCCCTATTCCCTCCTACAAGAAAGTAAAGCCTCCCATGGGGAGTCAGAACAGCCTGGTATATTAATTAAAAGCAGGTCCAAGCCCCTCCCTCTGCCTTAAGAATGTTTAAGGTGTCCCATCATAGGTAGTGGGCACCAAAAAACCTGCTCATGCACCAAAGATCGATTTTCATCCTACTGCCAGGGAGCCCTTACATAGATCAAGCTACACAAATGTCTCTTTATGCAGAGGGCCTACTCTAGGCCCATGCAGACTCCATATCTGTTGATCTAAATTTCATGAGTTCCCCCTAGTTTGGTTTGGTTGTCTCTGTAGGTCCCATCATGATCTTAATGCCCTTGCTCATAGAATCTCTCTTCTGTCTCTTCGACTGGACTCCTGGAGCTTGGCCTGGTGTTTATCTGTGGATCTCTGAATCTGCTACCATCCGTTACTGAAGAAAGGCTCTATGATGACAGTTTGGGTATTCACCAATCTGATTACTGGCACCTAACAGTTCAGGCACCCTCTTCACTATTGCTAGCAGTCTCAGCTGGGGTCAGCCTTGGAGATTATTGGGAACATCCCTAGCACCCAGTTTTCCCCTATCCCCATGATATCTCCTTCTATCATGGTATGTCTTTCATTGCTCTCTCACTCCATCCCTCTTCCAGCTCCACAGCTCTATCCTCTTGTGCTCTCATCCACCATCCCCTAACTTCCATTGCCCAGCCCTCATCCACAGTTTATTCATAGAGATCACATCTATTTCCTCCTCCCAAGGCAATCCATGTATACCACTTTGGGTCCTCCTTGTTAGCTAGCTTCTCTGGAGCTGTGGGTTGTAGTCTGGTTATCCTTTGCTTTATATCTAATATCCACTTTTGAGTGAGTACCTACCATGTTTTTCCTTCTGAGTATGGGTTACCTCATTCAGGATATTTTCCAGTTCTATTCATTTGCCTGCAAATTTCATGATTTCATTGTTTTTCACTGCATTGTGTGTATGTACCACATTTTCCAAAAGCAATCTACAGATTTAATGCAATCCCCATCAAAACCCGAAGACAATTCTTCACAGATCTGGAAAGAACAGTACTCAACTTCACATGGAAAAACAAAAAGCCCAGGATAGCTAAAACAATCTTGTACAATAAAGCCACCTCTGGAGGTATCACCATCCCTGACTTCAAGCACTACTATATAACTATAATAATGAAAACAGCTTGGAATTGGCATAAAAACCAACATGTGGAACAATGGAATCAAACTGAAGACCTGGACTTTAACCCACACACTTATGTACACCTGAATTTGACAAACAAGCCAAAACTATAAAATGGAAAAAAGAAAGCATCTTCAGCAAATGGTGCTGGCATAACTGGATGTCAACATGTAGAAGATTGCAAATAGATCCATATCTATTGCCATGCACAAAACTCAATGCAAGTAGATCAAAGACCTCAATATAAAACCAGTTACACTGAACTTGGTAGAAGAGAAAGTAGTAAATAGTCTTGAATGCATTGGCACAAGAGACTACTTCCTAAAGTAACACCAGTAGCACAGTCAATGTGAGCAATAAATAATAAATGGGACCTCCTGAACTGAGCTTCTGTAAGGAAAAGAACACAGTAAAGAAGACAAAACGATACCCTACAGAATGGGAAATGATCTTCACCAACCCCACATCTGACAGAGGGCTGATCCCCAAAATATATAAAGCATTCAAGAAACTGGACATCAAAATACCAAACAATCCAATTGAAAAATGGGCCACAGAACTAAAAAGAGGATTCTCAACAGAAGAATCTCAAATGGCTGAGAGATATTTAAGGAATTGCTCAACAGCCTTAGTCATCAGGGTAATGCAAATCAAAACAACTCTGAGATATCATCTTATACCTGTCAGAAGGGCTAAGATCAAAACACTGAAGACAGCTTATATTGGAGAGGATGTAGAGCAAGGGGAACACTCCACCACTGTTGGTGGGAGTGCAAACTTTTACAGCCACTTTGGAAATCAGTATGATGGTTTGTCAGAAAATTGGGAATCAAACTCCTTCAAGACCCAGCTATACCACTCTTGGACATATACTCAAGGAATGCTCAATCATAACACATAGACACATGCTGAACTACACTCATAGAAGTATTATTCTTAATAGTCAAAAGCTAGAAAACAAACTAGATGCCCATCAAGCAAAGAATGGATTAAGAAAATGTTTGTTTTCTAATGAGAAACAGAAAGGGGGTAGATCTGGATGAGAGGGCAGGAAGAATACCTGGGATGAGAAGAGAGCAGGTAAACTATAATCAAGGTATTTCATGGGAAGAAAAAATAATCTGTCTTTATTAAGAATAGATGAAAATTTAATTTATTAACTCATTATTTCAGCAAAATTTATTTACTTATATTTATTTTATTATTGATTATTTTAATAAAGATAAAAATAAAAATATAATCAATAGAAAATGACTCTCTAACATTTATGAAAATTCAAACAGATAAAAATACCCTTTTTGAATGATGAAGAGGTCACAAAATAAATCAATAAATAAATACAAAATGCTCAATTATTACAACAATACAACATAGCCATTATACACTTTAAAGGCACATTTACAAGGAAAATTCATAACTCTGAGCAACTACATTAAAGAGTGAAAGAGAGAATAAATAACTCACTTGGTGATGTAACTCAAGAATTGTGGAAAACACAAAGAAATCAATCAAAATCCAATAAATTGCAAGAGATATGAACAGGGCAGAATATAGTGAAATGGAAATAACACTATACTAAGAATGAATGAATCTAAGACCTGGCTCCTTGAGAAAATAAACATGATTAAAATAATACTCAATTGAGTTATAAAATTTAAAAGAAATGGTTTAATTTCTAGACATTTCCAGTTACCAAATTTAACCCAATAATAATCAGAAAATTAAACAGACTCAAAAAGTAAAACAATTGCTAATAATAATAATAATTATAGCCCTTAAAACTAACAAACAATCTGGTATGTATGAATGCAATTCAAGGCAGAATTTTACTCAAATTTTAAAGAAAACATACTACCAATAGTTTTAAAATTCATTTTTGAAGTATTAGAAATAGAAGAAGCACTTTCAAACTCCTTCTATGAAGCCATTATTCTTCTAATATCACAACCAATTAACAACACAACAAAAAAGATACATATAGGTCAATAACTCTGAATACAATGGATATAAAAATCCTCAATAAAATATTTGCTAACAAAATTTAGATATATAAAAGGATCATTCACCATGATTAAGTAGACTTTATTTCAGAAATGCAGAGATGATTTAACACATATGTCAATAAATTTAATAATTTTTGTAAATGTACTTAGTGACAAAAATAACATAATCAGCTGGGCGGCAGTGGCACAGGCCTTTAATCCCTGCATTCAGGAGGCAGAGCCCAGTGGATCTCTGTGAGTTTGAGGCCAGCCTGATCTACAGAGCAAAGCCAAGGACAGGTACCAAAACTACACAGAGAAACACTGTCTCAAAAAAAGTAATATTATCATACAATAGATGAAGAAAAGAGCCATAGAAAAGCCAATATATCTTCTTTTAAAAAGTCTTGGCAAAATATTGTAGGAAAGATTAAGGGGAGTATACCTTAACATGATAAATGTTATATATGACAAACCTGAAGTCAACATCATCATGTAAGGAAAACACCTCAAAGCAATATCATCAAAATCAAGAATGAAGCAGTGATGTTCAACTCACTATCTCCATGGCTTTTAATATAGTGCTTGAAGCACCAGTTATAAATATAAGAGAAAAATGAAAATTAAAAGAATACAAATAGAAAAGTAGTCAAATTATCCCTTTTAGGAAATAATATTTTATTCAAAAGATTCATTTAAAAAATGGAGCATGAAGCTAAATGCAAAGTTCTTAAAAGCAAAAGAAGAAGAAATACAAATGGTTGAGAAAGGTCTTAAAGTACTTATTATCATTAGGAGTATACATTCAATTACTTTGATATTTTATATCACACAGGCCAAAATGGCCAAGATCAACAAAGCAACTGACAACAAAAATAATTGTGGATAATGTTGCTGTGAAAATGATTCTTTATTCATAGTTGGTGAGATTAAAAGCTAGTATAACAAATATATACATTAATATCGAGAATGCACAAAAGGTAAAGGTGGGCCTTCACCATGACCAGCCATGCCATTAAGCTATAATAAAAAATAAAATCATGGTATACACAAGTAAATGGATGGAGCTAGGAAGTATAGCAAGTGAAGTACCTCAGCCTAGATGGACAAAATGTTCTCTCTTCTTTGGAGGTCCAAGTTCTGAGTCTTTAGGTGTAAGTACACAACCTGAATAAGTGAATAAACAGAAGAAAAAGAGTGCCCATGATGGAAAGATAGTGTTCCAAACAGGGGAGTAGTAGGTTACAGGTGCTGTGAAGTAGAAAATGAAGAGTGGGGTGAGGAGAGCAATATGGAAGAGGGAAGGAGAAGGACAAAACAAAACAAAACACCAGAGAACATTGAACAATCATAGAAAAACATTTTACATTTTCTTAAATATATTTTGTGGCTATCTGCACATATACAAATGTACATAAAATGTAAATAAATTTATGTCACTTAGCATTAACATTTTTCTTCCAAGAGCCATAGACCATAACAAAGAGGAGAGTCTATTATTTACCTAGGTTATAGAATAGGTTTAAATATTCAACCTCAAAAGGTACAAATCAAGAAAAATTCATTGTGGAATCTTATTGTCTTCCAAAATTTGCTGGAGCTACTTGCTTAAAGCCAGTGCTACAAACAATTCAGTCCTGCCCAGCCAAACAGGGCCCCTGCCTGTAAAGCCAACACATGTGGTCCAAGCTTAAGGAACCCGGAGCCAAGGCTTGGCTCAAATGGGAACATGTGGCTGATTTAAGCTTTTAGCCAGATCTTGTAGCTATACTTTCTTGCTGTCTCTCTTTCTCTCTGTCTCTCTCTCTCTCTGTCTCTCTCTCTCTCTGTGTGTGTGTGTGTGTGTGTGTGTGTGTGTGTGTGTGTGTGTGTATGTGTGTGTGTGTGTCTCTCTCTCTCTCTGGATTCACACCTTGGACACTAGATGGCTATTTTGAAATTCCCTCAGATTTCTACTGTTCTATGCAGACTTGGTAAGTCAATTAACATATCAGATATTTTAAAGGAAACTATTTAAAAGAGAATTTTTTCCACATTAAAAAAATGGATTTTATGTGTACATTTGAAGAAAATTGGGCTTTGTTTGAAATTTTAGGCAGTCTGACAATGGAACAACTATATGAGAAGATTAATATTGATTGAATTATGCAGTTTATTTCTTTTCTTATCCTCATTTTACTATTTAAAAAGATAGTCAATTTAAGTGCCAGAGCAACAGTTTTAGAAAAACTTGTTAAACCTGTAAAAATGGAAAGAAAGAATTATAGAGAAATTCAAATTCAGACAGAAGAAATTAACAGTGAAGTTGTTTCAAGATTGGATCATAAGGTTACAGAAAGAAAGCCTGTTTTCACATAGTCACCCTTGATTTATCAGGTAACCATACAGCAGTTGCCTAATCAAATGACTACACAAAATATTTGGGCTCCAATTGAAATGTTAGATTTACAAAGGTTTAAGGAGGCAACAGTATCTTATGGCATGCATTCCACATATGTAAAGCAAATGTTAAACTGTTGGTCAACATATAATAGGATTATACCACAGGACTGGCAGGAGCTGGCACAGGCTGTTCTGGAATCCAAAGGCTCCAGTGGCAAATGTGGTTCAAGAATGAGGCTAAAAACAGAAAAACAATGGAGGGATAAAGGAATACAAGTCTTCCAGGATCAACTTATTGGAGAAGGCCAATATGCTTCAGTACAAACACAATGTTTATATGATGTCCAAACTCTAATTCTATGTCGAACGGTAGCCTTGAATGCATGGGACAGAGTTGAGGAACCAGGGGAAAAAACTGAGTCATTTACAAGGGTTACACAGGGCCCAAAAGAGTCTTTTACAGATTTCTTAGAAAGATTGGCTTCAGTAGTAAAGAGAATGGTCCCAGATTCGAAAGCTAGTCAGATAATAATTGAATCTTTGGCCTTTGAGAATGTGAATGCAGTATGCAAAAGAATAATCAGGCCATTAAAGGCAAGATCTGTACCCTTGGAAGATTGGATTAGAGACACAGTTAATGTTGAGGCTCATGGGTATATGTGGGTAGGAGAAGCAATTTCCAAAGGTTTGAGGAATGTTAGATGTTTTGGATGTAGAAAGCAAGGACATTTGAAAAGGGACTGTAAACAGGTCATTCCTAGAAACAATGTTTCTTCAAGGAACACTGGCAAAAGAATGCCCCTTCCTTCTGGAATGTGCAGAAAGTGTGGTAAGGGAAAACACTGTACCAAAAATGGACAGGCAAGGTAATCATTTGCCTCAGTCTTTGGGAAATTCCCAGAGGGGCCTCATGCATAACAAATCCAGTTCAAACATTTCCTGCAATCATAGAGGAAATCCCTGCTCTGAGCGATTAAATAACCAAATGCCTATTGGAATAAATCATGCTGGTCGGGATGATGAAACAGAGAGAATAGAAAAATTAGGAGAAAACATAAAGAAAAATTTTTGGCAAACTTCTATTAATCAACAAAGACCAAAATTAACAATAAAAATAAATGGTGTTTTGTTGTCTGGTCTGGTAGACACAGTTGCAGACATAGCCATAATTGCACCAGAATTTTGGCATCCAACTTGGCCTCTTCAGGAGGTAAATGTTCAACTGATAGGAATTGGAACATTATTTCAAGTGGAACAGAGTGCAAGATGGCGCAAATGTATAGGTCCAGAAGGACAGAGAGGAAAATTAAAACCATATGTGGCTAACATAGCTATGAACCTGTGGGGTCGAGACTTGTTACAACAATGGAATACTCAGATTAACATTCCTCCAATCTCAGAAACAAATCAGAAACTAACACATGATTCTGAGAGAAATATTAGAAGATATTATTCTAATGAGTGGTCACCAGCCATTGATATTATACAAGAACAGGGCACAACAACTGATGATCTCCCAAAGACACCAACAGCTCTACCTTTAAAATGGTTAACAGACAAACCTGTGTGGGTTCACAAATGGCCTTTAACAACAGAGAAACTCCAGGCTTTAGAAGAGCTGGTAGAAGAACAGTTAAATGCTCAGCCTATTGAAGAATCAACCAGCCCTTGGAATTCTCCTGTATTTGTTATTAAAAAGAAATCTGGTAAATGGAAAATGGTAGCAGAGCAAAGAGCAATTAACAAAGTAGTTCAGCCAATGGGCTCTCTACAATCTGGAATGCCTTTGCCTACTCTGTTACCAAAAGGATGGCCTCTCATAGTTATTGATTTAAAAGACTGTTTCTTTTCAATACCCTTACAAGAAAAAGACAGAGAAACATTTGCTTTCACAGTGCCTACTTATAATAATTCTCAACTGGTTAAAAGATTTCAATGGAGGGTCCTCCCACAGGGAATGTTGAATAGCCCAACTCTGTGCCAATACTTTGTACAACAGCGATTGGAAGTGATATGTAAAAAATTTCCTAAATCTATAATTTAGCATTATATGGATGATATTTTACTAGCTGACTCAAATGCAGATGCTTTAGAAAGAATGTTTGAAGAAGTAAAGAAAATTTTGCCTTGCTGGGGATTACAAATTGCTTCTGAAAACATACAAAGAGGAGATTCTATTAATTATTTAGGATATAAAATAGAGCTACAAAAAATTAGACCCCAAAAGGTGCAAATTAGGAGAGTTCGACTAGAGATTCTTAATGACTTTCAAAGATTATTTGGAGACATTCCTCATTTACGAACCATTGCTGGGGTAGAAAACAATGAACTGACTAATTTGTTCAAAACCTTAGAAGGTGACAAGGACTTAAATAGTTCAAGGGAATTATCAACTGAAGCTGAGAAAGAATTGGCCTTGGTAGAAAAGAAAGTATATGAAGGGCACATAGATCGTATTGATTCAAAGCTGGATTGCATTTTGGTTATTTTACCTTCTAGGCATTCTCCTACAGGAATATTAATGCAGAGGGAAGATATTATATTGGAATGGATTTTTTACCAAATATACCAAATAAAAAATTAAAAACTTATGTGGAAAAAAATCTCTGACTTGATTTGGAAAGGAAAATTGAGACTTCATCAATTAGCAAGAATAGACCCAGCAGAAATTGTTGTACCTTTAACTAAGGAGGACATTGAAAAATTATGGACAGAAAGTGAACCTTGGCAAAGAACTTCAAGTATTTTTTTCTTTTAGGAGAATGAAGGTTAAGGAATCTGAAGAACACAGGACAAATGAGACAACAGAAGAAAGGGGACAAATCATCTATACCAGGAAACAGAGTGAAATGGCGTATGGGTATATATCATCTAAAAAATTTTATATCTTCCTAAATGTTTGTTTCTGCTCTTCTCTAAAGATTTAACACTATTGGTGTTCTAAGAGTCCCAGTTCAATTAAAATTTAAAGCTGACTTTGGAGTTGGAGAATGGCTCTCTCCTTCTTTAAACTCAAGCATGTTGTTAAAAGGAAAATGCAAAATCCCTGTACCATGCCCGAAGAAAAGAGCCATCTTCTGCTATAGAACAGGAGAAAAACCAAATTAATTAAGGGACTACTCTATTACTAATCTCAACTCTTTGATTCTATTCTGATTCTTTAAACTTTTCTTAAAGTATGAATTTTATATCAAAATTTACAAGATTAATATATACATTTTAAACTTTGTTAAGATATGAATGATCATATAGAGTACTACCTAATTCTAGAAAGAAAAAAGGCTTCAATTAGCTATATATATATATATATATATATATATATATATATATATATATATATATGTCTTTGTGTTTGAGTCTCTTATCAGTTTTCTGCAGGAAATCACAGCCAGGCGTAACTCCAACTGAAGTCTCCAGGAATAAGATGAGGCCCCACAATAACAACAATTCCATGTGGATAATAATAATATCATTAAGCTGACAAACATCATCTACAGGTCAGCTTTGAACTACAAAGTGCTCAGAGCAATTTTGAGAAGACTAGCTGAGATGATCCAGTCTCAAAGACTACTTGAAAAAGGACTTGAGATAAACCCTGAACTTTGGCATTATATACAGACTGGATAATGAAGGATATAGTTAGTTTTCCTAGAATTTGACAACTAACCTAAAATTTTTCTTTCAGGATAAAGATAATTTCACCCATACCCAGCAGGAAGCAATTTTAAGAAGTTGACACCCACATTCCCAAAGAGATAGTGTGGGATGGGTGGTTTTTTGTTTTTTTAATGGGTTTTGGGTCTGAGATAATTTTCATTGTTTAGGGAGATTGGTTACAAGTTTGTTGTCAAGGGTTATGAAAAAGGCTAAGCAAAGGAGATTAAAGGTTCTTGTTTTAAAAAAGAAAGAAAAGAAAAAGACAATTACTAGTTTTAAATACTTTACATTGAATTGTATTTTTTATATTGTATACAAATTATATATATTGAAATTGATATTCTTAGAAAATGCTATATGTATTGTTGCTGGAGGGCTTCTCTCCAGGTTCCCCAAGCCCCCGCAGTCCCACAATCCACTTATAAAATAATCACTCAGACGCTTATATCACTTATAAACTGTATGGCCGTGGCAGGCTTCTTGCTAACTGTCCTTATAGCTTAAATTAATCCATTTCCATAAATCTATACCTTGCCACATGGCTGGTGGCTTACCAGCATCTTCACATGCTACTGGTCATGGCGGCGGCTGCAGTGTCTCTTGCCTTCCTGTTCTTTTATTTCTCCTCTCTGTTAGTCCCACCTATACATCCTGCCTAGCCACGACCAATCAGGTTTTATTTATTGACCAATCAGAACAACTTGACATACAGACCATCCCCCAGCACAGCCAAGTGCAGACCATCTCAAACACCTGCACTCAGGCCCATGGTCCTAATCATCCTCTATGCGGACCTGCTGGGTAACACCACAAAGAACCCAAGAAGGGCTCCCACAGGACATACAGAACATCCCACAGCACTTCCCCTTTTCTTTTTTTAAAAAGGAAGGTTTTAACTTTTACACATCTTTAAAGCCAGCTTGGTATATTTGGGAATTTGGACGTAGCTTCTCTTACAACTTCCTGCTGGAGAGGGGCGCAGTATCTTATGGGGACACAAAGAAAATTTTAGGTTCATGGAGTAGTCCGTGAGACTGTATCGTCTGAGCCAGTTGCCGTGAAACGATTCTGGATGTTGGATCATCTGGGCCATGGTGTCATCGGAGACCTTTCAGGGGGTCTTGGCTGGTCAAACCTGATGTATCTTAATCTGGAACAAATCCATAGCCTCTGGCTTTCTGTAGAGACAAAAACAGAGCCTCTTTTCCAAAGCAACATATCCTTACATCTAAATTTTGAAGTCAAGTTACCTTTAAAATATACATTTTGGCATAACTCAACAGCTTTTGCAATCAAATGTTTTTCTTCAGCTACAAATATCAAAGAGAACATAATCCAGATTCTCTGTGTGATAGCCATCTTTAGGTGGCTTATTTTTTATATTACTTTTACTTTCTTTTTAAAGACTTTATTTTTTTAAACTTTCTATTTCTTTATATAACTGTCTATATTCCTTTTCCTCTCTCTTCCAAGCCTATGTACATTTTTACACCCATTGTAAAGCATTTAAAGTCTTGTTCCATCTGAATCTGTCTTATTGTGAATCTGGGATTCTTGTCACGTTGGGCGCCATTTGTTGCTAGAGTTTTCCGCCTTGCCCACAGACAGGACAAATCTTTGTCACCCGCCAGTCCCACAGCCACTCAGACCCAACCAAGTAAACACAGAGACTTATATTGCTTACAAACTGTATGGCCGTGGCAGGCTTCTTGCTAACTGTCCTTATAGCTTAAATTAGTCCATTTCCATAAATCTATACCTTGCCACGTGGCTGGTGGCTTACCGGCATCTTCACATGCTGCTGGTCATGGCAGCGGCTGCAGTGTCTCTTGCCTTCCTGTTCTTTTATTTCTCCTCTCTGTTAGTCCCGCCTATACATCCTGCCTAGCCACGACCAATCAGGTTTTATTTATTGACCAATCAGAACAACTTGACATACAGACCATCCCCCAGCACAGCCAAGTGCAGACCATCTCAAACACCTGCACTCAGGCCTATGGTCCTAATCATCCTCTATGCGGACCTGCTGGGTAACGCCACAAAGAACCCAAGAAGGGCTCCCACAGGACATACAGAACATCCCACAGCAATGTATATTTCTAATTGTACTTTTACCATTCATTTAACAATGTAATGTAATTTTCTGATCCTTGAATGTTATTATTACCAACTATTAGGATATTAAAAAATGAAAGTTAGTAGTTAGCCATTATAATAGAACTTGTGGTCATATTAGGTATGTTTTAAAAATTGAGCAGATATATTTTAGATAGACAGGCCATCTTCAAACCCTTCAGAGATCTACAGAATATGGTATTTAAAATCTTTTAATAACTTAGAAAACTTTTCTTTTTTGTTAAGACTATGAGACATATCAGCTCCTGGCAGTACCAATCTACTTCAGAGAGAATATGGGCATTGAAGAAACTGCATATGGAGTTAACATTCATTGTAGCAAAAGTTAGCCACTGGACAACAAAGTATCCTCGAATCAACTGCTGACAAACAGGACAGACAGGACATGAAACAGAGGACTACCGATTCTTGCCAAAACAAGTGTTGTTATGGCTTTATCAAAAGGTATCTTCTGAAGCCAGGACAATATGACACCATCCCTGAAGTGGCCTTCACAATCCAGAAAATGTACAGTGCCCTTTTCTTCAAAGATGCTGAACAAGCAGTGGGCCGATAGCTTCTGATGTGCAATGGAACAGCAACTGAAACAGTTATTCTTGAAGAGTAACTAAGCTCATGCCTCTCAGTCGTAGACTGGCATTTAATAGAGGGATGTGGAGAAGAACAGGATGCTGAGATGAAGACATATATATATATATATATATATATATATATATATATATATACACAGACAAGAAGAATGGACAGCTGAATTCAAAACCCATCAACAATTTCCAGAATTTAAAATCCTGAATCATGACATGACACTAGTGGAATTCAGGTGTGTCTGGTACATGGACTGCTCTCACCCAATGTGAGGTTGAACTGTTGACCTTGTGTACATCCTACTTCACAAATGAGTCTGTCAGATATGCTAAGCCTATAGGCTGAAGATGATGCCCCAACACTGCAAGAAACCTCAGGTGACTGTCCAGGCAGCTGGCTGTTTCTGTCAATTCACAAATTTTTTGGAAGTTGCTTGCATTCACTTCCTGTTTTTATTTTTGTTAGGTAATATAATTTCCTTCTTGGGTCTCTGAGGTAGTTGAAGATTAGTTAGTTATAGTTGAAGACTAGTTAGGATTGAAAGTGAATTAGGTACATTTTGGACTTACCAAAATAGGATAGATAATGGAATTATTTTCTCTGAATTTGTCAAATATAAATGGACTAGACATTGTTTAGGTATTTATTACTTGTATATATTATATATAGTTATTGTACTTTTGTATATAGTTTTTCTTATGTTAGTTATAACCTTTTTTCTTTTTATTAAAATAGAAAAGGAAAAATATGGTGATATTTTATTTGTACTAAAATGTTATTTGTATGTTAATAAATAATGTTGCCTGGGGATCAGAGCTAATAGTAAGCCATAGTGGAGTTGGGTGTTAGTTGTGCACACCTTTAATCCCAGCACTTGGTAAGCAGAGCTAGGTAGATCTCTGTGTGATCAAGGATACAGCCAGCATTGGAGACACATGCCTTAATCTCCATACCAACCATAGAAGACCTGGAGGTCTGTACAGACAGGCAGTGATGACACAGTCATGTGGTTGTGTTTACAACCAATGCGAAGGCAGAACAGAAAGTCTATATAAAGACTAATACACAGGAAGTAGGTCTCTCTTGGCTGAAGAGGATCACTGAAGCAGGAAGGTTAAGACACTTAGCTCTGAACTCTTGGGCTTTTATCTTTACATTGGCTCTGTGTTTCTTACTTAATAATACAGTTACTTCTACAGCATATGTTTCTAGTAAAATGAAGCAGTTTCTTGCATATTACAGCATAAAGCATATTAGAGATATACTACACAATTCTACAGGGCAAACAATTATAGAAATGTCTAAACGAACACAAAAAACACTTAATAAACAGAAAGGGATAATAAAGACCCCCAGAAATAGATTGCATAATATATATTAACTTTCAATTTTCTGAATCCTAATGAGAAAGGAACCACAGCTATGGCGTGACATTGGATAATAAAAAAACACTACTGAATTAAATCAGCCTGTATACTCTAAAGATGTGTTGACCTCAGAATGGAAACCAGGATATGTGTTATACTGGGGAAGAGGATTTGTTTTTGTTTCCACAGGTGAAGAAAAGCTATGATTAGATTTGAACAAGAGACATGTCTTGATTAGAAGAGATGGTAGTTCATCAACCAGCATGACCATTCCATCTAAACTAACTTATAAGACTAACAAATGTTTTTCATTTGATCAGATATAGTTTGTCAAAAGGTAACCTCACCAAAGTTAGGGTTGGGAAAGGGTTTTGTTTTATCTTTTCCAGAGAATGAAGGCATCCCACTAAGGAATCTGAAGACCACTGGACAAATAAGACATCTGAAGAAAAAGTGCAAATTATCTAGAGAAAACGTTTCAAGAAAAAGAGAACATTAGCCTATTGGTATATATTTTTAACAGGATAAAATTTAATAAATCTTCCCAAATGTCTCTTTCTACTGTTCTCTACAGACACAAATGCAAAATCAGGTAACTAGGAATTAAATTTTGTACTCTGTATGCATATAATAAATTATGGTCCATTAACCTCTTCAATATCTGCTGCATATGACACTTAAAATGTTTAAGTTTTCTACAGTAAACCATGACCATGCCTAACAGCAACCTTTGAAGTCTTCAAAAGGAGGACGGAGCTCCACATCAATGATTTTACATATACTGTGGTAACACCACTAATCTGACACACCACCTAAAGACTGGCTTTGGACTACAAAGTGCTCAGGACAATTTCAAGGTGGCTAGCTGAGATGGTCAAGCCTCACAGACTACTCTAGCCAGGACTTAAGACAAGTCCTGACCTTCCCATTATACAGAGACTTTATAACAAATGATACAGCTAGCTCTCCCAGGACTTGACAATTATCCCAATTTTTTTTTTCTGGTTATCCTAGTGATGTCATCACCCAGATAGCAGGCCTAATTTTATGAACATGATGCCCATATTCCCAAGAGGTATAGTGGACGTTGTTTTGTTGTTCAGTGGGTTATGGATATTAGTCATCATTTGTGGGGGTGGCTACAAGTTGTTGCTGATACTGGTTTGTAAAAAAGCTGGAGACAGAGGGAGGCAGATCTCTGTGAATTCAAGGCATGGTCTATAGAGCATGATCCAGGACAGGCACCAAAACTACACAGAGAAACCCTGTCTTGAAAAAAAACAAAACAAAACCAACAAACAAAAAAAAAGAGCTGAACAAAGGAGATTAGATTCAGAGATCTTGTTCTAAAAAGAAAAAGGGGGTATATAAATAGGATAAAAAAAGTATATTATTGAATCTACTTTTAAAACCACAAAAAAAAAACAACTACTAGTTTCATATATTTTACATTGGCTTGGATTTTTGCATATTGATAAAATTTGAGGTTATTTTTGTTACACTGTATATATGTTATAGAAATGATAGGATAAAAATGTAGATTAATGAATCTAATTTTAAATAAAAAAAAGAACTACTAGTTTAAATATTTTACATTGATGTGGAACTTTGTATATTGATACAAATTTAAAGTTATTTTTTGTTAGAGCATACTACACATATGTTTCTACTCTTGTTCAAATATTGTACCTAGATAACTAATTTAACCATATAATGTAAATTTTATAGTCCTGAAATTTATTATTGCAAACTACTTAGGATAATAATGAAATGTAGATTAGTAGTTATTCATCTATTACAATTAAACTTGTAGTCATGTTAGGTATGTTTTCAAGGTCAAACAGAGATATATTTTAGATAGGCAGGTGGTCTTCAGACACTTCACAGACCTACAGAGTATGGCATTTAAGATGTTTTAATAACAAAAGATCTTTGCTTTTTATGACAAGACATATCTGTTTCTGGCAACACCAGTCTTCTTTCAGAGAGATGATGGCCATCAAAGAAACTCCATGTGATGTTTACATTCTTTGGGGCAAGTTAGCTACTAGGCAAGAATGTGCCCTTGCCTCAATTGCTGACAGTATGCTATCCAAATTTAACAAGCAGGACAAAAAAAGAATATGCCTGTTGAACTTTCCAAGACAAGGCAGAAAGTCCTTCAAAAATCTTGTGTTTACAGAAACATCTGTTCAGATATTCAAGATGTGTAGGCTGATGCCCCAACATTACAGAGGAACCTTGAGTGACTGTCCAGGCAGCCAGAATGTTTCTTTGATTTCCTAACTTTGGAATTTGTTTGTTCTGTACTTCCTGTTTACTCAGGTAATATTAAATCCTTCTCAGGTCTCTGATGGAGCTGAAGACTAGATATAGTTTTCAGTGTTACTAGACTCAGAAAAGAAACTCACTAAAGACATGCAAGTGTATAAGGTTGAGAGACATAAAAAGATCGTTTTGGTTAGTAATGTAAGTTAGGATAGAAGTTAATTAGGTACAACACTTTGGACTCACCAAATAGGATAATTAATGGAGTATTTTCACTGAATTTGTGCTGTGGATATCGCTCTATATAAATAAAACACTGATGGCCAGTGACCAGAAAGGAAGTATAGGCGGGACAAGGAGAGAGGAGAATTGAGGAAACAGGAAGAAGGAGGGAAAACACTGCAGCCACCACCAGGACAAGCAACATGTAAAGATGCCAGTAAGCCACCAGCCATGTGGCAAGGTATAGATTTATAAAAATGGATTAATTTAAGGTAAAAGAACAGTTAGCAAGAAGCCTGCTACAGCCATACAGTTTATAAGTAATATAAGCGTCTGAGTGATTATTTTATATGTGGATTGTGGACTGCCCTCTAGCAACAAATGGCGCCCAATGGCTCGAGTTTCCACCTTAAACCTGAGAATATTTAATAACCAATTCTAAACAGAGCCAAAACCAGGTTCCTGCTCATGTCTCATAAGGGGAGCTAGACACCACAAAACGCAGGTTTGAACTACTGGCAGGTTCCTGGCACATGGCGGTAATGAGTGTCTGTCAGCAGCTCTGTGGTAGATTTAGTCTTTACTAGTATTAAAAAAAAAAGGTTTCTGGGCTACACGCTGCTTTGATAAAAGCTTAGACCCACTATTTCTGAGACTTGATCACTCACAGAACTGGCAGAAAACGCCATGTTGGTAAGCTGAAATGGACGGAGCCAGCAGCCACAGTGCCATTTCAGTCTTAGAATACTGCAGTTTAAAGCAATAGATTCACAATAACGTAGGCTTTAAAGAGACAAAAAAAGATAAATTAATATAAAAACGCCACGTAAAGATAAATATTACAACAGAAAATCTGGATTGTGTTGTCCTTCGGGATTTTTAACTGCAAAAAAAACATTTGATCAAAAAAGATGTTAAATTAAACCAATATGTATATTTTAAAGGTAACTTGACTTCAAAATTTGGATTTAAGGATATGTTGTTTTGAAAAGAGGTTCTGCTTTTGTTTCCACAGAAAGCCAGAGGCTATGGATTTGTCCAGATTAACATACATCAGGTTTGACCAGCCAAGACCCCTGAAAGATCTCCAATGACACCATGGCCGGATGATCCAACATCCAGAGCAGTTTCAAGGCAACTGGTTCACAAAAATACAGCCTCACAGACTACCCCATAGGCCTAACATTTTCTTTGCATCCCATAAGATACAGCGCCCCCCTCCAACAGGAAGTAGTAAGAGATGCTACGCCCAAATTCCCAAATATATCAAGCTGCTTTAGAGGTGGAATCGGCCCATTTTCCCCTCTAAACCCAGACATATTGCTTAAAAAAAAAAATGGTTAAGAGCTTCTTGTTCCCAAATCAGAAGAGCCCTCTGGTGTGGGACAGAAAAAAACCCAATATTTTTATTTAAAACAAGTTGATTATAAATGTGATCTCTTTATAAAAAAAGAAAAGGGATATGATATAGATATATAGAAGGATATAGAGATAATAAGATAAAAGGGTAGATTAATGAAACCTACTTTTAAAGAAATAACTTGTTTAAAATGTTTTTACATTGGTATAGATTTTAGTTTATGTTTAAAATGTTTTTACATTGGTATAAATTTTAGTTTATTGATACAAACTTGAAGTTAATGTTGTATACTGTATATATATATATATATATATATATATATATATATATATATATTTCTATTTCTTGTTTGAGGTATTATGTTTATGTAACTCATTTAAAATTGTAATGGATAATTAAAAAAATAGATTAATAATTAGTCATCTATGGTAATCAATATTTGTAGCCATGTTAGTTAAGTCTTCTAGGTATATACATAGATATAATTTCAGATAGATAGTAATCTCAAACACTTCATAGACCTAGAGAATAAGGCATTTAAATAACTTAGAATTCTGTTGACATGAGACACAATTGCTCCTGGCTGCACCAATTTGATCCTGAGAGAATGTTGGGCTTCTAAGACATTTCCATTTGGAAGTTTTGTCTTCTTGGCAACAAAATGGCCTACTGGGCAAAGAACTGCCCTTGCCTCGATGGCTGACAGTAACAAATACAATGCTGTCCTTTCTGGACAAACAGACACAAGGAAAGCGACCACTGTACTCTGCCAAGACAGGGTAAGATGGTCTCTCAGAAATTCCTGCTTATAAAAATGGTCTGTCATAATTGTAGCCTGTAGCCAATTTGAATGCACCAACAATGCTGAGAAAACATCAGGTGACTGTCCAGGGCTGCCAGCTGTCTTGGTCTACTCTTGCAAGATTCCTGAAAGTTGCTTGCATCCATCTACCATTTCTCAGGTACCATTATGTTCCTTCTCAGGTCTTTGATGTGGTTTAAAGACTAGATAGTTGTAATTTCCTCAGTTATGATAAAAGATAAGTTAGATATAAACCTTAAACATCAAATATAAGATAGACAGCACATTTTAATATTGTAAACTGTAATTCATTGCTCGATAATTGTTTTGTTATATGTAATTTTACCATGTTAAAGTTAAAACCTTCTCTTTTTAAAAAAAGAAGAAAAGGGGAAGTGCTGTGGATATCGCTCTATATAAAATAAAACACTGATGGCCAGTGACCAGACAGGAAGTATAGGCAGGACAAGGAGAGAGGAGAATTGGGAAACAGGAAGTAAGGAGGGAGAGAACTGCAGCCACGCAGGACAAGCACATGTAAAGACGCCAGTAAGCCACCAGTCATGTGGCAAGGTATAAGATTTATAAAAAATGGATTATTTAAGATATAAGAACAGTTAGCAAGAAGCCTGCCATGGCCATACAGTTTATAAGTAATATAAGTGTCTGAGTGATTATTTTATAGTGGATTGTGGGACTGCGGGGCTTGGTGGAACCTGGAGAGAAGCCC